>NC_036858.1:56150836-56291044 GCF_002910315.2 Salvelinus sp. IW2-2015
CCCGTCAGTAGAGGATGCCTGGTCATTTTTTTAAAAAAATGCCTTCCTCACCATCTTGAATAAGCCATGCCCCATTTCAGAAATTTAGAACCAGGAAACAGATATAGCCCTTGGTTCTCTCCTGACCTGACTGCCCTAACCAACAGAAAAACATTCCTATGGCGTTCTGCATTAGCATCGAACAAGCCCCCGTGATATGCAACTTTTCAGGGAAGCCAGAAACCAATTTACACAGGCAGTTAGAACAAGCCAAAGGCTAGCTTTTTCAAGCAGAAATTTGCTTCCTGCAACACAAATTCAAAAAAGTTTCTGGGACACCGTAAAGTCCATGGAGAATAAGAACACCTCCTCCCAGCTTCCAAACCGCTCTGAAAGATAGGAAACCACTGTCACCACCGACAAATCCACTATAATTGAGAAATTTCAATAAGCATTTTTCTACGGCTGGCCATGCTTTCCCACCTGGCTACCCCTACCTCGGACAACAGCACTGCCCTCCCCTCTGCTACTCGCCCAAGCCTTCCCCATTTCTCTTTCTCCCAAATACAGTCAGCTGATGTTCTAAATGAGCTGCAAAATCTGACCCTTACAAATCAGCCGGGCTAGATAATCTGGACCCTTTCTTTCTAAAACTATCTGCTGAAATTGTTGCCACCCCTATTACTAGCCTCTTCAACCTCTCTTTCGTGTCGTCTGAGATCCCCAAAGATTGGAAAGCAGCTGCGGTTATCCCCCTCTTCAAAGGGGGGACACCCTTGACCCTAACTGCTACAGACCTATATCTATCCTACCCTGCCTTTCTAAGGTCTTCGAAAGCCAAGTCAACAAACAGATTACCGACCATTTCGAATCCCACCACACCTTCTCCCAATGCAATCTGGTTTCAGAGCTGGTTCATGGGTGCACCTCAGCCACGCTCAAGGTCATAAACGATATCGTAACCGCCATCGATAGGAAACAATACTGTGCAGCCGTATTCATTGACCTGGCCAAGGCCTTTGACTCTGTCAATCACCACATCCTCATTGGCAGACTCGACAGCCTTGGTTTCTCTAATGATTGCCTCGCCTGGTTCACCAACTACTTCTCTGATCGAGTTCAGTGTGTCAAATCGGAGGGTCTGTTGTCCGGGCCTCTGGCAGTCTCTATGGGGTGCCACAGGGTTCAATTCTTGGACCGACTCTCTTCTCTGTTTACATCAATGATGTCGCTCTTGCTGCTGGTGATTCTCTGATCCACCTCTACGCAGACGACACTATTCTGTATACTTCTGGCCCTTCTTTTGACACTGTGTTAACAACCCTCCAGGCGAGCTTCAATGCCATACAACTCTCCTTCCGTGGCCTCCAACTGCTCTTAAATACAAGTAAAACCAAATGCATGCTCTTCAAACGATCGCTGCCTGCTCCTGCCCGCCTGTCCAACATCACTACTTTGGACGGCTCTGACTTAGAATATGTGGACACCTACAAATACCTAGGTGTCTGGTTAGACTGTAAACTCTCCTTCCAGACTCACATCAAAACATCTCCAATCCAAAGTCAAATCTAGAATTGGCTTCCTATTCCGCAACAAAGCATCCTTTACTCATGCTGCCAAACATACCCTTGTAAAACTGACCATCCTACCAATCCTCGACTTCGGTGATGTCATTTACAAAATAGCCTCCAAAACCCTACTCAATAAATTGGATGCAGTCTATCACAGTGCCATCCGTTTTGTCACCAAAGCCCATATTACTACCCACCACTGCGACCTGTACACTCTCGTTGGCTGGCCCTCGCTTCATACTCGTCGCCAAACCCACTGGTTCCAGGTCATCTACAAGACCCTGCTAGGTAAAGTCCCCCCTTATCTCAGCTCGCTGGTCACCATAGCAGCAACTACCTGTAGCACGCGCTCCAGCAGGTATATCTCTCTAGTCACCCCCAAAACCAATTCTTCCTTTGGACGCCTCTCCTTCCAGTTCTCTTGCTGCCAATGACTGGAACGAACTACAAAAATCTCTGAAACTGGAAACACCTATCTCCCTCACTAGCTTTAGCACCAGCTGTCAGACCAGCTCATAGATTACTGCACTCGTACATAACCCATCTACAATTTAGCCCAAACAACTACCTCTTTACCTACTGTATTTATTTATTAATTTATTTTGCTCCTTTCACCCCATTATTTCTGTCTCTACTTTGCACTTTCTTCCACTGCAAACCAACCATTCCATTGTTTTTTTTTAAAGTTTTTATTTTACTTGCTGTGTTGTACTCACTTCGCCTCCATGGCCTTTTATATTTTTATTTATTTATACATATATTTGTTTGCCTTCACCTCCCTTATCTCACCTCACTTGCTCACATTGTATATAGACTTATTTTTTTTTTCACTGTATTATTGACTATATGTTTGTTTTACTCCATGTGTAACTATGTGTTGTTGTATGTGTCGAACTGCTTTGCTTTATCTTGGGCCAGGTCGCAATTGTAAATGAGAACGTGTTCTCAATTGCCTACCTGGTTAAATAAAGGTTAAATAAAATAAAAAAAAAATAAATAAAATTAGAGTCTGTCTGGCTGTGTACACTGTAGGTAGTATTGGGTCTGGCTGTTTTTAGATTGTCTGTCTGGCTGTGTATACTGTAGGTAGTATATAGGGTCTGTCTGTTTTTAGATTGTCTGTCTGGCTGTGTATACTGTAGGGAGTATTTAGGGTCTGTCTGTTTTTAGATTGTCTGTCTGGCTGTGATACTGTAGTAGTATTAGGGTCTGTCTGGATGTGTATACTGTAGGTAGTATTATAGTCTGTCTGGCTGTGTATACTGTAGGTAGTATTAGAGTCTGTCTGGCTGTGTACACTGTAGGTAGTATTAGAGTCTGTCTGGCTGTGTATACTGTAGGTAGTATTAGAGTCTGTCTGGCTGTGTATACTGTAGGAAAGTATTAGAGTGTCTGGCTGTGTATACTGTAGATAGTATTAGGGTCTGTCTGGCTGTGTATACTGTAGGTAGTATTAGTCTGTCTGGCTGTGTATACTGTAGATAGTATTAGGGTCTGTCTGGCTGTGTATACTGTAGGAAGTATTAGAGTGTCTGGCTGTGTATACTGTAGATAGTATTAGGGTCGGTCGGCTGTGTATACTGTAGGTAGTATTAGTCTGTCTGGCTGTGTATACTGTAGATAGTATTAGGGTCTGTCGGCTGTGTATACTGTAGGTAGTATTAGAGTCTGTCTGGCTGTGTATACTGTAGGGAGTATTAGAGTCTGTCTGGCTGTGTATACTGTAGGTAGTATTAGGGTCTTTCTGTTTTTAGATTGTCTGTTCGGTGTGTATACTGTAGGTAATATTAGGGTCTGTTCTGCTGTGTATACTGTAGGTAGTATATAGGTCTGTCTGGATGTGTATACTGTAGGTAGTATTAGAGTCTGTCTGGTGTGTATACTGTAGGTAGTATTAGAGTCTGTCTGGCTGTGTATTACTGTAGGTAGTATTATAGTCTGTCTGGCTGTGTATACTGTAGGTAGTATTATAGTCTGTCTGGCTGTGTATACTGTAGGTAGTATTAGGGTCTGTCAGTTTTCTAGGTGGTATTAGAGTCTGTCTGTTTTCTAGGTGGTATTAGAGTCTGTCTGTTTTCTAGGTGGTATTAGGTCTAGGACTTGGCACCATAACAGTTTTTGTTAGATCATTAACTTAGAGCAGGGTTCCCCAACTGGTGGCCCACGGCCGAATTTGGCCCGCAGGTGTTCACCAGGAATTCAGCTCTAAGTGATTTTAATTTAACAAATCTGTTCTCAAGTATTCCCACGCTTAATAGAGAGACACGGGATTTCATACAAATGTCAGCAAGGTTTGAAATTATTAATGTTTTAGTCAAACATATTATATCTGTTTGGGCTTCTTGCGGTCAATTTGCGGTTTACAAATTATTAGTAATTATGTTCTGGCCCCTTGACCATCCGCTCAAGAACAAATCGGCCCGCGGCTGAATCTAGTTGATGATCCCTGACTGAGAGGAATGCCAACTCGCTGTTTACACCTCTGATATTGTCAGCTAACATTCACCGCATTACACACATTCTCTACTGGGACACTCCCCGCTAATCTACCTTGAGTATTATGTTACATTGACTCTGAGGCTGTGAGTGTGTGTGTTTGTGTGTGCGTACGCATGCTGGTGTGTGTGTGTTTGAGTACTATCAGATCTGATTTCTATGGGGCTGGGAGGAATAGGTTGAAGTATGTGTGCAATGCTCCTTGGCTACAGCTAGCGGAGTTCCTGGACGCTAGTCATCTAGCGGAGTTCCTGGACGCTAGTCATCTAGCGGAGTTCCTGGACGCTAGTCGGCTAGCGGAGTGTCTGGACGCTAGTCGGCTAGCGGAGTGTCTGGACGCTAGTCGGCTAGCGGAGTGTCTGGACGCTAGTCGGCTAGCGGAGTGTCTGGACGCTAGTCGGCTAAGCGGGAGTGTCTGGACGCTAGTCGGCTAGCGGAGTGTCTGGACGCTAGTCGGCTAGCGGAGTGTCTGGACGCTAGTCGGCTAGCGGAGTGTCTGGACGCTAGTCAGCTAGCGGAGTGTCTGGACGTTAGTCACCTGTGCTGCAGTCCTAGTTAGCTGTGCTGTGGTTGAAAAATAGGGGTAGGGTTGTGGAGAATCGAAGGACCATGAATGTAATAAGAAATCTTAGGTGCTGGCTTAAGGCCGGTAACAACCACTACAGAATGTCCGGTCAGAACAAGGATGAGGCGGATGTCCAGGTTAGGGGGAGTTTAATGGAAGAAGATGTCCACATTCACACATCAAACACACATCTGACCTCTCATGGTTCAGATAACTGATAATTATGTCCAGTGAGAACTGACATTAACTATGTGGTTCTGAAAGGAAAGAGGAGAATGAAAACTTAGGCTATGGCACTGCTTTAATATGAATGACATGGCTGTATAAGCCAGCACAGGTAAGTAATAACAGCAAGGGCTATACACTACAGAAAGCATAAGGCCTAGTCACATGGCAAGAGGCTAAACAGCCTTTTGAACTTGTACACATGAAACTCAGGCAAATGTGCTCAAATAAACATAAGAGTAATGATGAAATGTATACAGAATATAATTACAATGAGTGTGAGTCATATACAGTACCAGTCAAAAGTTTGGACATCCCTTACTCATTCAAGGGTTTTTCTTTATTTTTACTATTTTCCACACTGTAGAATAATCGTGAAGACATCTAAACTATGAAATAACACATATGGAATCATGTAGTAACCAAAAAGGGTTAAACAAATCAAATCAAAGATTCTTCAAAGTAGCCACCCTTTGCCTTGATGACAGCTTGGCATTCTCTCAACCAGCTTCATAAGGTAGTCACCTGGTATGTTTTTCCAACAGTCTTGAAGGAGTTCCCACATTTACTAATCACTTGTTGGCTGCTTTTCCTTCACTCTGCGGTCCAACTCATCCCAAACCATCTCAGTTGAGTTGAGGTCGGGTGATTGTGGTGGCTAGATCATCTGATGCAGCACTCCATCACTCCTTCTTGGTCAAATAGCCCTTACACAGCCTCGACGTGTGTTGGGTCATTGTCCTGTTGAAAAACAAATTATAGTCCCACTAAGCGCAAACCAGATGGGATGGTGTATCGCTGCAGAATGCTGTGGTAGCCATGCAGGTTAAGTGTGCCTTGAATTCTAAATAAAAACTGACAGAGTCACCAGCAAAGCACCATCACACCTCCATGCTTCACAGTGGGAACCACACATGCAGAGATCATCCGTTCACCTACTCATCTCACTAAGACACGGCGGTTGGAACCAAAAATCGCAAATTTGGACTCATCAGACCAAAGGACAGATTTCCATTGCTTGTGTTTCTTGGCCCAAGCAAGTCTCTTCCTCTTATTGGTGTCCTTTAGTAGTGGTTTCTTTGCAGCAATTCGACCACGAAGGCCTGATTCACGAAGTCTCCGCTGAACAGTTGATATTGAGTTGTCTCTGTTCCTTGAACTCTGTAAAGCATTTATTTGGGCTGCAATCTGAGGTGCAGTTATTTGCCCATTTCTGAGGCTGGTAACTCTAATGAACGTATCCTCTCCAGCAGAGGTAACTCTGGGTCTTCCTTTCCTGTGGTGGTCCTCATGAGACCCAGTTTCATCATAGCGCTTGATGGTTTTTGCGACTGCACCTGAAGACACTTTCAAAGTTCTTGAAATGTTCCGGATTGACTGATCTTCATGTCTTAAAGAAATGACTCTCTGCTTATTTGAGCTGTTCTTGCCATAATATGGACTTGGTCTTTTAACAAATTGGGCTATATTCTGTATACCACCCCTACCTTGTCACAACACAACTGATGCCTCAATTGCCATTAGAAAATAAATAAATTCCACAAATTCACTTTTAACAAGGCACACCTGTTCATTGAAATGCATTCCAGGTTACTACTTCACGAAGCTGGTTGAGAGAATGCCAAGAGTTTGCAAAGCTGTCATCAAAGCAAAGGGTGGCTACTTTGAAGAGTCTCAAATATAAAATATTTTTTAATTTAACACTTTTTTTTTTGGTTACTACATGATTCCATATGTGTTATTTCATAGTTTTGATGTGTTCACTATTATTCTACAATGTAGAAAATAGTACAAATAAAGAAAAACCTTTGAATGAGTAGGTGTGTCCAAACTTTTGACTGGTACTGTATAGAATAGGAAATAGCACATCACCATAAATGAGCAATGCTAATAAACGGCTAATCACTAACAGTCATACTAAAATGTTCATGCATTCCAATGCAAAATGCTAACGGTAGTGCTAGCGGGAGTGCGAGCTAGCTCAAAAGCTCAACGTACGATAATTATACACAATAGACCACAAAACTTTGGAAGTGTCACGACTTCCCCCGAGGTCGGTCCCTCTCCTTGTTCGGGCGGCGTTCGGCGGTTGACGTCACCGGTCTTCTAGCCATTGCCGATCCACCTTTTATTTTCCATTTGTTTTGTCTTGTTTTCCCGCACACCTGGTTTGCATTCCCTCCTTACTTGTCTTGCATATAACCCTCTGTTTCCCCCCATGTCTGTGTGTGGAATTGTTATGTGTAAATGTATGTGTACTCCAGGCTGGTTTGCGCCGGGTTATTGTAACCCGTGTGTGTTTAGTTTTCTGAGTGCCGTGTTTTGTTCGCCTCAATAAAGGGCTCCGTTTGATACCCATTTCTGCTCTCCTGCGCCTGACTTCCATGCAGCCAGTTACGCACTCCTTTACAGGAAGTGCTCATCGGGATGGGGAAAGCACATTTCTGACCACACAGTGTGCTGGTGCCACAGACTAACTGAAACAGAAGTCCCGGGAATCAAGGCTGCTAATAAGCTGAATGAGATGTGGTGATAAGTATTTGGCGTGACCTTGACCAATAAGACACAAACAAAAGTGGGGGTCCTCTGAATATGAGACTAATTCTGCCCGACTAGAACTAGCCATAAAGGATGGCTAGAATCAGCTGACTGAAGCTGGCTGTTTTAACAGCGGTCCTAGTTAGCTGGGCTGCGCTCCTAGTCACCTGTGCTACGGTCCTAGTCACCTGTGCTGCGGTCCTAGTTTGCTGTGCTGTGGCCCTAGTTAGCTGTGCTGCGGTCCTAGTTAGCTGTGCTGCGGTCCTAGTCACCTGTGCTGCGTACTAGTTAGCTGGGCTGTGGTCCTAGTTAGCTGTGCTGTGGACCTAGTTACCGGTGCTGGCTGCGGTCCTAGTCACCTGTGCTGCGGTCCTAGTCACCTGTGCTGCGGTCCTAGTCACCTGTGCTGCGGTCCTAGTCAGCTGTGCTACTGTCCTAATTAGCTGTGCTGAGGTCCTAGTATACTGTCTTGCGGTCCTAAGTTAGCTGTGCTGCGGTCCTAATTGCTGTGCTGCGGTCCTAGTTAGCCGTGGCTGACGGTCCTAGTTAGCCCTGTTGCGGTCTATCAGCTGTGCTGCGGTCCTAGTCGCTGTGCTACGGTCCTAGTTAGCCGTGCTACGGTCCTAGTTAGCCCTGTTGCGGTCCTAGTCAGCTGTGCTGCGGTCCTAGTCAGCTGTGCGCGGTCTAGTGCCTGCGCGGTCCTAGTTAGCCCTGCTGCGGTCCTAGTTAGCCCTGCTGCGGTCCTAGTTAGCCGTGCTACGGTCCTAGTTAGCCCTGCTAGGTCCTAGTTAGCCCGCTGCGGTCCTAGTTAGCCGTGCTACGGTCCTAGTTAGCCCTGCTGCGATCCTAGTTAGCCGTGCTGCGGTCCTAGTTAGCTGTGCTGCCGGTCCCTAGTCAGCTGTGCTGCGGTCCTAGTCAGCTGTGCTGCGGTCCTAGTCAGCTGTGCTGCGGTCCTAGTCAGCTGTGCTGCGGTCCTAGATACAGTGGGAAGTGAGAAACAAAGGGAAACATTGAACTGCGTTTTTCCCCTTCATCTCAAGAAAACACTGCAGTCAGACAGACTTTCTTCTCTCTCATCCCTCTTTCTCTCTCTCTCTCTTTCTGTCTGTTTACTCTCTTCTCTCTTTCACTGTCTCTCTCACTATCCCTCCCTCGTGTTAGTGTGTGAGACAGAGAGGCAGACACTAGACGGGCAGCAGTGTGTATTTGGATCTGACAGTATAATATTATGCTACAGACACTGTGCCAAAGCCTCAAGTATTTTCATGCACATATTCTGAAAATATTTTGGGAGCTTTGGCTGTTGACAGATGTAGAGAAACTGGAGAGTGTTGTGCCCATGGTCAGTTGAGGAGAGAAAGAGAGAGATGATGAGAGAAAGAGAGGGACGAGGGGAGAGGAGATATGGAGAGGGACGAGGGGAGAGAAAGAGACGGGTGAGAGGAGAGAGAGGGATGAGGGGAGGAGAGAAAGAGAGGGATGAGGGGAGGAGAGAAAGTTCTAAGGGAATAGAAGTGAGAGGTGTTGAGTTTCTCTCTACAGGTGAAACAGATGTGTATGGGTGTGTGTGGGTGTGTGTAGGTGTGCGTGTGTGTTCTCTGTGCGTTGGTGCGTGTGTTTGTGTTAGTTGTGTAAATGAGTTGTTTGTTGACATTGGTCTGAGGTGGTAGAGGTGACCTCAGTGGTTAGCTTGACACAGGGAGTATTATACAGTATATACACCCACTGGGCCAGTTACACACACACTCGCACTTTGGAAGAGGACTTCACACATACACACACACACACACACACACACACTATAAGTTTCAGGTAAAGAGGAATATAGACAGGCAGACATACACTCACTGTTGCTGGCAAGGAAGTATACACACACACGCGTCCAGGGGCAGTGGAAGATGGGATTTACTAGGTCTTTCCACAGACTGCACCACAGAGCACAGTGGGGGTCCGAGGGAGAGCCCACATACAGAGAAATTCCCTGGAGAAAAACAACGATCCACAAACACACACATAAACAGACCGATGGACATAGTGATACTCTATTGGTGCATCGTAATGTTTTCGGCAGCATCAGCCTTCAGTCACAGCCCATTACTCTGTTACTATTCCGCTGCTCAGTGCTATGCTCCGACACAGAGCCATCACAACAACTTGGAACCTATGATCTTATTCCTGCTTACATTAGGTGTTCCTCTTCTTTCTCTCTCAGGGAGGAGTGGGACTGGCTGCAGAGACTGTCAACCCTAGAGGATGGAGAGGAGAGAACGGCGGGAGAGAGAGAGGGAGCAGATCAAACGACAGACAGTAACACACCGCTCCTCTACTACGAGCTACAGACTTCCCTCAAGGCCCTGCTCAAACTCATCAACCTACCTCTGCACCAGGTACACACACACACACACACACACACACACACACACACACAGGAATGCACGTACAGTGGGGAGAACAAGTATTTGATACACTGACAATTTTGCAGGTTTTCCTACTTACAAAGTATGTCGAGGTCTGTAATTTTTACCATAGGTTCACTTCAACTGTGAGAGACGGAATCTAAAACAAAAATCCAGAAAATCACATTGTATGATTTTTAAGTAATTAATTTGCATTTTATTGCATGACACTAGTATTTATATTCAGAATAAGCAGAACTTATATATTTGGTACAGAAACCTTTGTTTGCATTACAGAGATCATACGTTTCCTGTAGTTCTTGACCAGGTTTGCACACACTGCAGCAGGGATTTTGGCCCACTCCTCCATACAGACCTTCTCCAGATCCTTCAGTTTCGGGCTGTCGCTGGGCAATACGGACTTTCAGCTCCCTCCAAAGATTTTCTATAAGTTCAGGTCTGGAGACTGGCTAGGCCACTCCAGGACCTTGAGATGCTTCTTGTTATGCTGGTGAATGAGGACCAAAAGCGACGTATAGTAACAGAGTCTTTATTCCAGTATTAAACAAATAATGATTCTCCTGGATATAATCAATGGTAAATCCAAAACAGGAAACTGAAATCCTCTCGTCAATAGAAGAGACGACTGGAGACGTGACCACAGACTGCAGTCGCTTCAGGAAGGCACTGGCCGTAGCGGACATAGACACCTGCTCACACGCAGCATCTGAGAAGGAAAACAACACGGGCGCGAACAAGGACACAGGAACAGCAAACATCAAACAAGAATCGACAGAACAGAAGCGGAAAACAGAGGGAGAATAGGGACTCTAATCAGAGGGCAAAAGGGGACAGGTGAAAGAGTAAATGAGGTCGTTAGGAGAATGAGAAACAGCTGGGAGCAGGAACGGAACGATAAGAGAGAGAGAGCGGGAGAGGAGAGAGAGGGAGGAGAGAGAGAGAGAAAGAGAAGAACCTAATAGACCAGCAGAGGAAGCACAGGACAAGACAATTAATCAATGACAAAACATGACAATACCCCCCACTCACCGAGCGCTCCTGGCGCACTTGAGGAGGAACACCTGGCGGCAACGAGGAAATCATCAATCAACCGGACGGTCCAGCACGTCCCGAGATGGAACCCAACTCCTCTCCTCAGGACCGTAACCTCCCAATCCACTAAGTATGGTGACCACGTCCCGAGAACGCATGTCCATGATCTTCCGTACCTTGTAAATAGGAGCGCCCTCGACAAGGACGGGGGGGAGGGGAAGACGGAAGGGGGGCGCGGAAGAAGAAAAGCTTGACACAGAGACATGGAGACAGGGGGACGCGACGAAGATGTCGCGGAAGAAGCAGTCGCACAGCGACAGGATTGACGACCTGAGAGCACGGAACGGACAATGAACCGCGGAGTCAACTTGCGAGAAGCTGTCGTAAGGGGAAGGTTACGAGTGGAAAGCCACACTCTCTGTACCGCGGACAATACCTAGGACTCTTATCCTACGTTTATTGCGGCTCTCACAGTCTGCGCCCTGTAACGCAAAGTGCAGACCTGACCCTCCTCCAGGTGCGCTCACAACGTTGACAAAAGCCTGAGCGGAGGAACGCTGGACTCGGCGAGTGGACGAAAACAGAGAGGACTGGTAGCCAAGACTACTCTGAACGGGGATAGCCCGGTAGCAGACGAAGGACGAGTTGTGACGTAACTCAGCCCAGGGAGCTGCTCTGCCCAAGACGCGCGGTTTCGAAACGAAGACTCGTAATATGCGACCAATCGACTGATTGGCCCTTCTTGCTTGACCGTTAGACTGGGATGAAACCCGGAAGAGAGACTGACGGAAGCACCAATCAAAACAGAACTCCCTCCAAAACTGTGACGTAATTGCGGACCTCTGTCTTAAACGGCGTAACGTAACGATGAGGCCATGAATTCTGAACACATCTCAATATGATTTGTTGCCGTCTCCTTAGCGGAAGGAAGCTAGCGAGGGAATGAAATGTGCCGCTTAGAGAACCTATCGATAACCGTAAGAAATCACAGTCTTCCCCGCAGACGAAGGACAGACCGGTAATAAAGTCTAAGGCCTTGAGACCATGGTCGAGAAGGAATGGGAAGCGGTCTGAGACGACCGGCAGAAAGAGAGTTACCTGACTTAGTCTGCGCGCAGTCCGAACAAGCAGTCCACGACATACGGCGCGATGTCGCCGTCCTGAGCTAGCCACCAAAACCGCTGGGAATAGAAGCAAGCGTAACCCCGAACGCGGGGTGCCAGCTAACTTGGCAGAGTGAGCCCAACTGAGAGCAGCCAGACGAGTAGAGACAGGATAGAACAGAAGGTTACTCAGGACAACGCCAGCGACGCCTGTGAAGTGAGTGCTGTTTTACCTGTCTCATCACAATTCCCCAGACAGTCAACCCGCAACACACGCCCTTCAGGGAGAATCCCTCGGGGTCGGTAGAAGCCAAGAATAACTAAAAGACGGGATAAGGCATTGCAGGCTTGGTGTTCTCTATTTGTCTCTGGGTTTGGTGACTGTTAGGAAATCACAACTCGAAACGAGCGAAAAACAACGCCAACGAGCTTGACGTGCTTAAGATCGTATTTGCCGAACGGATTACTCTAGGTTTCAATGAGTCAGTCCAAACCGACAAAAGGGACGGATCGCACCCTCCAACCACTGTCTCATTCGCCTATGGCTAAGGGAGGATGGCGAGCAGTTCGCGGTTACCACATCATAGTTGCGTTCCGATGGCGACAGGCGATGGAGAAAGTAAGCCAAGAGATTGGAAGCTTATCGTCAGACTGGAAGCGCTGAGACAGAATGCACCCACGTGCCCACCTCTGAAGCGTCAACTCGACAATTGAATTGTTTAGTGAGTCAGGCAGTAACAAGGATAGGGGCGGATGTAAAACCGTTCTTGAGAGATCAAAAGCTCCCTGGGCGAACGGGACCACTTAAGACAAGTCTTGACAGAAGTAGAGCTTGATGGCAGCCACTTGACCGAAATTACGAATGATGAAACCGATAGAAATTAGCGAAACCGAGAAAGCGCTGCAACTCGACACGTGGACTTAGGAACGGGCCAATCGCTGACAGCCTGGACTTATGTACGGGATCGCATCTGAATCCTTCAGCGGAAATAACAGAACGAGAAATGTGACAGAGGAGACATGAAAGGCGCACTTCTCAGCCTTCTACGTAGAGACAATTTTTTAAAAGGCGCTGGAGTACACGTCGAACTGCTGAACATGAATCTCGAGTGACGGTGAAAAAGTCATGGATAATCGTCAATACGTCATTTTGAAAAACGAAAATGTTCAGCATGTCTCTCACGTACATCATTAAACTAATGCCTGAAGACAGCTGGAGCATTAGCAGACCGAGACGGAGAACCGGTATTCAAAATGCCCTAACGGAGTGTAAGCCGTGTCTTCCACCTCGTCCCTCTCTGATGCGTAGAGATGGTAAAGCGTTACGAAGGTCCAACTCTAAGTGAAAGAACCTGGCTCCCTGCAAAATCTCGAAGGGCTGAACGACATAAGGGGAAGCGGATAACGATTCTAACCAAGTTATGTCATTCACTCGATAATCACCGCAGGGCGCAGAGTACCGTCCTTCTCTTAACAAAGAAAAATCCGCTCCGGCGGAGAGGAAAGGCAACCAGGTCCACGGTAACCAGGCGACGCGTTCGAGCAGAACAGACAGATATCTCAGGAGCCTTACGTCGGGAAGCACACAGGAGAGTATATACAGTGGGGACATCGGAGATCTCCCTGGAAGAAGATTCAATGAAACAGTTCTAGGTGGTGGACGACTGGTGAGGCAAGGAGGAGGGAGCTTGGCTCTGGACCGACTGAAGTAGCGTCCGCAGTCATGTATTCCTCGGCACTGCCTGTCAAATCACCCAGGTTCTACCTGATAGAGGGGAAGAAAGACAAGGAAGCGATAGCAGACGTAAACCTTCACATGATCAAGAAAACGTTCCATGCTCAGTGTAATAGAATGTACTGACAATTAATAGCAAGATTATGACATACCTAGCACCGGATAGACCCCAACAACAGGTTGTAAAGGTAGAACGAAAAATCAAAAAGGTAAATGGTCTCACGTTGGTTACCAGATACAGTGAGGGTATAGGTAGTGTCTCACATCATATACTGGGAGAAGACGTGACATCTATAGGCGCACGCGGCGTGGAGCTTCCCTAACTGTCTGAGAGGAATGTCATGTTTCGAGCCCAATGCTCTACTCCATGAAAAGACAGACCCTCAGCCCCAGTGTTCTATCAGGACTGCAGGAAGCGCGAACCCGGTCCAGCGTAGAATGACGAACAGGTATACCAGGATTGATGAGAGGAACCTGCAGTAGTACGCTCACCAGTTAGCCTCCCTTTACTGATGAGCTCTGGCTTACTGGACTAATTGATCAAAACTGTTCCAGCAGAAGCCGCAATAGAGGCAAAGGCGCGGTTGGTATTCTTCCGTTCCCCTACATTTCTAGATGCGAATAGCAATCACGCCAGCTTGCATCGGCTCATCTCTGACGAGGGAGGAGCAATGTTTAGATTGCGCGAGAGGGAAACACCGTGTGGTATGACGCGAGCTCTCTTCCACGAGGGTGGCGGTGACGGGGATGATAGTGTGGCTGGACCTTGTACGTTCTATAGCGGATGCGAGTGCATCCAAGAGTCCACCGAAGACCTCCCGAGCGAGAGAATTCTTCAATCCACCTCAGCGGAGTCCTTCCAGAAAAAACATGCGCAGCCAACGCCCGCTCGTTCCCAGTCACGAGATGCAGCAACGAGTGCGAAAACTCTATAGAGTAATCCGTTATCGATCATTCACCTGACATAGGGAAGCCATGAGCTGGAAGCCTCCTGCCAAAGAGAGTGAGTGTGACGATCAAAACCGCGACAGCATCTCCTCGTTTGAAAGTTGCTGATAATCGTACGTGAACACTCACCCTTGCCTCCAGATAGGCTGCTCGCCCCCACTCCCGAGCCCGACCAACAAGGACGTGAGGTGAGTTGAGTAGGAGGCATCGGCTCTTCTCCACTAGAGTTACGTTTGGCTGTGACGAGAGAAACCCACATCACCACTGGGGTAGAACAGAGCGACACTCGTGGGGCTGCCCAGAGTACCACTGGCTGGGTTAATTAACCCTAGGTTCCGGAGACCTGGGGAGAGACCAGGATAGTAGCTGGTGGCACGATGACGAAGAACTCGAACAACTGTCCAGAGAGCATTCGCAGACCTGAAGCGGCCATTTGGGCTCAACGGATTGACGACAGCAAACAATTCTGCTCGTGTCTGACCGGCAATTGCTACCCTGGCAACTCGACGGCAGTGTGAGAGAATCCATAGTCGCTGGTGCTGCTTGGTCGGATTCTTCTTTATGCTGGGTGATAGATGAGCGTGTTTACTTAAAATGCGAGTGGGCGTATAGTAACAGAAGTCTTTATTCCCATATTTACAACAAATAAGATTCATCCTGATAAATCAATGGTAAAAATCCAAAACGGAAACTGAAATCTTCTCGTCAAATAGAGAGGAACGACTGAGAACGTGACCACAGACTGCAGGTCGCTTCAGGAAGGCACTGGCCGTACGCGACATTAGACCCCTGCTCACACGCAGCATTCTATTAGAAGCGAAAGAGAGCACGTAGGCTGGAAACAACCGGACACAGGAACAGCAAACATCAAACAGAATCCTGATCAAGGAAGAGAAGCGGAAAAAACAGAGGAGAAATAGGGATCGTGCAATCAGAGTGGAAGAGAATAGGGACAGGTGTGAAGAGTAATATGAGGTCTTTAGGAGAATTGAGATAACAGCTGGGAGGCAGAACGGATACGTATAGAGAGAGAGAGACGGAGAGGGATAGAAGGAGGAGAGAGAGAGAGAGAAAGAGAAAGAACCTAATTAAGACAGCAGAGGCAAGCACAGGGACAAAGACATCATACTCCAATTGCAAAACATGACAACTTTCTTACGGAGCCAACGCCTTAGTTGCTCTGGCTGTGTTTCTGGGTCGTATGTACATGCTGGAAGCCCAGCCACACCATCTTCAATGCTGGGTGCTGTGCGTGAGGGAAGGAGTTTTGCCAAATCTCGCGATACATGGCACATCAATCCTGCCCCCAATCTACGGTTGGTTGCAGTCTCCTGTCCCTTGCAGAACAAGCATTCCCCAACAGAATGGATGTTCTACCGCGCGGGACGAGTGCTCGGGGGAGCGGTTGGCGAATATGTTCTCTGGGGTAAGTGTATCATCCTTCTTCTCCTCCAAACACAGTGCGAGTGGAGTTTAGACCAAAAGCTCTCTATTTTCTCAATTCAGACCACGTGGCCTTCTCCCATTACCCTCCGCTGGATCATTCCAGATGGTGAGTGGTGCAGGAGGAGTTCAGCGGCTGACATGCGCTGGGCTTGATCATGTAGCTTATTCGTGGATGGTGTCGCTGCAGGATTTTAATCCTATGACGGCGTTAGTGTGTTACTAATGGTTTTCTTTGAGACTGTAGGTCCAGCTTTCTTCAGGTCATTTAACCACTCTGCCCGTGTAGCTTCGGGGCTATCCCTCATCCTTCTCATGTCTGTATGTCCCACGAGGTGAGACTTCATGGAGCCCCCAGACCAGAGAGCGTGAAGTCTTCTCCTTGACTTCATTCCATTTTTTAATATTCGCCAACAGTTGTTGCTTCTCTCACAAAGCTGGCTATGCCGCTATTGTCCTGTAGCCCATCCCAGCCTTGTGCAGGTCTACAATTTTATCCCTGATGTCCTTACACAGCTCTCTGGTCTTGGCCATTGTGGAGAGGTTGGAGTCTGTTTGAGTGTGTGAACAGGTGTCTTTTTATACAGGTAACGAGTTCAAACAGGTACAGTTAATACAGGTAATGAGTGGAGAACAGGAGGGCTTCTTAAAGAAAAACGAACAGGTCTGTGAGAGCCGGAATTCTTACTGGTTGGTAGGTGATCAAATACTTATGTCATGCAATAAAATGCAAATTAATTACTTAAAAATCATACAATGTGATTTTCTGAATTTTTGTTTTAGATTCCGTCTCTCACAGTTGAAGTGTACCTATGATAAAAATTACAGACCTCTACATGCTTTATAAGTAGGAAAACCTGCAAAATCGGCAGTGTATCAAATACTTGTTCTCCCCACTGTATACACACACACACCAATCTGTCTCTACAGTAGCTCTGTGCCAGGCACATAAAACCCATCTCTCATCAGGTCCTTCTCTGACAGGAGCCATATTGGATGGTTGATGGTCCTGATGTTAGCCTCTCTATTAAGTTTATAGTTTCTGTTTTATCTTTTATCTTCTCTCTACCTCTGAACACTCCTCTCTTTACTCAGAGTTGTTTTACAACACAAATCACCTGGGCTCTGAAAGCCATCCATCTCCCTGAGTGTCATCAAATCAAATGTATTGGTCACATACATGTGTTTAGCAGATGTTATTGCGGGTGTAGCGAAAAATAAACAATGTTGTGTTCTTCAGGAATGTCAGTATCAGAGTGCTGAGGCTAGCTATGTGGTGGTGTCTACGTCAGAAAAATGACACCCTATTTCCTATATAGAGCCCTATGGGCCCTGTTTACAAGTAGTGGGTGTCATTTTTCGGACGGAGGCACCACCACATAGCTAGCCTCAGCACTCTGATACTGACATTCCTGAAGAACACAACATTATGTTGTTTATTTTCTAAAAAGAACTGGACAGACAGAATGTCTATCACACTTAGAGGGAAGAGTTGGAATGTGGGTTCGATGAGTCATGCCATGTCGTTTGTGCCTTAGTGAATGTGTGTGTCCCTGCCTGTGTGCTTGCCTGTGTGCACATGTGGGTGTGTGTGTGTGCGCGCCCGGCTGTATGTGTCCCATCTTTGCCCCTGTTCATATTCTTACTGTGTTCATGTCTGGTTGCAGGCCAAGCACTTCCGTATCTACACTCACGAGGTGTTGGAGCTGGGTCATAATGTTTCCTTTCTGCTGCTGCTGCCGGCAGCTGACGATGTGTGTACCGCTCCCGGACAGAGCAACCCCTACACTCCCCACTCCGGCTTTCTCAACCTCCCTCTACAAATGTTTGAGCTGGGTACGTCTACACTGACCACTGCCTTCTGTTAAGCCCCTCATCTTGTTGGAACATCTATTTTCTCCCATCTTTCCCTCCTCTATCCCTATGTACATCTCTCTCTCTTTCTCCCTCACGCTCCCTTGAATGAGTGAGAGATAATTTTTTCTCTTTCTCTGTTGGCCCTTCTCTCTCTTTCTCGCTTTCTGTTCCTCTCTCCCTCCCTCTCCTTCTCTCTGTTAGCCTCTGTTCTTCTCTCTCTCTCTTGCGTTCTCTCTCTCGCTCTGTTTCTCTCTCTCTCTGTGTTAATTCAGTGATTGAAGATTCCTCTCTTTTCCTCTGGTCCCTAGGGCCACACATTAAATCAGTCTCTCTGAGGGCTCCAGGGCAGCGCCATGCTGATCTGACCTTTGACCCCTTCTCAGAGTGACTAGCCCCAGAGATTAGTAGTGCCGTGAATACAAAGACACGTTCATCAATCACAAAATGTCTTGTTATACACCTGTTATACACCTGTTATATGCTGTTAACATGTATTCTGATATAGTTATTTATTTGATCAAACCTTTATTTTTTCAGGCAAGTCCCATTGAGACCGATGTATTTTACAAGGGTGCTCTGTTTACAAATGCAGAATAAAATGCATAACAAGGATTTAATAACACAATTATAACAATCTCGCCAGTCCACTTCCGTGCGTATAAGAAGTTAATTAGTCTATATATTGTATTTTCTGATATATATTTGTCTCTTTAATCCACTTCTGTGCGAATATGAAGAAGTTCATTAAGAACACGTGCTCTTTCCATGACATGGACTGACCAGGTGAATCCAGGTGAAAGCTATGATCAGCTGTCACCTGTTAAATCCATATCAATCAGTGTAGATGAAGGTGAGGAGACAGGTTAAAGAAGGATTTTGAAGCCTTGAGACAATTGAGGCACGGATTGCGTATGTGTGCCATTCAGAGTGTGAATGGGCAAGACAAAGGATTAAAAAACTACAACGCTGCTGGGTTTTTCATGCTCAACAGTTTCCTGTGTGTATCAAGAATGGTCCACCACCCAAAGGACATAAAGCCAACTTGACATAACTAACAAATGCTTGTAGTCCACGCCCCGATGAATTGAGGGTAAAGGGGGTGCAACTCAATATTAGGAAGGTGTTCCTATTGTTTTGTACACTCAATGTATGTCTCGGTATACAGTATTAACACTGTATATGTCTCTCTCCAGTCCATGTCTGTGCCTATAAGAAGTGATTTAGTCAATATATTGTAAGTTCTGATATATATTTGTCTCGCTCCAGCTCAATTCTGTGAATACAAGGAGAAGTTGGAGTCTATATTTTATATTCAAAAATATATTTCTCTCTCAAGCCCATTTCTGTGAATACAGGGAGAAGTTTGATGTTATATTTTATATTCATATATATATTTATCTCTCCAGTCCACTTCTGTGCGAATAAGAAGTTCATTGGTCTATATATGTCTTGTCTCTCCAGTCCATTTCAGTGCGTACAAGGAGAAGTGCATCAGTCTGTACTGCCGCATGTCATCTGTCTTGGACCTGGATGCACTTATTACCCAGCAGGCACTGCGAGAGGCCATAATGGACACAGAGGTTGCCACTGCCAAACAGAGACACCAACATATACTGGACTATATACAGGTAGGGAGATATAACTGTCCCTGTAAATTTATAGCATGAAACTGGCAGCAGAGTTGCCAGCTAAATGCTGTAGTTTTGCTTTACAGCGGGGATGCTGTCACATGTTTAACAGTAAGAAAAACAGTGTTGTATTATACAATATAGCATTATACTGTAAATAGGCCTACTGTAATAATTACAGCAACACAGCTGTATTATATAATTACAGTAATTTGCTGGCAACTCTGCTGCCAGTATAATGCTGTAAATGTACAGTACAGCATGTTACTGTAATATTTTTACGGTAATTGTAATGAATTAATTAAATTAATTGAAGGGAGGCAAGGTACAGTATTTTACTGTAATTGCTTGGGATTTGCTGCTAGGTAATGTGTTTTCATATTACGGCATATCAAATATATATATATATATATATATATATATATATATATACACACAGTTGAAGTCGGAAGTTAACATACACTTAGGTTGTAGTCATTAAAACTTGTTTTTCAACCACTCCACAAATGTCTTGTTAACATAATTTTTATAATTTTGGCAAATCGGTTAGGACATCTACTTTGTGCCCGACACAAGTCATTTTTCCAACAATTGTTTACAGACAGATTATTTCCCTTATAATTCACTGTATCACAAATCCAGTGGGTCAGAAGTTTACATACACTAAGTTGACTGTGCCTTTAAAAAGCTTGGAAAATTCCAGAAAATTATGTCATGGCTTTAGAAGCTTCTGATGGGTTAATTGACATAATTTGAGTCAATTGGAGGTGTACCTGTGGATGTATTTCAAGGCCTACCTTCAAACTCAGTGCCTCTTTGCTTGACATCATGGGAAAATCAAAAATAATCAGCCAAGACCTCAGAAAAAAAGTTGGAGACCTCCACAAGTCTGGTTCATCCTTGGGAGCAATTTCCAAACACCTGAAGGTACCACGTTCATCTGTACAAACAATAGTATGCAAGTATAAACACCATGGGACCTCGCAGCCGTCATACCGCTCAGGAAGGAGACGCGTTCTGTCTCCTAGAGATGAACGTACTTTGGTGCGAAAAGTGCAAATCAATCCCAGAACAACAGCAAAGGACCTTGTGAAGATGCTGGAMGAAACAGGTACAAAAGTATCTATATCCACAGTAAAACGAGTCCTATATCGACATAACCTGAAAGGCCGCTCAGCAAGGAAGATGCCACTGCTCCAAAACCACCATTAAAAAAAAGCCAGACTACGGTTTGCAACTGCACATGGGGACAAAGATTGTTCTTTTTGGAGAAATGTCCTCTGGTCTGATGAAACAAAAATAGAACTGTTTGACATAATGACCATCGTTATGTTTGGAAGAAAAAGGGGGAGGCTTGCAAGCTGAAGAACACCATCCCAACCGTGAAGCACGGGGGTGGCAGCATCATGTTGCGGGGGTGCTTTGCTGCAGGAGGGACCTGTGCACTTCACAAAATAGATGTCATCATGAGGTAGGAAAATTATGTGGATATATTGAAGAAACATCTCAAGACATTAGTCAGGAAGTTAAAGCTTGGTCGTAAATGGGTCTTCCAAATGGACAATAACCCCAAGCATACTTCCAAAGTTGTGGCAAGGACAACAAAGTCAAGGTATTGGAGTGGCAATCATGAAGCCCTGACCTCAATCCTATAGAAAATGTGTGGGCAGAACTGAAAAAGCATGTGCGAGCAAGGAGGCCTACAAACCTGACTCAGTTACACCAGCTCTGTCAGGAGGAGTGGGCCAAAATTCACCCAACTTATTGTGGGAAGCTTGTGGAAGGCTACCCGAAACGTTTAACCCAAGTTAAACAATTTAAAGGAATTGCTACCAAATACTAATTGAGTGTATGTAAACTTCTGACCCCCTGGGAATGTGATGAATGAAATAAAAGCTGAAATAAATAATTCTCTACTATTATTCTGACATTTCACATTCTTAAAATAAAGTGGTGATCCTAACTGACCTAAAACAGGGAATTTGTACTAGGATTAAATGTCAGGAATTGTGAAAAACTGAGTTTAAATGTATTTGGCTAAGGTGTACGTAAACTTCCGACTTCAACTGTATGTGTATATATGTACCAGTCAAAAGTTTGGACACAACTACACATTCAAGAGTTTTTCTTTATTTTACTATTTTCTACATTGTAGAATAATAGTGAAGACATCAAAACTATGAAATAAATCACATGGAATCATGTAGTAATCAAAAAAGTGTTTTATATTTGAGATTCTTCAAATAGACACCCTTTGCCTTGATGACAGCTTTGCACACATTTGCCTTTCTGTCAACCAGCTCCATGAGGTAGTCACCTGGAATGCATTTCAGTTAACAGGTGTGCCTTGTTAAAAGTGAATTTGTGGAATTACTTTCCTTCTTAATGTGTTTGAGCCAATCAGTTGTGTTGTGACAAGGTAGGGGGGTTACACAGAAGATAACCCTATTTGGTAAAAGACCAAGTCCATATTATGGCAAGAACAGCTCAAATAAGCAAAGGGCAATGACAGTCCATCATTACTTTAAAACATGAAGGTCAGTAAATCCGGAAAATTTCAAGAACTTTTAAAGTTTCTTCAATTGCAGTCGCAAAAAACATCAAGCGCTATGATGAAACTGGTTCTCATGAGGACCGCCACAGGAATGGAAGACCCAGAGTTACCTCTGCTGCAGAGGAGTTACCAGCCTCAGAAATTGCTGACCAAATAAATGCTTACACAGAGTTCAAGTAACAGACACATCTCAACATCAACTGTTCAGAGGAGACTGCGTGAATCAGGCATTCATGGTAAAATTGCTGCAAAGCAACCACTGCTAAAGGACACCAATAAGAAAATACTTGCTTGGGCCAAGAAACATGAGCAATGGACATTAGACCAGTGGAGTCCAAATTTGAGATTTTTGGTTCCAACCGCTGTGTCTTTGTGAGACGCAGAGTAGGTGAACGGATGATCTCCGCATGTGTATTCCCCAACGTGAAGCATGGAGGTGTTATGGTGTGGTGGTGCTTTGCTGGTGACACTGTCAGTAATTTATTTAGAATTCAAGGCACACTTAACCAACATGGCTACCACAGCATTCTGCAGCGATATGTCATCCCATCTGGTTTGGGCTTAGTGGGACTATCATTTGTTTTTCAACAGGACAATGACCCAACATGCCTCCAGGTTGTGTAAGTGCTATTTGACCAAGAAGGAGAGTGATGGAGTGCTGCATCAGATGACCTGGTCTCCACAATCCCCCGACCTCAACCAAATTGAGATGGTTTGGGATGAGTCGGACCTCAGAGTGGAGGCAAAGTAACCAACAAGTGCTCAGCATATGTGGGAACTCATTCAAGACTGTTGAAAAAGCATTCCAGGTTAAGCTGGTTGAGAGAATGCCAAGAGTATACAAATATATCATTAAGGCAATTATTCTACAATGTAGAAATAGTAAAAAAAAAAAATAAGAAAAACCCTAGAATGAGTAGGTGTTCTAAAACTTTGACCGGTAGTGTATATATACAGTTGCAGCCAAATATATTGGCACCCTTGCACTTTAAATAAATTGAAACGTTTAGGTTTTTCAACATTGCAGAATCAATTTTAAGTTTAGAAATTTTATTCAGAAAATAAAGACAAATGGAATGGACAAAATTATTTGCACCCAGGAGCTTGTACTTGGTTGCACAACCTTTGGCCAAGATAACTGCCAACAAATGCTTTTTGTAGCCATCAATGAGCTTGCTTCACCTTTGTACTGGCAATTTGTCCCACTCTTCAGCAGCAAACTGCTGTAATTCTTCAATGTTTGAGGGATGCCCTCAACCAACTGCTGTTTTCTGCTCTTGTCATAGGTTATGGATGTTATTCAGATCTGGACTCTTCGCTGGCCACTCCAGAACAGTCCAACATTTCTTCTTGAACCATTCCAGGGTTCAAGAAGAAAACATCATTGTAAAGAAAATAATTATAATAGATAAATACAGTAATATGATATCTTTATGTAAAACATTTACATTTGACATTTTTGTCATTTATCAGATGCTCTTATCCAGAGAGACTTACGGTCAGTGCATTCATCTTAAGATAGCTCGGTGAGACAACCACATATCACAGTCAAATATAAAGGATACACATATTCCACTCCAGCTAAACTATGGATATATAGCTTTTGCAACAAAAAACCCCATCTAAAATCAATTAATAAAAAAATCTGAGAACGGTAATATTTTACACACACATGAATAAGCAATCATTTCTGATGGGAAAAAACTACTGTGAAAAATGTGTGGATATAGTGTTTTGGAAATAAATAATTCTCATTTTCTAAATTAAAATTGTAAACTTAAATTTACAAAAATAAAATTAGTTTGGCAATGTTGAAAATGCAATAACATGATTTGGTGAACAATTTGTTTTTCCATTTCAACTTATTTAAGAAGAAATATGGAATTATTTAAGAAAGGTGCAAGGCTGCCAATATATTTGGCCACAAATGTATATACTGTATATATAGAGGCTTTACAAATGCTTCCAAACTTGCAGTGACTACAGGGCAAAACAGACCAAAGACATGGCCAACACTCAACCATTAAAGGTTTGCGGCTTACTACTGTACCACTCGGGGTTGGGGATAATCAGTTACATGTAATGTGGTTACAAAAACACTGTAACTGTAATCACAGATACTTTTGGATTACTTTTAAATTCAGAAAGGATGTTTGCGGAAAAAATACAATGACACCTTTCTGTTTTTTCAATAACATTCAATTCAGCATTGAAAAAAGGTGCAAGTTTTTAAAGTTGTTCCACCTAAGTGAGTCTGATCAAAACCACCGAGCACTATAATGACAAACCAAATGCGTATGATGGATCATTTTTGTCTTTTTCCAAGTAATCAAAAAGTTACTGAAAGTAATCAGATTAAGTTACTGAGTTTGGGTAATCCAAAAGGGATGTTACTAATTACAATTTTGGGCAGGTAACTAATTACATTTAGAAAGTAATTTACCCAACCCTGCTACCACTCCAATCTGTCCCCTATACACATTTAATTGTTGTGGCACTACTACCACATATCAGTTAAATTGGTACAGCAATCTCAATCACGGTTTCAACATATGTAGCATCTTACAAGGCACGCATCAAACTATGCTAATGAGCCAGAAACAACAATACCATGCACCCACTAGTGGTCAAAAGGTTTTTGGTTCTCCAAAATTATGGTACAGTACTGTATTCTTTGGGGTGGAATTACAGTACCATTTGAAATAAGACTTCTTTGAAGTAATGTACAGTCGTGGCCAAAAGTTTTGAGAATGACACAAATATTAATTTCCACAAAGTTTGCTTCTTCGGTGTCTTTAGATATTTTTGTCAGATGTTACTATGGAATACTGAAGTATAATTACAAGCATTTCATAAGTGTCAAAGGCTTTTATTGACAATTACACGAAGTTGATGCAAAGAGTCAATATTTGCAGTGTTGACCCTTCTTTTTCAAGACTTCTGCAATCTGCCCTGGCATGCTGTCAATTAACTTCTGGGCCACATCCTGACTGGTGGCAGCCCATTTTTGCATAATCAATGCTTGGCGTTTGTCCACCCGCCTCTTGAGGATTGACCACAAGTTCTCAATGGGATTAAGGTCTGGGGAGTTTCCTTGCCAGGGACGCAAAATATTGATGTTTTGTTCCCCGAGCCACTTAGTTATCACTTTTGCCTTATGGCAAGGTGCTCCATCATGCTGGAAAAGGCATTGTTCGTCACCAAACTGTTCCTGGATGGTTGGGAGAAGTTGCTCTCGGAGGATGTGTTGGTACCATTCTTTATTCATGGCTGTGTTCTTAGGCAAAATTGTGAGTGAGCACACTCCCTTGGCTGAGAAGCAACCCCACACATGAATGGTCTCATGATGCTCACCTTGTCTTCTCCGGACAAGCTTTTTTTCCGGATGTCCCAAACAATCGGAAAGGGGATTCATCAGAGGAAATGTCTTTAACCTGTCTCTTATACACATCTAGATGTGTATAAGAGACAGGTCCTCAGCAGTCCAATCCCTGTACCTTTTGCAGAATATCAGTATCAGATGCACTCACACCTGCCTGCTTGCTGGACTTTCTTGGGCGCCCTGAAGCCTTCTTCACGACAATTGAACCGTTCTCCTTGAAGTTCTTGATGATCCGATAAATGGTTGATTTAGGTGCAATCTTACTGGCAGCAATATCCCTGCCTGTGAAGCCCTTTTTGTGCAAAGCAATGATGACGGCATGTGTTTCCTTGCAGGGAACCATGGTTGACAGAGGAAGAACAATGATTCCAAGCACCACCCTCCTTTTGAAGCTTCCAGTCTGTTATTCGAACTCAATCAGCATGACAGAGTGATCTCCAGCCTTGTCCTCGTCAACACTCACACCTGTGTTAATGAGAGAATCACTGACATGATGTCAGCTGGTCCTTTTGTGGCAGGGCTGAAATGCAGTGGAAATGTTTTTGGGGGATTCAGTTAATTTGCATGGCAAAGAGGGACTTTGCAATTAATTGCAATTCATCTGATCACTCTTCATAACATTCTGGAGTATATGCAAATTGCCATCATACAAACTGAGGCAGCAGACTTTGTGAAAATTAATATTTGTGTCATTCTCGAAACTTGTCATTCTCAAAACCATGACTGTACTGTTAAAACATGGTTTCATTGGAATTTACTACATAATTTACCAATTACGCCTAAAATCACCCAGAGTGCATTGGAAGTTATGACAATTTACTGTAAATACTTATTAGGGTACATTGCTGTTCGTTTTATTGTATAATACTGTAAAAACAACCATTTTTAACAGTGTAAGAAAATATGAAAGAACGTGGCGCCGGTAATATGGGTCATATCTTTTTGAACTGTTGGGGCTAGAAACAAGTCGGTTTCTCTGTAGTAATGGGGCAAACATAATGGTCACAAATCTGTGCTCAGTTTATTCACTATGGCACCCAGAGGCTGCGGTACAGCGAAGCCTAATCATTAAAACAATTATTATCTGGGTGATTTCTTTCTTCTCCTTTTTTACTAAAATAGTCTGAGCTTCATGTGTCTCACCCAACAGCATGAGGTTGGCGCCTGAAACTGAAAATATGACTCTACAGTAGGCATAAACTAGAGTCATTTTTATAAGAGGCTTCCAATTACAGTTAATAACTTTTCAGCATTTTACCCATAATGCAGTGCAATCTACAGCATTCATTCTGTAAAACACAAGGTGCATTATACAGTGTTTTGCTGTTAAAATTACAGAAAAGTCCTACAGTGTATATTAATATGTATTCCAGGTATAGTTGACCTAAGTGTGCCGTATGTAAACTGTGTGACGGTTTACTGGAATACATACAGTTATATGTGACAATATATTTCAGATGGCTATATCTAACTTGAAAAAGTAAAGTCACTTTACTGTATGCATCTTTTGCTTTCAAGTCTGTCACTTTATGAGAGCGTCAATTCAATCAGTACGGTGTGAAATACAGTGAGCTATAAAAGTATTGGGACAGTGACAATTGTTTAGTTGTTTTGGCTCTGTACTCCAGCATTATACAATGACTATGAGGTTAAAGTACAGACTGTCAGCTTTAATTTGAAGGTATTTTCATCCATATCGGATGAACCGGGTAGAAATTATAGCACATAGTATTGGGACAAATTCAAGTAGTAAAAAATTAAGTATTTGGTCCCATATTCATAGCACGCAATGACTACCGTACATCAAACTTGTGACTTTACAGTTTTGTTGGATACATTTGCTGTTTGTTTTGGTTGTGTTTCAGATTACTTTTATGTTAAATAAAAATAGAATATGTTTCTGAACACGTCTACATTAATGTGGATGCTACCATGGTTAGGGATAGTGAATTGTGAATGATGATGAGTGAGGAATTTACAGACGCACAAACGGCATACCGCCAAGTCATGCAAACCTCTCACCATTACAATGACAGTGGAGGTTAGGATGATATTTATGCCTCTAACTTTGTCACTCATTATTCACAATTCATTCAGGATTATCCGTAATCATGGTAGCATTCACATTAATGTAGAAGTGTTTCGAAACATATTATATTCTTATTTACAATATAAGCGACTCCAAAATGACACAATGCGTTATTTACCATTAATTTCTATTGGGTACAAAAATAATCTGAAACACAACCAAAACAAACAGCAAATGCATCCAACAAATGTGTCGAGTCACAAGCTTGATGTAGTCATTGCGAACTATGGATATGGGACCAAATACTTAACTTTCTACTTCTTTAATACACACACACAAGTGAATTTGTCCCAATACATTTGGTCCCCTAAAATGGGGGGACTATGTACAAAAAGTGCTGTAATTCCTAAACAGTTCACCCGATATGGATGAAAATACCCTCAAATTAACCAAATTAGCCTCAAATATAATCATTTCCTATAGTGCTGGAGTACAGAGGCAAAACAACAAAACGTGTCAATGTCCCAAAACTTTTGGAGCTCACTGTATAATTTTTAAAAATCTATTTCTAATACAAATGCATGAGTCCTTTTTTTCACATTCATCAAACGAAAATTGTTTAAAAGCTTATTTTTCATATCGTTTATGTCATGTCCATTTTTCAGTAAATATATTTATCACGCACCAAAAACCTAAGAAACAGCAGAAACAACTGTGCTAATAATCCCATTGGAGTCAGTTTATTGATGTAATAAAGCCTAACTGCTAGGAGTACTAGCTGTTAAATAGCTTGTTTTTCTAATGTTAAAGAACTCCATAACTGCCCAGCCTTCTCTCTCATGTCAGAAAGTTAAAAGCATGAAAGTAAACCCATCTGGTGTTTTTCTCTGTGAAGAACTAAACCAGCTTTTACCACCATGGTCTCTACTGGTAATGGAGACCAACCACAAAACCACAAGTGTGTTTCTGTGATCTGAGAGTGTGTGTGTGTGTGTGATCTGAGAGAGAGAGAGTGTGTGTGTTCTGAGCTCAGAGAGGCACGGAAAAATGTGGCCCCCAAACCACAGATTACACAGTACTCGGGAGAGCGAGAGAGAGCGACAGGGGAAAAAATAATACCAATCATGAATGACTGAGAGGGAGAGTGTGTGTGTGGGTGGGGATGTCTGAATATGTGTCTCTGTATAGAAGTGCCAATGTCTGTCTCTCAGTCTGTGTATGTGCGTGAGTCTGCCTCTGTGTGTGCATGTAAATCTCATAGTTGTGCGTGTTTGTGCATTTGTGTGTGTATGTGAGCTCAGCAATGTGGGCTGCATTAGAGAGAGTGAAGTGTTAATGTGAGGGGGCAAAGCGTGTGAAAAGAGGCCCGTCTGTCTGAAAGCTCTTAGTGCTGGCCTGTCATACCACAGTCTGTCTAGATACTGGGAGGTCCTGTCAGGGTGCATGTGTGCGTGCGTGTGTGCACATGCGTGCATTTCTATGTGTGTGCGCATTGTTACTTGCGAGTGTATAGGTGCGTAAAAGCGTTTGTGTTTACGTGCCTGTGTGTGTGTGTGTATCTGCGGCGTGTGTGTGCGTGTGGCTGTGCAGAAATGATGACGTTAAGCCATCTCATTGTACAATTTGTTTAGACTTGTCATTACATGATCGGGGGGGGGAATTCCCTTACTGTGGTATTGTTGTCGAAGACTGGTTTAGTCCAGTAGACATCCTGTTAGTATTGTGTGGAAGTGCATCTTATTCAATTCATCACTGGATTTGGCATCACCCTCACATCAACTGACTAAATGAGTGAGTGGACTAAGTAAGGCCTGCGTCTTTTGAACATTGAGGAAGCCTTTGGTAATCTGAACTCCTGAGAGGAGAATTAGGGGACCAAACTCTAACCTCAATATGTGCAGTTCCTATTGTGTAGTTCAACACATTGATATACTATAAACCGACGTTGTCCTCCTGTGTGCGCTTGCGTCATCCTCCAAAGGAACCACAGACCCAGCTGCATCTAGCTCTCTCAGGCACCACAACAGGGCCTGGTGGTGGGGGAGAGACCCCAGCAGTGGGGCCCCTGCCCTGGATCAAAGGAGAGTGGAGGGGGGCATCTGTGTGAATAGGGGGAATAGATTGGAATAGGGTGCAATTTAGGATTCAGATGGGAATTTGGGATTCCCATCTGTGGGAATAGGGTGCAGTTTGGAATTCAGACTAAGTAAGCTTCATTGATTGAAGCGAAGGGAAGCCATTCCATATGGGCCCTGGTCAAAACTAGTGTACTATATAGGAAATATCCATAACCTTAAAGCCAATATTGCATACTATATATCTCCTCTCCCCTTCAGTAGGAATAGCAGAGGAACAAATATGCCCGTAACCCAGCCAACCGTCCCGCGTCAATCCCAATACGATCCCCCCTCTGGTTCTCATCTGCGTCTCACGCTGAATACCGTCCCACTCTGACTCCAGTCCTTAGCTCCAGTGCGGGCTAATGTAATCTAAAGATGTCTGGACAGAATGGGCAATTTCCTGTTTCAGGAGGAAGTCCTTTTGTCTGGCGCTCCTTACCTGTCACCTTCATTTGGACTCACTGGGACCGCTGCTCTCTCTGCTGGCTGGCTGGAGCCTACCTGGAGAGAGGTGTGTGTGTGTGTGTGTGTGTGTGTGTGTGTGTGTGTGTGTGTGTGTGTGTGTGTGTGTGTGTGTGTTTCCCAGTCACCTTCAGTAAGACTCTCGTTTCTGAGATGACTTCTGGCTCCCTGCAGGCGTGTTGCGAGCGCTTGCTGTCAGGAAATTATGCTGCATCAAGAGCACACACACGCAGAATAGTCGTAAACTCTCTCCCTCTCTCACACACACACACACACACACACAGGTCTTGGATGACACTTGGGTCAGCTGTCGAGTGCTGAAGAGAGATGATACTGCTGTGCTGATGAATGCTGGGGGATGCTACCTTTCTGGAAGCTACAGTGGGTTTCCTCTCCTGATTAGGGCTAGATGCAATCTGTTGAGATTGAGGAAATTCAATCTACAGAAATCATTGGCAATCAACTATTTAAGTAAGTGGAATGAAGGGAAATACCTTGAAAGGAGGACAATGGAAGTTCAGTAAAAAGATTTTTAATGATTAAAAGCCCAAGCATTTTAGAATGAAAGCCTTCGTCAGGGTGCTTAGAAAAGTTAAATGGCAGTTGACATGCATCCAGAGCCTTCTGCTTGGCTTTCAGAGAAGTGTATGGCTGGATTAGCATGCATTATTATCATACCCATTTACAGACCATTCATCCCTTTCATTGATCCCTCTTCATGCAGAACTGTTTACCTCTCGGATATACAGTATACTCTTATATATAAATATACCTCTCAAATATGATGTAAAACATGTACCTGTAAGACCCTCTTATCTGAAATATAGCCCACATCTCATACAGTATAAGACCCTCATATTTCATATCCTGTATTTGAGATATACAGTAATATTCTTGCCTTTGGCTGTAAAAGAAAGAGTGATGGAATTCGGTTATAGGGAGAAAGAGAGGAATATCCTCTATTATTCCCAGTTTTGTCTCTCTCTCTCTGTCCCCCCCCCCCTCTCTCTCTGCCATCTGATCCACGGCATTCTTTCCAGCCGAGTCATCCCCTGGTGTCAGTCTCTTTTATATATACACTGGTCAAAAAAATAAAGGGAACACTTAAACAACACAATGTAACTCCAAGTCAATCACACTTCTGTGAAATCAAACTGTCCACTTAGGAAGCAACCACTATGACAATAAATTTACATGCTGTTGTGCAAATGGAATAGACAAAAGGTGAAATGATAGGCAATTAGCAAGACACCCCCAATAAAGGAGTGGTTCTGCAGGTGGTGACCACAGACCACTTCTCAGTTCCTATGCTCTCCTGCTGATGTGTGGTCACTTTTGAATGCTGGCGGTCTTTCACTCTAGTGTAGCATGAGACGGGTCTACTCAGGTAGTGCAGCTCATCCAGGATGGCACATCAATGCGAGCTGTGCAAGAAGGTTTGCTGTGTCTGTCAGCGTAGTGTCCAGAGCATGGAGGCGCTACCAGGAGACAGCCAGTACATCAGGAGACGTGGAGGGAGGCCGTAGGAGAGGCAACACCCAGCAGCAGGACGCTACCTCCGCCTTTGAGCAGAGGAGTACTGCCAGAGCCCTGACAAATGACCTCTCAGCAGGCCACAAATGTGCAGTGTCTGCTCAAACAGTCAGAAACAGACTCCATGAGGGTGTGTATGAGGGTCCGACGTCCCAGGTGGGGTTGTGCTTACAGCCAACACCGTGCAGGACGTTGGCATTTGCCAGAGACACCAAGATTGGCAATTCGCCACTGGCGCCCTGTGCTCTTCACTGATGAAAGCATGTTCACACTGAGCACATGTGACAGACGTGACAGAGTCTGGAGACGGCGTGGAGAAGTACGTTTGCTGCCTGCAACATCTCAGCGATGGACCGGTTTGGCGGTGGGTCAGCATGGTGTGGGGTGGCATTTCTTTGTGGGGCCGCACAGCCCTCGCATGTGCTCGCAGAAGTAGCCTGACTGCCATTAGGTACGAGATGAGATCTCAGACCCCTTGTGACCATATGCTGACACATGCACATTGTGGTGTGGTGCTGGAGGTCATTTTGCAGGGCTCTGGCAATGACAAACATCAGCAGGAGCATAGGAACTGAGAAGTGGTCTGTGGTCACCACCTGAGGAACACTCCACCTTTTGTCTATTCCATTTGCACAACAGCATGTGAAATTTATTGTCAATCAGTGTTGCTTCCTAAGTGGACAGTTTGATTTCACAGAAGTGTGATTGACTGGAGTTAATTGTGTGTTTAAGTGTTCCTTTATTTTTTTTGAGCAGTGTAGTGGGTGTGTCATCCTGGTGTCAGTTCTTTGATATATATATGTGTGTCACCCCTGGTGTCAGTCTCTTTTTACTTATATATATTTATTAATATATTATAATATATAGATATATATATATATATATATATATATATATATATATATATATATATATATATATATCTGTATGTAATATGTGTGTGTGGTGTGTGTGTCACTCGTTGTGTCAGTCTCTTTTATATTATATATATATTAATTTATATATATGTTGGTGTGTGTCATTCTCGTGTGTGTCAGTCTCTTTATATATATATGTGTGTGTGGTATCTCGTGGTGTCAGTCTCTTTTAAATTATATATGTGTGTGTTGTCATCTCGTGGTGTCAGTCTCTTTTATATATATATATGTGTGTGTGTTGTCATCTGTGGTGTCAGTCTCTTTTATATATATATATATGTGTGTGTGTCATCCCCTGGTGTCAGTCTCTTTTATAATATATATATGTGTGTGTGTGTCATCTCGTGGTGTCAGTCTCTTTATATATATATATATATATGTGTGGTGTGGTCATTCGTGGTGTCAGTCCTTTTATATATATATATGTGTGTGTGTGTCATCTCGTTGTGTCAGTCTCTTTTATTATATATATATGTGTGTGTGTGTCATCTCGTTGTGTCAGTCTCTTTATATATATATATGTATGTGTGTGTGTGTCATCTCGTTGTGTCAGTCTCTTTTTATATATAATATATATGTGTGTGTGTGTCATCTCGTGGTGTCAGTCTCTTTTATATATATTATAGTGTGTGTGTGTCATCTCGTGGTGTCAGTCTCTTATATTATATATATATGTGTGGTGTGTGTCACTCGTTGTGTCAGTCTCTTTTATATATATATATGTGTGTGTGTGTCATCCGTTGTGTCAGTCTCTTTTATATATATATATATGTGTGTGTGTGTCATCTCGTGGTGTCAGTCTCTTTTATATATATATATGTTGTGTGTGTCATCTCGTTGTGTCAGTCTCTTTATATATATATATGTGTGTGTTGTCATCTCGTTGTGTCAGTCTCTTTATATATTATATTATGTGTGTGTGTGTCATCTCGTTGTGTCAGTCTCTTTTATATATATATATGTGTGTGTGTGTCATCTCGTTGTGTCCGTCTCTTTTATATATATATATGTGTGTGTGTGTCATCTCGTTGTGTCAGTCTCTTTTATATATATGATATGTGTGGGTGTGTATCTCGTGGTGTCAGTCTCTTTTATATATATATATGGTGTGTGTGTGTCATCTCGTTGTGTCAGTCTCTTTTATATATAATATGATGTGTTGTCATCTCGTGGTGTCAGTCTCTTTTATATATATATGTGTGTGTGTGTGTCATCTCGTTGTCAGTCTCTTTTAATATATTGTATGTTGTTGTCATCTCGTGGTGTCAGTCTCTTTTATATATATATATGTGTGTGTGTGTCATCCGTTGTGTCAGTCTCTTTTATAATATATATAGTATGTGTGTGTCATCTCGTGGTGTCAGTCTCTTTTTATATATATATATTGTGGTGTGTGTCATCTCGTGGTGTCAGTCTCTTTATATATATATATATGGTGTTGTCGTGTGTCTCTCGTGGTGTCAGTCTCTTTTATATATATATATGTGTGTGTGTGTCATCTCGTTGTGTCAGTCTCTTTTATATATATATGTGTGTGTGTGTGTCATCTCGTGGTGTCAGTCTCTTTTATATATATATATGTGTGTGTGTGTCATCTCGTGGTGTCACTAAGTGCTCTCATACTGTCTCAGACAGACGCCTAATTGCTGCTTAACATTTGTCATGCTTCATTCTCTACACACACGGAAACATAGAACAATGCTCTCCCTCTCTCTCCCTCTCTCTCTCTCTTTTTCTCTCTCTCACACACCCCCTGACTCCCAGGGGAGGTTTGGAGTGATGGAAAGAATGAGAGGGGGAATAGGAGGAGTGAAAGCAGGAATGACGTTTGGTTACGGTGGCCTAGGGCCCCTGATAAGATTGGAACCACATTGGAGACTGCATGCATGGGGAGACTGGCAGGAGAAGGGCTTTGGTGTGCAGCCAGTCATTGTTATGGTCACAATGTGCTTTCTATTCTATACATTCATCCCAAATTCATCCCAACCCTATTCCCTATATAGTGCACTACTTTTGACCAGAGCCCATAGCACTGTGTAGGGAATAGGGTGCCATTTGGGACAGTCTATACATTCTCTACTGCTTCTTCTCAAGACTGCTGTGATATGATCAGGTGCCAATTTAATGCAGGATTCTGTGTAGAGGAATCGTATGCATTATGCATAGTTCTATTCGCTACAAACCCTTTCGACTGTGTGGGAATATACAACAGTACACACACTTGCACAAACACACATTCACCTATACACCTATAAACAGACACACGCACCTACACAAAAATGTTAATCTGCGTGGTAATAATGTATTCACTGAAGCTGTAGGCTTAATGTGTGAATGGTTTTGTCCCTCTCGGAGTGAAATAGAAACCTGCAACTAACCTTAAGCTGCTGTACAGGGGGTCTACTAGTGTCACTTTTTCCTGGCTATCTTGACCTGGACCTGACTTTTATTCTCCATTTCAGCAACTGGATGAGATGTTTTTTAACTGTTTTAATCAACTATAACAATCTATAACTAGGATGCTTTATAATTGTAATAATCAACTGTAACTAACTATAACTATGATGCTTTATAACTGTTATAATCAATTACAACTAATTATAACTATGATGCTTTATAACTGTTATAATCAACTATAACTATGATGCTTTATAACTGTTAATCAACTATAACTATGATGCTTTATAACTGTTATAATGAACTTTAACTATGATGTTTTATAACTGTTATAATCAACTGTAACTATGATGCTTTATAACTGTTAAAATCAATTACAACTAATTATAACTCTGATGCTTTATAACTGTTATAATCAACTAACCCTAACTATGACTTATAACTGTTATAATCAATTACAACTAATTATAACCTGTCTCTTATACACATCTAGATGTGTATAAGAGACAGTTATAATTGTAATAATCAACTGTAACTAACTATAACTATGATGCTTTATAACTGTTATAATCAATTACAACTAATTATAACTATGATTCTTTATAACTGTTATAATCAACTAACCCTAACTATGACTTATAACTGTTATAATCAATTACAACTAATTATAACCTGTCTCTTATACACATCTAGATGTGTATAATAATCAACTGTAACTATGATGCTTTATAACTGTTATAATCAACTATAACTATGATGTTTTATAACTGTTATAATCAATTACAACTAATTATAACTATGATGCTTTATAACTGTTATAATCAACTATAACTATGATGCTTTATAACTGTTAATCAACTATAACTATGATGCTTTATAACTGTTATAATGAACTTTAACTATGATGTTTTATAACTGTTATAATCAACTGTAACTATGATGCTTTATAACTTTTATAATCAACTAACTATAACTATGATTTATAACTGTTATAATCAATTACAACTAATTATAACTATGAAGCTTTATAACTATTAAAATCAACTATAACTAACTATAACTGATGCTTTATAACTGTTATAATCAACTATAACTATGATGCTTTATAACTGTGTTAATGAGTGCATTTTGTTCTCTATTGCAGCAACTGGATGAGATGTGGCGGGAGCTGCGTTGGATCACTGATGCCCTGCAGTGTGCCCGCTACAAGCAGCCCCGTGGCGGTGTGCCCATCACCAGCCTGGTCAATGCCAGCGAGCCTGAGTCAGACCAGGGGGCACAGAAGAGTGACTCAGCATCCTCTACCATGGACTATCTACCCACACCATCACCATCACCTGAGCTACGGCGCAGGAAGGATGTTAGTGGTGAGGAGAAAGACACACACACTGTCTTGGCTGTCCATCGAAGACGATGATGACGATGCTCCTCTTGAGGATGGGGTTGTATGGGTGTGTTCGCCTTTCTGGCGCTGGTGCCACTTCACACTTATAGATGCAGTGCATACAAATACACAGACATAAACATACACATTGAGAGACATTTGCCCACCTCCTCACTCTCAATACACTGGAAGTAAGTCAGGAATGGTCTTTATCATAAGCTAAACACATACCCCCACTCTATAATCATAGTTTGTACTGTGTCTGTGTGCAACGCTATTTTGTACATGGACTGTATGTGTGTTTCTTACCCGTCTGTCTTTGTCTCCTCCCTCAGACTCCCAGCTGGGGTCAGATGAGGACGGTTGTTCAGAGGTGTTCCTGCCGACAGACAGTGACTACGACTCCAGCGAAGCCTTGTCCCCACGCGAGCTGGACCTGCTCTACTCCCCCCCACAGGACCTATCCCAGCAGGCCGTGCACGCCCTGGGAGGCAGCGCTCCCGACGTACTACAGATACACGAGCTCAGGTACGAGAACGACCTCTAACCAATGTTCCCTGTAAAATGTTTTTGGCACTGAGCAAATTTCAGGTCTGCTGAGTGTAAATATGAATGTTGTGAAAGTTCTGTGCAACTTCCGGTGCGCATTTACTGTGAACACTGAGGCTATACCTGCTTTATGTTACAGTTTTAACAGTGGCCAAGTAGACTACTGTGGCTATTTGATCATAATGTAGGCCTACCAGAGTGGCCTACCATCAAAACAATGGCGAAAAATGCGTCCCACAACATTTTAACATGGAAAAAGCTGTTCTATCATTCAGCCTACAGTAGCAGCAAATGTGTGGTGTTCAATATAGGCCTACATTCCATGAGACTTTAAAAAATAACATGCAGGGCTTGACATTAACCTGTTTATCCACTTGTCCTTCAGACAAGGTGTTGACAGTTTGATGCAAGAAGCCACTTTACAAAATAAAATGTATTATTATTCCCATACCATTATTACAGAGAATCAGACAAATTATGCTACCCTCAGCCTATTGGCTACTTAGCTTAAAATACAACACTGCTCCTTTAAGACATAAAAAAAAGCTCTTTACCTGACTCACTTTTCACATTTTGTGCTCTTGTAGGAAGCAACCACTTCCCCATTGTTGACTAGAAATTTGCTATAACTGGGCTAATAGCTCACTAACTAACAAAAAATATGAACAAATGTGCACACGTGGCTACATGCAGCTCTCACAATGATCTCAAAACAAGCCATCTACTCACTACCGCTCATGCTGTAAACACAGTCCAGTTCAATACGAATGGCACAGATTCTACTGCAGCTCTGATTGGCTATGGTGCACCGGTCTGTGTGTAGAGTACTTGCCTGAGTCGTGCCTGTCAATTCAAAACAATCCAACTCCAATGTGCTCTGCCTACAAGAAAATCTCTTGCACAGTTATTTTTGCGTAGCACATTTTGTTTCTGTATGTTACATTGAAAGTGGCTAATATTGCGTTGATTCAAGCACAATTCCCACAATAGATCGAAACATTGATAATGTTAACTAAAGGGGAAACTCTAGAAAGATGAGTGAAGCTTCTCTGTGCGTGCTAATATTTATTCTGGTAACATTGCCTCTAACCCTAACCTTGACATACTGCAAATACACAAGCTCAGGTACGAAAACGACCTCTAACCCTGACCCTAACCTTGACCCTGACGTACTGCAGATACAAGCTCAGGTACGAGAATGACCTCTAACCCTGACCCTAACCTTGACCCTAACGTACTGCAGATACACAAGCTCAGGTAGATATAGAGCTGTCACTCTTGTCCTGTCCAGTCCACTTGTGTCCACGAAAACCTCTTCCTTTCACTCTCCCCCAGCCCCACATTTCCCCACCACCTCATTCTCCAAAGATTTGTCCTTTTCCCTCTCTCTGCTTTCCTCTACTATCTCATTTCCTCCTATCCCCCTCTCTTTTTAACAGCCTTAAATAGAACCTAACAAATCTTAATCAAATCTTATTTTTATTTTCCAGGTACAGCATCTGCCAGCCCAAAGACCTCGCTCTCTCCCCCGCCTTCCCCCTCTCCCCAGGCCCAATCCTTTCCCCCGCCCCACCCCTCTCACCTGCCCCCATCTTCCCTGAGACCACTCTATCCTGCTCCAAAACCCTGGAGGGTCTCTCCCTCTCCAAGACAACCCAGGACAAGCACTCCTTCACCCCGTTGCGGCCGCTTGCCAACCCCCCAACCAAGCGGAAGCTGCTGTCCCGGAGCCACGGGGCCACTGGGGCCCAGGTGGGTTACTTCAGCGGGCCCCAGCGGTGGCTCAGGGGCCACAGCGACAGCCACACAGGGTCCCTGTCCGAGGGGGTCTATACCAGGCAGAGGGACCCAGACCTGCCCACCCTGCCCCTGAATCTCCCATCACCTCAGGAGGAGATATATGCTAGTCATGCTTCCTGTGTCCTGGAGGGCCGGAGGGGGGGACAGAGGGAGCCCAGGCCCCATATCAGGACTATCTTTGTGGAACCGTGTAAGGAAACGTCGCCTGAGAACAGGGGCTGTGGAGAGGAGGAGAGAGGGATGGAGGGAAAGGGAGGGATGGAAAGAGGGGCAGGGGTGACAATGGTTTTGGCAGAGGAGGGGTCAGGAGAGGAGGGGTATGAAGGAGCGAGAGCCCAGGATCTGGACTCAGACGACCAAACAAATGCACAGGTGTCAGAGATCCTCAGCAGCAAGCTCTAGGATTAGACAATGGTTCGGCAAGGAACTCCAGGATTGGACAATGCTCAGTAATATGCTCTAGGATTGGCCATGTTCAGCATTTGACAGTGGTTCAGTAATAACCTCCAGGATTGGACAATAGCTCAGCAACATGATCTAGGAGTGGACGGGACTGAGTAACAAGCTTTTGAACGATTGGACATCGGCTAATTGATGACAGTTGGACGGAGCGATGTTGTTTTGGTGCGTTGCATACACTACATATCCCTCATCCCTGTGTCCAAACTGATAATGATGCCCCTTTTCCTGTCTGTTTGTCTCTGTGTGTGGTGTTGTGTGGGTCTATATCTTTCTTTTATCCCTTTCTCTTTCTATCGATCCTTCAAATGACTGTGGACAGGCATGCTGAACTGACTCTGAGCTAGTGCATGTTTCTCTCTGAGCTCATGCACGTGTGTAGCTCACAGACTAGACAACCCTTGCTCTCTCTGTAGAATGTACTAGAGACTCAGGTTGCTGGCCAACTGTCTGAACTGTTAACTCAGAACCAAGCCAAGGCTCCAACTGTTATGACCTATAATTAATGCAACATGACGTCGCTGTCGGATCTAAACGTCAACTCAAAAAAAAAAATTATAATGTATTTTCCAAATAACGAACATACAATTATGAAACTTCAGAAGTATTTTGAATACATTTTCTTTGTCCTAGAGTCATGAAAGGCAGTTACTGCTTTCAGCACATATAAAACATGAAAATTGGCAAAAATTGTGTTACAAGCTTTTCATCCGACAGCGACGATGAATTTAAGCACTGCTTTACCTATACCTCTGCACTTGAAAGTGTGTTGATGACTGACAATGGCTCGAAGTTGCTATTTCAATTGATGAGTATTCATTATACATTGACACCTTACATAAACTCAGCAACAAAGAAACGTCCTCTCACTGTCAACTGCGTTTATTTTCAGCAAACTTAACATGTGTAAATATTTGTATGAACATAAGATATGACAACTGAGACATAAACTGAACAAGTTCCACAGACATGTGACTAACAGAAATGGAATAATGTGTCCCTGAACAAAGGGGGGATCAAAATAAATCAAAAGTAACAGTCAGTATCTGGTGTGGCCACCAGCTGCATTAAATATGCCTCCTCATGGACTGCACCAGATTTGCCAGTTCTTGCTGTGAGATGTTACCCCACTCTTCAACCAAGGCACCTGCAAGTTCCCGGATATTTCTTGGGGTAATGGCCCTAGCCCTCACCCCCCGATCCAACATGTCCCAGACGTGCTCAATGGGATTGAGATCCGGGCTCTTCGCTGGCCATGGCAGAACACTGACATTACTGTCTTGCAGTAAATCACGCACAGATTGAGCAGTATAGCTGGTGGCATTGTCATGCTGGAGGGTCATGTCAGGATGAGCCTGCAGGAAGGGTACCACATGAGGGAGGAGGATGTCTTCCCTGTAACYCACAGRGTTGAGATTGCCTGCAATYACAARAAGCTCWGTCRGATGYTGCTYTGACACACCYRCCCAGWCCATGACGGACCCTCCACKTCCAAATCYATRCCGCTCCAGAGTACAGGCCTCGGTGTAACGCTCATTCCTTTGACGATAAACGCGAATCCGACCATCACCCCTGGTGAGACAAAACCGCGACTCGTCAGTGAGGATGACTTGTTTCCAGTCCTGCCTGGTCCAGCGATGGTGGGTTTGTGCCCATACGGGACGTTGTTGCCGATGATGTCTGGTGAGGACCTGCCTTACAACAGGCCTACAAGCCCTCAGTCCAGCCTCTCTCAACCTATTGCGGACAGTCTGAGCACTAATGGAGGGATTGTGTGTTCCTGGTGTAACTCGGGCAGTTGTTGTTGCCATCCAGTACCTGTCTCGCAGGTGTGATCTTCTGATGTACCGATCCTGTGCAGGTGTTGTTACACGTGGTCTGCCACTGCGAGGACTGTCAGCTGTCCATCCTGTCTCCCTGTAGCACTGTCTTAGGCGTCTCACAGTACGGACATTGCAATTTATTGCCCTGGCCACATCTGCAGTCCTCATGCCTCCTTGCAGCATGCCTAAGGCACATTCACGCAGATGAGCAGGGACCCTGGGCATCTTTCTTTTGGTGTTTTTCAGAATCAGTAGAAAGGCCTCTTTAGTGTCCTAAGTTTTCATAACTGTGACCTTAATTGCCTACCGTCTGTAAGCTGTTAGTGTGTTAACGACCATTCCACAGGTGCATGTTCATTCATTGTATATAGTTAATTGAACAAGCATGGGAAACAGTGTTTAAACCCTTTACAATGAAGATCTGTGAAGTTATTTGGATTTTTACGAATTATCTTTGAAAGACAGGGTCCTGAAAAGGGGACGTTTCTTTTTTTGCTGAGTTTATTAGAAGTGTGGACACACGATACAAGCCTTATGTTTCTCTAGGTTTCTCAGCATGGGTTTATAGGCATTTCCCCAATAACAGTGAATGTATTGTCATGGTTTAAAGTTGGTTTTCTGCAGTAATTAATTCTGTTTCATTATCATCATGCTAAGCTGCTTGATTCTATTTGGTTCTTTTGTGGATCTGTTATAACAAGAAGTTAACCAGAGTATCATTCAGAATGACAGGAATGTTCTTCATACACTAAAACAGTAACTTTTCCCACTTTTCTCGAACTATGAACATCATCTGACGACCAGCCTTCAATATCTGCATAGTATACAGTAAGAAGTAAACAGTTTTGAATACGAAAGTTTACTGTCGATTTACGCTAGTTGCCCCCGCGCCTAGTTCTGACGAGCCCATCGTTAAGAATACTGATGATAACGACAGTACTAAACATTCCACAGCAAGCTGCAGTGAATTCCAATATCATAGCCTCTATATCCCTATAAGTATTTTTGTACTCTTTTTTTTTTTTTTTATCATAACTTGCTATTCAGCATTGAATGCCTACCATTCGTATTGTACTTGAGTCAAATGATGTATTATTTGTTGGCATGGACTTGTTTTGTGTGGACTCTAGCTTATGTCCAGTTTGAATATGTGCCCCCCTTGGTTTGGCTTGAGAAGGTCAAGGGTTAGAGGTTAGCGGTCATGGTTGGCGGGGTCAGAAGTTAGGGACTTGAGTTACACAAAAACAGTCTGCACTTTGCATCCTGGACTTAAGTAGCCATGTTCTTCTGTTTAGCCAGAAAGTGATTTGTGGTTTGAAGTTATGTTTCTATGACACTTTAAGGGTTGTTTTAAACTAAGTTGAATCATGAACACTGTAGCTTTGTGTTCTTATCCTATGTTCTCTGGTACAGAGTATTATACCCTCTATAGTAGTATTACTCTATATTACTCTCTAGAGTATTATATTCTCTGGTAGAGATGCATACAGAGTATTAGAATCATGTTATTAAAGTAACATTTCCAGGACCAGCTAATGATTGTGGTCATATGAGGTTTAACACATCATGGACTATATCGGACTGAATTGCACTTTCAACATATGTCTTGTTTTTTCATTTGATTTCTATGATACATCAAGCTAATTCCCAAACAATACCTTAATGGTTTTATCAAAGCCACGTTGCACGGGTAACAGGGATACCTTGAGCTAGCTTTTCACTATTTTAACATTGCAGGTGATTATAAAACCTCATTCAAATTTGATGTACTGATCGAGGGCAGCTTTATCGGTAACTATTGTAAAACAAATTGTTGCATTATTGGAATCTTAATATGACTTGTTGAAGTGTATTGTTGCATCAACAGGCCGGTTGGTTTTCCACTACACAGTATATATTTGCAACAATGTTTTTATCATATGTAGCTAGGCTAGTAATTATTGTGTTCTCACTTGACAGTGTATAAGCCACCTTTGCATTTACAGGCTGTTGTAAATGAGTACTGATCGCCTACGAATAGCAAGTGTAATAGGGGATTATAACATGTGTTTCACAGTATGTATCCATTCATAGTTAATGGACTAATAATTACAGTAGTTGTTATAAGTAGATACGAGCTGTAAGGAATGCTTATAACTAGTCTCATAATGCTCTACGAGTGTTATAGAAGGCACTATAATGCATTATTAGGCCACACAGGTGGTTAATAGATAATGTATGTGTCCCAAATGGCACCCTATTCCCTTTAGGGACTATAGGGCTCTGGTCAAAAGTAGTGCAATATAGGGAATAGGGTGCTATTTGGAACGCAGACAGTGTTACACTCACTTTTATTTACAGTCATGTCGTCTTTAAACCACCTCCAAATGACCAAATGCATTAATGCTATTGTTTTAAGTGTTGGGCTTTGGGTTTGGGTGTAGGCCTACTACCAAATCTACCAGTTAATGTATATTTCCTCAGGAGTAAAAGCATAATTTGTCTCTATGAAATATTGAATATTACTATTTTATTGTCCTATTTATTTTGCTATCTATGTCTCTCCACTTCCACCTCTTTCTATCAGTCATTAGGCTATTAGTTTGTGGTCTATCAAGTGACTAGGCCTCATCAGATCATTGTCAATGCTTTTATACCATGTGCACATAGTGAGTGGGCCAAAATCAAGAGGGGTCATCATATCTGTATATTTTTGCATTTCCTGATTAAAATGTATGAACTATCATAGCTTCCTAAATGAAAATAAGGCTAATATGTTTGCAGTTGGGGTGAAGAAGTCCTAAAATCAACAAAGGTCCTGTAATGGTTTGATTATTTTCTTCCTGGCTTGTTGCAATGCTATCTCTGTCTAGGGCAGGCCTACCTTATGGTGGCAGATGGATGTGTTTGACCAGTTTAAATAATAAACCTTTCCCTTGTGGATGTTGTGTACAACACTGCCTCTGTATCTCACTCTTCTCTCACTGCATTGATTAGTGAAGCCACTTCAAGTAGTGCAGACAACATACTGTACAGTATACCATCCTTTATTGGTGATTCTACTTTACTCTAGTGGGTATTAGTACTTTATCAGTCTGTAGAAAGCCAGAATGGATCTATCTATCCAGTAGCAGCTCGAGAGAGTACTGTGTGTTTGTGGAGTTCTCTCACCTTCTACCCCTCCTCTCACCCCCTAATCTTCTATCCTCCAACTCACTTATTTCTCAGTTGACTACATCTTGGATCTGTTCCAGCTGATAGTTTGTAATGGCTGTCAATGTCCTGTGCCCACGGCGATAGAGTACAATGGAGTAACGCAACATCTCAAAGGCCTCCAGATATCAACATTGGGCTGAAGGCATGGCAACGGGTATCCATGGCAACCACACAAAGGCGCTGTGTGCGGTCCTGATCTGCAACATTTTGTGATGAGAAAGATGGAGATGGAGAGAGGGGGCTGGATAGAGAGATGGGGGGGTTGAGAGAAAGGAAAGGGGTGGGGTGGAGAGATGAAGAGCAAGATAATGGATGCAGATGTATTATTGACAGGTATTGTCTGCTGCCAATGGCCATGTGGGAAGAGAGGGAGAAATGACTTCATACAGCATTGGGATTATTCAAACATTTTTGCATTAATCCCCAGGAGATTGACTTAAAACATAATTAAAAGAGCAGCACAGATAGTAAATTTGGAGGTAAGAGATGTATGGTTTGCTGTTCTGTTTTTATCCATCTTAGATTCAAAAAGCCACAAGTAGAACTAGAGTATATTGGACAAAAATATAAACGCAACATGTAACAATTTCAAAGATTTTACTAAATTACATTTCACATAAGGAAATCAGTCAATTTAAATAAATTCATTAGGCCCTAATCTATGGATTTCACATGACTGGGAATACGAATATGCATCAGTTGGTCACAGATACCTTTAAAAAATGTAGGGGTCCTTCGCATAGAGTTGATCAGGCTGTTGATTGTGGCCTGTGGAATGTTATCCCACTCCTATTCAATGGCTGTGCGAAGTTGTTGGATATTGGCGGGAACTGGAACACGCTTGTTGTACACGTCTATTCAGGGCATTCCTAACCTGCTCAATGAGTGACATTTCTGGTGAGTATGCAGGACATGAAAGAGCTGGGACATTTTCAGCTTCCAGGAATTGTGTACAGATCCTCGCAACATAGGGCCATGCATTATCATGCTGAAACATGAGGTAATGGCAGCGAATGAATGGCACGATAATTGGTATCACGATCTCGTCACGGTATCTCTCTGCATTCAAATTACTATTGATTAAATGCAAATGTGTTTGTGGTACATAGCTCATGCCTGCCCATACCATAACCTCACCGGCTTAAGGTAGAGAAATAAACATTAAATTCTCTGGCAACAGCTCGGGTATGCATTCCGGCATTTGGCATGCCCCCTCAAAACTTGAGACATCTGTGGCATTGGGTTGTGTGACAAAACTTCACGATTTAGAGTGCCATTTTATTGTTCCCCGCACAAGGTGCACCTGTGTAATGATCATGCTGTTTAATATACGATCATGCTTTGTGATATGGTACACTTGTCAAGTGGTTGGATTATCTTGGCAAAGGAGAAATGCTCACTAACAGGGATGTAAACAACATCTGAGAGAAATAAGCTTCTGGAGCGTATGGAAAATGTCTGGGATTTTTTATTTCAGCTCATGAAACACGGGACCAACACTTTTCGTTTATATTTTTATTCAGTGTTAATTTATGTTAATTGAGTGTGATGCAAAACCCAGGCTGGCAAAACCCTGGATCATTGTTATTCTAACTTCCGCGACGCATATAAAGCCCTCCCCCGCCCTCCTTTCGGTAAATCTGACCATGACTCCATTTTGTTGCTCCCAGCCTATAGACAGAAACTAAAACAGGAAGCGCCCGTGCTCAGGTCTGTTCAACGCTGGTCCGACAAATCGGATTCCCTTGCTTCAAGATTGCTTCGATCACGTGGACTGGGATATGAAATCAAATCAAATTACATTTTATTTGTCACATACACATGGTTAGCAGATGTTAATGCGAGTGTAGCGAAATGCTTGTGCTTCTAGGGCCACCATTGTTCCTGTTCCCAAGAAAGCGAAGGTAACTGAGCTAAATGACTATCGCCCCGTAGCACTCACTTCCGTCATCATGAAGTGCTTTGAGAGACTAGTCAAGGACCATATCACCTCCACCCTACCTGACACCCACTCCAATTTTCTTACCGCCCCAATAGGTCCACAGACGACGCAATCACACGGCACACTGCCCTAATCCATCTGGACAAGAGGAATACCTATGTAAGAATGCTGTTCATCGACTACAGCTCAGCATTTAACACCATAGTACCCTCCAACCCCGTCATTAAGCTCAAGACCCTGGGTCTCGACCCCGCCCTGTACAACTGGGTCCTGAACTTCCTGACGGGCCGCCCCCAGGTGGTGAGGGTAGGTAACAACATCTCCACCCGCTGATCCTCAACACTGGGGCCCCACAAGGGTGCGTTCTCAGCCCTCCTGTACTCCCTGTTCACCCATGACTGCGTGGCCATGCACGCCTCCAACTCAATCATCAAGTTTGCAGACGACACTACAGTGGTAGGCTTGATTACCAACAACAACGAGGCGGCGAAAACGATTTAATCAATTTTAGAATAAGGCTGTAATGTAACAAAATGTGTAAAGTCAAGGGGTCTGAATATTTTCCCGAATGCACTATATATTATAGGTACTGTACTTAGTTGTATTATTTGTATTAGTAGTTGTAGCAGTAGTTATTATTAGTTGTAGGCCTATTAGCTGTTAATGTACTTAAAAATATATATATTATTATTTAATTGCTATTATTATTTAGAGACGGCCTACAGGGAGGAGTTGAGGGCCTTCGGAGTGTGGTGTCAGGAAAATAACCTCACACTCAACGTCAACAAAACAAAGGAGATGATCGTGGACTTCAGGAAACAGCAGAGGGAGCAGCCCCCTATCCACATCGACGGGACAGTAGTGGAGAAGGTGGAAAGTTTTAAGTTCCTCGGCGTACACATCACGGACAAACTGAATTGGTCCACCCACACAGACAGCGTGGTGAAGAAGGCACAGCAGCGCCTCTTCAACCTCAGGAGGCTGAAGAAATTCGGCTTGTCACCAAAAACACTCACAAACTTTTACAGATGCACAATCGAGAGCAWCCTGTCGGGCTGTATCACCMCCTGGTACGGCAYCTGCTCCGCCCARAACCYMAAGGCTRTCCAGAGGGTAGTGAGGTCTGCACAACGCATCACCGGGGGCAAACTGCCTGCCCTCCAGGACACCTACACCACCCGATGTCACAGGAAGGCCAAAAAGATCATCAAGGACAACAACCACCCGAGCCACTGCCTGTTCACCCCACTATCATCCGAGGTCAGTACAGGTGCATTAAAGCTGGGACCGAGAGAGTGAAAAACAGCTTCTATCTCAAGGCCATTATACACTTGTGTGTGTATAAGGTAGTTGTTGTGAAATTGTTACATTCGATTACTTGTTAGATATTACTGCATGGTCGGAACTAGAAGCACAAGCATTTCGCTACACTCGCATTAACATCTGCTAACCATGTGTATGTGACAAATAAAATTTGATTTGATTTGTACACTATACAGTGCATTTGGAAAGTATTCAGACCCCTTGACTTTTTCCACATTTTGTTACATTAGTCTTGGTATAAAATTGATTAAATAAAAAAAATCCCCATTAATCTACACAAAATACCCCATAATGACAAAGCGAAAACAGGTTTTTACATTTTTTGTTATTTTATCATTTTTCTAAGAGCAACAACGGCTCAGCCACAAAGTGGTAGGCCACACAAGCTCACAGAACGGCACCACCGAGTGCTGAAGCGATTAGCGTGTAAAAATTGTCTGTCCTCTGTTGCAACACTCACTACCGAGATCCAAACTACCTCTGGAAGCAAAGTCAGCACAAGAACTGTTCATCGGGAGCTTCATGAAATGGGTTTCCATGGCCGAGCAGCTGCACACAATATAATATCACCATGCGCAATGCCAAGCGTCGGCTGGAGTGGTGTAAGGCTCGTCACCATTGGACTCTGGTGCAGTGGAAACATGTTCTCTTGAGTGATGAATCACGCTTTACCATCTGGCAGTCCGACGGAAGTATCTGGGTTTGGCGGATTCCAGGAGAACGCTACCTGCCCCAATGCATAGTGCCAACTGTAAAGTTTGGTAGAGGAGGAAAAATGGTCTGGGGCTGTTTTTCATGGTTGGGGCTAGGCTCCTTAGTTCCAGTGAAGGGAAATTCTAGATGATTCTGTGCTTCCATTTCTGTTTCAGCATTACAATGCCCCCGTGCACAAAGTGAGGTCCATACAGAAATGGTTTGTCGAGATCAGGGGGGAAGAACTTGACTGGGCTGCAAAGAGCCCTGACCTCAACTTCATCGAACACCTTTGGGATGAATTGGAACGCCGACTACGAGCCAGGCATAATCGCCCAACATCAGGTCTTGGTCTTGTAGTTGAATGGAAGCAAGTCCCCGCAGCAATGTTCCAACATCTAGTGGAAAGTCTTCCCAGAAGAGTAGAGGCTGTTACAGCAGCAAAGTGGGGACCAACTCCATATTAATTATTTTGTAATTGGATGTTAGACGAGCAGTGACCATATACTTTTGGTCATGTAGGTATTTTGAGTGGTAAATGTTGTTTTGGTGTGGATGAAATCATTTAGTTTTTTTGTCAATTGGTGTAAATGTTATTTTCTTTGAGACATTTTTTAAATGTGTACCTATAGCTTATTTCTTCATTTGCGATTATTTGATCATCTTGGCATTAATCCCCAGGATATTGAATTAAAACATAATTTAAATAGCAACAGATACATTAGTTAATCTGAAGACATGAGAACATTCATTATGTATCCTTTTCTCAGTCTCACAGCCCTAAGCCTGTGCTGTGTGCTTTCTATTCAGTAGTGATTGATCTTGGTAGCCGTCAAACAAACCCTGAGCCCACCGCATTTACTGAAAGTGAAACTGCTTTCCGAGTGGCTCAGCGGTCTAAGGCACTGCATCTCAGTGCTAGAGGTGTCACTACAGACCCTGGTTCGATTCCAGGCTGTATCACACCCGGGCCGTGATTGGGAGTCCCATAGGGCCTCGCACGATTGGCCAGCATCATCCGGGGTAGGCCGTCATTGTAAATAAGAATTTGTTCTTTACTGACTTGCCTAGTAGATAAAGATTTTTTTTAAATTAAATTATATATACACAAAAAAAATGGTGTTCCGCTTTGTGAAGGGTGGTGATTCTATGTGGAACCACAATGACTCAAATAACCCTTTGAGCTCTTCAGTGGTTCTTTACAGTTCGCAAAAGGGGTTCTTTGCTCTTTTGGTTATAACTAAAATGTGGGAGGCAGCTCATTGGAATATTTTGGGGTGTGGTTTGCTCACAGTTCTTTTTTTGCAACCTTGAGTGAGAGTGCTATTCCAGTTTATCTCATATGTTGTGGTATGCCATTACGGGTTATATATCAGGGTTCCAAACTTGGTCCTGGGGCCTATTGGTTTTTTGTTTTTTTCTGATTGAAATAACCAGCTCATCATCAAGCTTTGATTATTTGAATCAGCTGTGTAGTGCTAGGGCAAAAAACCTGAATGTGCACCCAGTTTGGGAAACCCTGTTATACAGTATATGACTATGACCAGTGATGGTGTTTTGTAAAGACTCACATGTGGCCCTGTGTCAATTGAGAACGATTGACTAAATCAGTCAGTGGTTCTCAATTCAAATTGTCAATGAACACAGTAATAACGCCTATGGAATGTTAACAATGAAATATGGCTGACCAGAATACAAAAAAACCTGTATGGATCTTCAAGAGGATCTACAAAAACCTTTCAGATTGAGAATAGTTCTATAAAGAACCTTTCTCCATAAAGGTTCTATAAAAAACATGAAAAGGGTTCTATTTAACCTCAAACAGGGTTGTAACCATAACGGAACCATTTGTGGTGCTATTAAGAACACGAGCATGGTTTTTTATTGAACCTTCAAAAAAGAGTTCTATATAGCACCAAAAAGGGTTCTGCTAAGGTTACAAGCCAAGGAACCCCTATCTGGTACTATTTAGAACACATTTTTTGTGTATATACACTCAGAAAAAAGGTGCTAAGTAGAACCGTATAGGGTGATTCGGTCTTTCCCCATGGTGCTAGGTATGGTGCATGGCGCTTTTGTTGTCCACAAAAGGAGTGGCGGTGTGTATAGTATTTGTAATTTACCCCTGGAAATTATATTTTACTATTCCATTGTGTGGGTTGTTGTCTTACAGTTGATGTAGCTTGTGTCATCGGGGCTAATCATGATGATTAGAGGGGGATATTATTATTTAACTATTATTTTCTATCTCCTTTTGTCTTTTCACGATCATCAAGCTGTAATGATCGACATTTTAGACAATTCAACATCTACTCTTTCTGCGCAGCTTCCCAGGCAACCACCTCAGCAGGAATGCTGTGATACAAAATACCAAAAAAATACATAAATTCTGTGATACAGCTTTCCCAAGGCAAAGAAGGGGGAATATGATGTAAAGACAGACACAACATAACGTAAGTCATAGCATTTCAGGCACACACATTCCAAATACAAACAATGAAAAGTTTCACCAAAACGTGCACTACCAAATATAGCAGATATCAAACAGAGTACTTCAAAAATACCAGATAACACATTGTAGAGTGAGTAGATCACTACATAAATGAATTGATGACTGAAGCCAAGTGGGTAACAGAAGCCTGCTTGAATTGAAGCGGGGTACATGGGAACCCCTCCTCTCCTGCTCCCGTCCCCTCAATCTCTGTAGTTGGTTGCAATTCCTAAAGCCCAAATAATTCACTTTTATGTGGTATGATATGACATTTTGTTACTTTATATTGTTTTTTTCAAGCATTCGGACAGGAGAGGAGTGTTACAAATTGTACAAATCAATGGGGTTCTGCACACTGTAGGGTGGCTGGGTGCCTATATTAGGTTTATGGCTCTAATATTTTTTTTCTGTCAAATGATGTCTCACCATTATTTCTCCCCTTTATTTCTCACGAGTGTTCATGTTTATCAATATTTTAGCTATGGTGGCCTATTGCAAATGATGAAATAACGTCTGATCAATACATAATATGGTTGTGGTTTTATGTGTTTACTCTACACAGTAAAAATAATCACACTCAAATGTGGTTATTAACACCAACACTGGGATTATTTTACATCACTGAGTGTTAATTTAACTCTTTACAGAGTTCATTGAACTCTTGAATCAACACTAGAAATGTAACACGGACAAATCAACACAAGTCAATTTTCTCTGTACCATACAGTACACTGCTGGTTCACTCAGACTCCCTTCTATTCTCCTACTCTCTGCTCAATAACAGAAAAATACTCATTTGAAAGAAAGAAATCATGGCAAATATATCAACTATTTCAGTACTGTGTAAAATGATTAAGGGAATACCAGATACATGTACAACACAGGAGGTTGGAGGCAACTTAATTGGGGAGGACGGCTCGTGGTAATGGCTGCAGCGGAATAAATGCAATGATAAATACATGGTTTCCACGTGTTTAATGCCATTCCATTCACTCCATTCCGGATATCATGAGCTGTCCTCCCCTCAGCAGCCTCCTGTGATGTACAAATATTCCAATATAGGTCAAGTTTCCTTTTAGCTCCGACGCTCGTCGAATGTGGCAGGACTTGCAAACTATTACGGACTACAAAGGGAGCAGGTTGAGAACTTAAAGGTCCTTGGTGTCCACATCAACAACAAACTAGCATGGTCCAAACACACCAAGGCAGTCGTGAAGAGGGCACGACAAAGCCTATTCCCCCTCAGGAGACTGAAAAGATTTGCCATGGGTCCTCAGATCCTCAAAAAGTTCTACAGCTGCACCATCGAGGGGATCCTGACTGGTTGTATCACCACCTGGTGTGGCAACTGCTTGGCCTCCGACCGCAAGGCACTACAGAGGGTAGTGCGTACGGCCCAGTACATCACTGGGGGAGAGCTTCCTGCCGCCCAGGACCTCTATATCAGGCGGAGTTAGAGGAAGGCCCTAAAAATTGCCAAAGACTCCAGCCACCCTAGTCATTGACTGTTCTCTCTGCCACTGCACGGCAAGCGGTACCGGAGCGCCAAGTCTACCCTGGCAGTCATTCTGAATGCAGGTTGAGGTGATTAAAAGTTCCAAAAGTTGCACCTCAACCTGCTTCTTAACAGCTTCTACCCCCAAGCCATAAGACTCCTGAACAGCTAATCAAATGGCTACCCGGACTATTTGCATTGTCCTCCCCACCCCCCAATTGTATTGCTGCTGCTACTCTGTTTATTATCCATGCATAGTCACTTTACCTCTACCTACATGTACATATTACCTCAACTAATCTGTGCCCCCGCACATTGACTCTGTAACAGTACCCCCTGTATATAGCCTCGCTACTTTTATTTTTTTGCTCATTAAGTATTTGTCATTTTTCTATTTTTCTTCTTTCTTAACACTTATTTATCTTAAAACTGCATTGTTGGTTAAGGGCTTATAAGTAAGCATTTCACTGTAAGATCTGTTGTACTCGGCGCAAATTATTTTATTTTGATTTGATTATTCTGATTCTGAAGGGTTCTATGTAAACTCAGCAAAAAAAGAAACGTCCTCTCACTGTCAATTGCGTTTATTTTCAGCAAACTTAACATGTGTAAATGGACTTCCTGACGGGCCGCCCCCAGGTGGTGAGGGTAGGTAACAACATCTCCACCCCGCTGATCCTCAACACTGGGGCCCCACAAGGGTGCGTTCTGAGCCCTCTCCTGTACTCCCTGTTCACCCACGACTGCGTGGCCATGCACGCCTCCAACTCAATCATCAAGTTTGCGGACGACACTACAGTGGTAGGCTTGATTACCAACAATGACGAGACGGCCTACGGGGAGGAGGTGAGGGCCCTCGGAGTGTGGTGTCAGGAAAATAACCTCACACTCAACGTCAACAAAACAAAGGAGATGATTGTGGACTTACTACCCTATCCACATCGACGGGACAGTAGTGGAGAGGGTAGTAAGTTCCTCGGTGTACACATCACGGACAAACTGAACTGGTCCACCCACACAGACAGCGTTGTGAAGAAGGCGCAGCAGCGCCTCTTCAACCTCAGGAGGCTGAAGAAATTCGGCTTGTCACCAAAAGCACTCACAAACTTCTACAGATGCACAATCGAGAGCATCCTGTCGGGCTGTATCACCGCCTGGTACGGCAACTGCTCCGCCCACAACTGTAAGGCTCTCCAGAGGGTAGTGAGGTCTGCACAACGCATCACCGGGGGCAAACTACCTGCCCTCCAGGACACCTACACCACCCGATGTCACAGGAAGGCCATAAGATCATCAAGGACAACAAAACACCCGAGCCACTGCCTGTTCACCCTGCTATCATCCAGAAGGCGAGGTCAGTACAGGTGCATCAAAGCAGGGACCGAGAGACTGAAAAACAGCTTCTATCTCAAGGCCATCAGACTGTTAAACAGCCACCACTAACATTTAGTGGCCGCTGCCAACATACTGACTCAACTCCAGCCAATAATAATGGGAATTGATGGAAATGTATGTAAAAAATGTATCACTAGCCACTTTAAACAATGCCACTTAATATAATGTTTACATACCCTACATTACTCATCTCATATGTATATGTATATACTGTACTCTATATCATCTACTGCATCTTGCCATCTTTATGTAATACATGTATCACTAGCCACTTTGAACTATGCCACTTTATGTTTATATACCCTACATTACTCATCTCATATGTATATACTGTACTCTATACCATCTACTGCATCTTGCCTATGCCGTTCTGTACCATCACTCATTCATAAATCTTTATGTACATATTCTTTATCCCTCTTACACTTGTGTGTATAAGGTAGTAGTTGTGGAATGTTAGGTTAGATTACTCGTTGGTTATTACTGCATTGTCGGAACTAGAAGCACAAGCATTTCGCTACACTCGCATTAACATCTGCTAACCATGTGTATGTGACAAATAACATTTTATTTGATTTATTTGTATGAACATAACAAGATTCGACAACTGAGACATAAACTGAACAAGTTCCACAGACATGTGACTAACAGAAATGGAATGTTGTGTCCCTGAACAAAGTGGGGGTCAAAATCAAAAGTAACAGTCAGTATCTGGTGTGGCCACCAGCTGCATTAAGTCTCCTCCTCACAGACTGCACCAGATTTGCCAGTTCTTGCTGTGAGATGTTAACCCACTTCTCCACCAAGGCACCTGCAAGTTCCCGGACATTTCTGGGGAGGAATGGCCCTATCCCTCACCCTCCAATTCAAAAGTCCCAGACGTGCACAACGGGATTGAGATCCGGGCTCTTCGCTGCCATGCAGAACACTGACATTCCTCTCTTGCAGGAAATCACGCACAAAACGAGCAGTATGGCTGGTGCATTGTCATGCTGGAGGGTCATGTCAGGATGAGCCTGCAGGAAGGGTACCACATGAGGAAGAAGGATGTCTTCCCTGTAACGCACAGCGTTGAGATTGCCTGGAATGACAACAAGCTCTGTCCGATGATGCTGTGACATACCGCCCCAGACCATGACGGACCCTCCACCTCCAAATCGATCTCACTCCAGAGTACAAGCCTCGGTGTAACGCTCATTCCTTCGGCGATAAACGCGAATCCGACCACCAACCCTGGTGAGACAAAAACGCGACTCGTCAATGAAGAGCACTTTTTTCAGTCCTGTCTGGTCCAGCGACGGGGGTTTGTGCCCATAGGCGACGTTGTTGCCGGTGATGTCTGGTGAGGACCTGCCTTACAACAGGCCTACAAGCCCTCAGTCCAGCCTCTCTCAGCCTATTGCGGACAGTCTGAGCACTGATGGAGGGATTGTGCGTTCCTGGGGTAACTCGGGCAGTTGTTGTTGCCATCCTGTACCTGTCCCGCAGGTATGATGTTCGGATGTACCGTTCCTGTGCAGGTGTTGTTACACGTGGTCTGCCACTGTGAGGACAATCAGCTGTCTGTCCTGTCTCCCTGTAGCGCTGTCTTAGGCATCTCACAGTACGGCATTGCAATTTATTGCTCTGGCCACATCTGTAGTCCTCATTGCCTCCTTGCAGCATGCCTAAGGCACGTTCACGCAGATGAGCAGGGACCCTGGGCATCTTTCTTTTGGTGTTTTTCAGAGTCAGTAGAGAAGCCTCTTTAGTGTCCTAAGTTTTCATAACTATGACCTTAATTGCCTACCGTCTGTAAGCTGTTAGTGTCTTAACGACCATTCCACAGGTGCATGTTCATTCATTGTTTATGGTTCATTGAACAAGCATGGGAAACAGTGTTTAAACCCTTTGCAATGAAGATCTGTGAACTTTTTTGTATTTTTACAAATTATCTTTGAAAGACAGGGTCCTGAAAAAGGGACGTTTCTTTTTTTGCTGAGTTTAGTACCATTCTTGCCTTCCACCCTTTGATTACAAAGAACCCTCATCGTCCAAAAGGGTTCTTCAGATGAAAACGGTTATTGGCAGAACCCTATGCCTTCACAAAGAACCCTTTTGGAACCCTTTTTTCTAAGAGTGCACAGCGCGTGTCAAACTCATTCCACGGCGTGTCGAGTGTCTGTGAGTTTTCACTCCTCCCCTGCACTTGATTGATGAATTTAGGTAACTGATTAGTAAGGAATTCTCCTCACCTGGTTGTCTAGGTCTTAAATGAAAGGGATAACCAAAAACCAGAGGACACTAGGCCTTCCATGGAATGAGTTTGACACCCCTGGTGTACAGTATACAGTGTATGGACTATATATGATTTATTTTGGGCTCTATCCAATCCGTATCGTGCAAAGGCCCAATTGAAATGTAAAGGCAATGTTCCCGCGTTGGCGGAGACTGCATTCACGGTAAATTCTGCATATATCGGCTCAATCTGAAATGATCTTAAAATTTAAATTGTGCAATCTGCAACGCTTCAGTGATAGAGATTGAATAGATACATTTTTTAGTATAGGTAGCTGAGAACACATATTTTACAATAACAACCTGGTAGATCTTAATTTATGCTACTGTCCCCAGCTGAGGGGGGAGGAGCTTAGGGGCCAGATATATCAAGGATAAGTGCTGATCTAGGATCTGTTTTGCATAATTAATCTGATTATTATGGACAGGGAGGACACAAATCTACAGGATCTCAAGAATTGTGCGCTGCCCTATGGGACCTATGGGACCTATGGGACTCCCCATCCTGGCCGGTTGTGATACAGCCCAGGATCGAACCAGGGTAAGTAGTGACACCTTTATCACTGAGATGCAGTGCCTTAGACCGCTGCTCCACACCAGTCTCCCTGCTCAACATCCCTCTCCCTGCTCAACACCAGTCTCCCTGCTCAACATCCCTCTCCCTGCTCAACACCAGTCTCCCTACTCAACACCCCTCTCACTGCTGGCGGGTGGCACAGTGATCTGTAGTTAGGGGGACCGGGTTGGGACGCCATGTGGGAGTGTGTGATGGTGGGGTGTGAACCGACTGGAATCTCACACCACTTTTGGCAGGGAATATTCCCATTGGAGCAGCTCGGAGCACTGGGGAGCGCCAATCCAAGCCACAGGATCGCGGTCCGAGAGCTGCCCTCGCTAGCTGCCGAGCTGATGGGGGTTGGCACTCTCATAGTGGCCTGTCAGAAAAAGGACTGCATCTATCGATCTATCTATCTGTCTATCTATCTATCCCTTAATCAATCTGCCTCTCTATCCATCCGTCTCTCTACCTTTGCAAGGTCATGGGCAGAGCAGCAGACAACGCTTGGCAGTAAGAGGTCTGCACACTGTACATTTTCTCTTTCTGTTTCTTTTTCACTCCCTTTCTCTCTCTCACACTCACTATTCATCGCTCTATCCATCTCAATGCAAGACAATGCATTGAAAAACAATTCCATGAATTTCTGATTTTCAACCGGGCGTGTTTCCCGAGAGAGAGGGAAGGAATTTGAAATATAGTGTTTTTTTGTTTTTTTTTATCATATATTTGGTCAGGCTTGAGAGAGAGAGAGAGAGAGAGAGAGAAAGGGGTGGAAGACAGAAACAAAAGAGTGCTACTCTTTATTTGTATCTCTCTTTATGTGTGTGTGTGTTTATGAATTGACCCTTGGCTGCCACCCTGAAGCCTTCGCACCTAAATGGACCGTCCAAATTGCCCTGTTGTCAGACCATCAAAGGTCTGTGAGGAGAATTACACAAAAACAAACAAATGACGTTTCAATCTTTATCTAGGGTCACAAAAGTAGCAAGTAACTACTCTCTCTCGACCTGGGAGGCCTGTTGATTCACCATTAAGATTAACAAGACTTTTTATTTGAACATCAGAGCAAACGTACTGTATTTTAGTGTGTGTGGCCAGTGTGTGTATTGTGTGTGTCTGTGTATGTGTGCATGCGTACGTGCGGTAATCCATTGTGTGTGTAATATATACGTGTGTGGCATTATTGCCGGCCACTGCTTCAGATGATGTGTCCACAGCGGCCAGTGATCTACTGCGCTGGGCTGTATCACAGTCATTCTCTGGAAAATCTAAGGAAAATCTGATTGAAAACATGTGGATCTCCATCCGTAGTGGAAAGAAGAGGGGGAAAAACACACTCAAGGAGCAAATTGGAATATACGGAAAGTCGTAATGACTATGGGGCTTCGTTTGACGATAATGGAAGCTAATACTCTATACATGACAAAATGTAATTAAAATACAAAAGTGTGTTGCCTCGTGCCACCATTTTGCCTGCACGTTGGCCACCTAAACCAGGTAAACACTTTGATTCAGCACTGGAACGTTCGTTTAAAAGTTAGACAGTTGTACAATAGGCCTATACTGAAATAGTTACTTTGTTCTGCAATGGATCAGTATGGTCAACAAAGTTAAAGCCACCATCTATGGACAAATACAAACGTTCATGTTAAATTCATTGATTTAATAGATTACGCCCTTTGCTCCTTTAAAGCTGCAATCCTTAGTTGCTACATCCATTTTTGGACTTAGAAATTAATGATATACCATACCCATTGATTCTTGAAGAATATAACCTAGAAATGATTCATGAGCTTGGTTCAACTGTCCTACCCCGTCAGACATCAAAATATAAGCTTCTTTTTTTTTTTTTTTTTTTTACAAATATACTTATTAGTTCCAAATAGGACAATCAACAATTACAAAAATACAACTTTCTTTAAAAAAAAAATCACACATACCCCCAACCCAAATAGACCCAACCAAACATTCACAAAAAAGAATAATAATAAAGTCTTAACATTTCCAATAATAAAAATAGATTAAAAAAAGTATAATATGCAGTCGTAGATTTATTTTTCACTATATAAGTAAATATTTTCAAGAGCCAGGCTTGACATGAATTATTTTAACCAATGACCTAGTGAGGGGGAACTGACATACTTCCAGTGGAGAGCAATTGAACGTCTACAGTAGCTTGTAATAGACAGAGGTCAACCATTTTCTTCTCTCTCCTATGTAGAGAGATGTTCTCTGGGTAAAAATGTAGGATGCAAAGTTTAGGGATTAGTGGTATTGGGGTAGAGTTAATCTCAGAGATATAGCGCAGTACTGAGCTCCAAAATGTTTGTATCTCAGCACATTCCCACAGGTATACAAGGTGCCTAAATGCGTGTTACATTTAACACACAGGTCTGGATATCAGGGTCAAATTAGTGGAGCTTTACAGGGTGATATATGTTCTCATTATTGTATTGCAACAATCTCAGGCGGGTGTTTATTGTCTATCTGAGCTCTAGAGCATATCATACCCCAGTCCTCTGCTGAAATATCTTCCTGCATATCTTGTATCCACTGAAGTCTCTTACTATCAGAGTTGTCTTTATGAGTAGCTACCATTTTCCCATATAATGATGTCATTTGACCTCTCCCATAACACATTTCAACAGAGAGCATTTCTAAAGTGGTCAAAAGAGGTTCTAGGGCAGATTGTTTTAGACTGGAAAAGCTTCTCATTTGTAAGTATTTGAAAAAATGCTTTTGTGGTACATTAAATCTTCCCTTTAGTTCTTCAAACGACATGAGCACTTTTTCATTGTATATGTGTAACGGATGTGAAATGGCTAGCTAGTTAGCGGGTACGCGCTAATAGCATTTCAATCGGTTACGTCACTTGCTCTGAGACCTGAAGTAGGGTTTCCCCTTGCTCTGCAAGGGCCGTGGCCTTTGTGGAGCGATGGGTAACGATGCTTCGTGGGCGACCGTTGTTGATGTGTGCAGAGGGTCCCTGGTTCGCGCCCGTGTCGGGGCGAGGGGACGGTTTAAAGTTATACTGTTACATTGATGCTGTTGACCCGGATCACTGGTTGCTGCGGAAAAGGAGGAGTTTGAAAGGGGGGTGAGTGTAACGGATGTGAAATGGCTAGCTAGTTAGCGGGTACGCGCTAATAGCATTTCAATCGGTTACGTCACTTGCTCTGAGACCTGAAGTAGGGTTTCCCCTTGCTCTGCAAGGGCCGCGGCTTTTGTGGAGCGATGGGTAACGACGCTTCGTGGGTGACTGTTGTTGATGTGTGCAGAGGGTCCCTGGTTCGCGCCCGAGGTCGGGGCGAGGGGACGTACTAAAGTTATACTGTTACATATGTCCATTACTTTAACAATACATTTTCTTGCCCATTCTTTAAACCCCAAGTCATTTTTACCAGGTGGGAAATTGTCATTGCCCCAAATTGGTGTAAAACTGGATAATACGGGGGATTCGCCCAGATATTGCTGTACTTTGTGCCATACAATTAGGCTGTTTTTAACAAAGGGATTAGTAGTTTTCTTCTTTAGTTTCTTAAAGGGAGCACAGTACAAATATCTATGCAAAGTTAAGCCTTTTGTGGGCAGCATTTCAGTCTGCATCCAGGGTACAGTAAGTATGGTTTCTAAAATATTGCAGCCCTAAGTTGTGCAGCCCAGTAGTCTTGTAGGTTTGGAAGTTGCAACCCCTCTCTATCATAGCGCAAATAAAGAAGAGAAAGTCTAAACCTTGGTTTTCTGTTGCTCCAGATAACATTTGATAATGTCTTTCTGCTCTTTGGGGAAAATAAAGGTGGTGGAGAAAGAGGAATTGATTGAAATAGATAAAGACATTTGGGCAGAATATTCATCTTAATTATATTTATTCAACCAATAATAGATATAGGCAATGATGTCCATCTGTTGATGGATTCTGTTACACTCGTTACCATGGGTTCATAATTTGTTGAACTCAAGGAACTAATTTCTGGTGTGATTTTAATACCAAGATATGTGAYACCTTGTTCTGTATTCACAAATGGATGATGTACAACTAGTGTCAGTTTCTCTTGCTTGTTGAGGAAAAGGATAGAAGATTTGGTTTTATTAACTTTAAACCCAGAAAACTGACCAAAGTTATTAATTAAATTGGAGAAGGAAGAGATATAATTATTTAGATATGTTAGGAATAAGAGGGTATCATCGGCATACAGGGCCACTCGATGTACAAAATCCGATGTTTTAATTCCACTAATTGACGGGTGGGCCCTTACTGCAATGGCAAAGGGTTCTATTGCTAAAAGAAAGAGTCCTGGACTGGCCGGACATCCTTGTCTCGCGCCCCGAAAAAGCTTAAAAGGTTGTGAAATCAAGTTGTTAGTGGCAACTTCTGTAGTGGGGTCAGTATATAATATCCTTATCCATTTACAGAAGCAGTTCCCAAACCCAAATCTCTTAAGCACTTCAAATAAATAAGACCACTTAACTTGATCAAATGCCTTCTCTGCATCAAGTGAGAGTATCGCAGTATCAGGGGACCCTTCACACATGTGCACTATGTTTAATACTCTCCTTACATTGTGAAAACCTTGTCGGTTTTTCATGAAGCCATTTTGGTCTTTGTGTATTAGATATGGGAGCACTCTATCCAATGTCCTGGCTAATTGAGTAGGAGTTCAGATGAGAAATCGGTCAGTAACGTTCACATTTTTGGGGGGATTTATCAGGCTTCAGAATGAGAGTCATTATAGCACTCCTTCGAGAGGGGGGGGGGGGAAACAACCTTGCTGAAATGATTCAGCATACATATCCAAAAGTGAACGTAGAAGATTGTCCTTAAATGTCTTAAAAACATCCATTTGGAGCCCATCTGGACCTGCCGCTTTACCTCCCTTCATATTGGAAATAGCATCAGATATTTCAACAGCATTCCTTTTCCAGATCTAATTTTGTGTCTTCTGAAATAGAGGGAAAATCAAGACCATCCAAAAATGATGTCTGATTAGTTAAGTTCTCAGGAGATTCAGAGTTGTAAACTGTGTTGTAGTAGGAAGCAAATGTTTGGTTTATTTCTACAGGATCCATTGATTATTGTCCTTGTAAATTATGAATTGCATTAATGGCTCTGTCTAAATTTAACTTCTTAATCCGCCAGGCCAGCAATTTACCAGGTTTTTCACCTTGATCATAGAAAGACTGTTTCAGCCTCATTAATCTGTTTGCAGCCTTTGAGGTGGAACGTTCTTCATACTGAGCTTTTAGAACAAATAATTCCTTATTTATTTTTACTGAGTTATCCAAAAAAGCTTCCCTCCACAATTCTCTGATTTTGCTGTCCATCTCTCTCATTTTCAGATTGAATTGATTTGATTTGAAACTGGTAAATCGTATCATTTGCCACCTAATATATGCTTTGAATGCCTCCCATCTGGTACTCACTGACGTTTGGTTAGTGTTCAATGTAAAATAAACATTGATATGCACTCCAACGTAATGTAAGAAGTATTTGCTCTGTAACCACCTCGGATGCAAATGCCATCTAGAGGATCCTTTTACTCGTTTTATATCCCTATAGAATAATGACACAGGGGAATTGTCACTTAGAACAATACTATCATATCCACTTCCTGCTACAATGAGCAAGAAACTAAAAAGTAGTCTATCCAAGAATCTGATTTAAATGTCGACGAGTAACATGATACTTGGGTTCTGAGTCCTCCAAGGTTCACATAGATTCAAGTCCATAATGAAATGCTGTAATTTCTTTATACTCTACGATTGGGAAGTGTCTAAACCAGAGGAGCGATCTAAATGAGGATCAAGAGTGCAATTAAAATCCCCTGCCATTAGGACATTACCAGGAAGGGAGGCTATCATCATCATTAGGACCATAAACATTAACCAGATGAATATGCTCATTCAAAAGAGTTCCCTGTATCAAAATGTATCTACCAGCTGTGTCAGTTATAGTATTATCCACTTGAAACGGAACAGATTTGTGAATTAAAACCATAACACCACGAGAATGAGAGAAGATGCTATTACTTGCCCTTGCCATCTCCTGCGTACTTTAAGTAGTTCATCCTTCAACAAGTGAGTTTCTTGTAGGAACACAATAGATGAATGAAGTTGTCTTTTTTTATTTAGCCCTTTTTCTCCCCAATTTCGTGGTATCCAATTGGTAGTTACATAGGCGGAAATCCCAGGGGGGACGGGGGGGACACGACCCCCCCATCCTGGGGAAAATATGATTTGTCCCCCCCAATATATCACTGTAACCATAACTATGTAATTTCAATAATATTAATAATACGCAATGAAAGCACTTGTGCTGATTATAGACACTTAATAGCGCGTTTAAAAATTTCCAAGATTGCGACCCCCCGCCCTTTGCCTCACAATGGTTTGATCCACTGCCAGTTCTTTAGCTGGCAAGGTAATAGAGGGCTCGTATCTACTGTCCGAAAGGCACTCAATGTACGTAACTGACGTGAGGTAATCCAGTCAATCGCGCTTTAGCAATGTATATATTTTTTTAATGTTGCAGGGTTCACACACTAGCTGAATTTGCAGAGCTAGCGCGCAAACTAAAGCAACATTAACTATCAAGCTAGCTAGTACCTATTCCATTTATGTGGCGTCCGTCAAAGATGGAATATTTGCTATCGTCAGTTTATTCCAAGTTAGCATGCAGCTGTAGTGCTTCAAAGTCCCTGTGATAAGGTTAGCGATAAACTGAAGTCCAAACTGAACAGAACTACACTCTCTTATACCATTGTCTTAAATATATTTAATGGTCTCGTTGCAAAAGCTAAATTGTCGCTAGTGAATTTTTTATTTTTTCACCTTTAACAGGTAGCAAAGATTATAGCAAACACCACAGAAACGGAATTGGTGCTCGCTAGCTTTGCAAATTCAGCTATTTTTGGAAGCCTGCCAATATGAAACAAACTATGTTAAAATTTCAAAACGTTGCAGCATGTGTTGTGTAAATGTGTGTGTGCAGCTTAGACCCGGTCAGCCAGCCAGCCAGGTAGAAAAATGTCAGAAAAAAGTAAAAAGACGGACATCAGAGTATTTTTCAGTACACCAAAACGCAAAGTAAGAACTCTAGTAGCCTAATATCTCAAAGACCAGTTGATAAAATGTTCATAAGAAAGAAGTGAAATGCTAATGGAAATATTTCACAATGATGTCATTAGGCAGAGCAGGCAACAGATGGCACACAGACAGCAGAGCTGGGGACAGATATGCAGGGACAGACTGGCAGAGACAGGGAGTCTCAGGTAAGTTTGTTYAGTCTTTGTTTGGCAACATTATGAAAGGTTCTCCATTTTTTTTGATTTGTAAAATAGGGACATAATTGGAAAATGCCATGAATACCCCCACTCTCAATTTAAACTGGTGACTGAACCAAGATTTGTTTAAGGCAATGGTATTGCTGTTGTGATTAATTGTGTAGTTTTGGGTACCGGTAGTTAGGAGTACAGCAAACACCTTATTTCTTTTCTAGGAGACAGACTGAGTCAGTGAGGGTGGTGAAAGGGAAAGAGCCAAGGAGAGAGACTTCAGAGGACAGTGTCACAGCCACGGCAGGACCAGGTGTCACCCTTGTTGCCWGCAGCACCAGTATAGGGGACAGTGGCACAGCATCGTCCAGTTACCTCAGTGATGACACAAAACRATATCAGCCACACCCACAATTTATAGAACCGCAAACTCTTGCAAACGTTTCAAGAGAGACGAACACTGCACTGATAAGGAACATTGCTATAACTATTATTATTAGTAGTATTATAATGATTTAAACAAGTTGGGACAAGCCTTCAGTTAACTACTGTACCTAACAATTATCCAGTAGTAGTGATTATGGTCCCTCAATATACATTTAACATATTACAACATAGTATATGTGTTACAGCACTACTTTTGGTGTCCCCCTCAGGAATTGCTCCTGAGAAAATTTCATGTAATTGTCCCCTCCAAGGTTGATATCAGATTTTCGCCCCTGGGTAGTTACAGTCTTGTCACATCGCTGCAACCCCCGTACGAACTCGGGAGAGACATAGGTCGAGAGCCGTGCGTCCTCCAAAACACGACCCAGCCAAGCCGCACTGCTTCTTGACACAATGCCCACTTAACCCGGAAGCCAGCCACACCAATGTGTCGGAGGAAACACCGTACACCTGGCAACCGTGTCAGCTTGCATGCGCCCAGCCCGCCACAGGAGTCGCTAGAGCGCAATGGGACAAGGACATCCCGGCTGGCCAAACCCTCCCCTAACCCGGACGACGCTGGGCCAATTGTGAGCCGCCCCATGGGTCTCCCGGTCGCGGCCGGCTGCAACAGAGCCTGGACTCTAACCAGGATCTCTAGTGGCACAGCTAGCACTGCAATAGACCACTGCGCCACTCGGGAGGCGAATTAATGAAGTTGTTTTAGCCTAGTAATAACCTGTTTAAGCTTGGATAGTTTACAAACTCCACGGACATTCCACAAAGTAAATTTCAGTTTTACAGTTTTAATTTAACCAAATATGTAAACATGGAATAAGCTATATCATAAAGGCATATCTAAAATGTTTAGTAACCACAAGGACCCCATGAATATTTTGTAGTGAGGAAAATATGTAAAGATCTGTTAGAACAAACAAACATAAATCTATCCTAATAGTAAAACACTTGTAGCGGTATTAATTAGAGAAAGGTATAGAAGAGGTTGTTCGGGCGCCAGGCAGGTATTAACCCTGCCGAAAGAAAAGAATAGTAGAACAGCGAGAGTACCACTACCAGACCCACACACATCAACAGAAGAGACTGCCTAGAGTGTAGCCTGTTGACCAGATAGCCAGCGGAGAGAAAAAGAATACACACCCTATAGATCACACATCACATCACAGTCCTTCCACAATTCTTGGTAACCCCACCAAACATACCTCATATAACAATAATGGCAGAGCAAATAAACAGCAACTTCATACAATAACAAATTAACCCAGTCATCACACAGAGGATTTGCAANCAATAATGGCAGAGCAAATAAACAGCAACTTCATACAATAACAAATTAACCCAGTCATCACACAGAGGATTTGCAATAGTTTGTATTTTCTTCCTGGGAAGGAGTGCAGAGGGTATGAATGTGTGGTGTTCATATACACACTAGTCCAGCTCCAATGAAACGTCAATGTACTTAGGAAATAGAGTCGGTTGCAGTGTAAAGCACTGGAACATAGCGTGAAGAGAAAGAGAGAAAGGGAACAAGAGAGGGCTTAGCTGTGGTCTTGAGGTTGCAGGTATCCGGTCTGACTGTCCGATGGTATGTTGGGTTGTAGTTGAACGCTTCGCAACAAATGTTGCTGCTTATCCATTTGATCCATAACCATCGTGGTCCCAAATGAGAACAACCACGTCGTCGAGCAATCACACCGAGGATTGATCCAAACACTGTACAACCACATACGCTGAAGACAAACAAAAAACCTCTGCAGCATAGCACACAACAAAAACTGTCGTGCCAATCAATAGCTCCTCCCCAATAGAGCTTAACGAGCTCTTTTATCTCCTCCTTCCTTACTGCTCATGCTCTCTTAAAGTGGCAGCGCACGGTGAAGGCTCCGTGCAGGATTTCGCCACACACTGAACCCCATTCCCTTGTCTCCCTAACCCGAGACACCCAACGCTTCTTCTCCCACCTCCCCCTAATCGTAGTGTAGCCTGGTGGACGACTGATTCATTAAAGGAGCAGTCTAACCTAAGCGACGCTAAACAAAACTAAGTGTATCCTGTCTTCTCTTGGCCATTACTCCTCAAAAACAAAACAAAAGGCATATCTTGCAAGATTTTATGTGAAATATCACAACAAAAGGCATTCTAGCAAGATGATATGTGAAAAATCACATAGTATTCATTTGAAAAGTAGCAAAATATAGCTTCACCTAAAACAGTAACGCTAGTTAGTGAAGCCTGACTAATGTTAATGTTACAGTATGGACAATCCAAAATAGTTGTAGATGATCCACAACACAGGGTCTGCTGCTAGTAGCTACCACAATTGCCCATACACATAGCGTTAACGTAGCATACCATGGTAAGTTTATAAACCAAAAAAAGTATCAAAGATCAGAAATGAACAGGCTACGTGAGTAAAAGAGATATCATTGAATATGTGCTACGTTACCCAAAGGCCCTTTGCACATGATGTCGATGTCAGGCTTGCACGTGACTGTCAATCATTTTAGTTCAAGGATATGATCGAAATTTAAGTCTTCATATAAAGTAGTCCTGATGCTTCTCATGGTGCAGGATGAATGAATAAGGTCCCACTGTGTTAAGGCTGGCTCACTGGCAAAATAAGCGAGGTAACGTTAGACATCTTGAGTCCGTTGACATGGAGCTAAACATCTTTGCCGGCATTTTTCAGTGTTTTATGTAATCCAATGGAAGAGAATTATCAATATAACAAAAGTAGACTTAAACATGACGTCCAACGTTCAATGGACAGCTATCTCGTCTGTCATTTAGAAGAAACTGAGCTAACTGATGAGCACATACAGGCTACAAATAATATAAGGAAACTTTGAGTGGGCTAGCTCGCCATATTATTCACTTAAATGTTATGCTAGCTACAGTACTACAGTAGCAGCTAATAAATTGGCTAATGTTAGTTAGCTTGCCAACAGTCACATAATCCAAGGTGGTTAAATTCTCCGTAGTCTAGAGTGGTGGTAAACTTCACAGAGAAAAAATGTATCACTAACCTTTGATGATCTTCATCAGATGACACTCATAGGACTTCATGTTACACAATACATGTATGTTTTGTTTGATAAAGTTCATATTTATATCAAAAAATCTGAGTTTACATTGGCGTGTTACGTTCACTAGTTCCAAAAACATCCAGTGATAGTGCATAGCCACATCTATTCAACAGAAATACTCATCATAAATGTAGATGATAATACAAGTTATACACATGGAATTATAGATATACCTCTCCTTAATGCAACCGCTGTGTCAGATTTCAAAAAAACTTTACGGAAAAAGCAAACCATGCAATAACCTGAGACGGCGCTCAGAACTATAGTCAAGTTAGCCCCCATGTTGGAGTCATCAGAAACCAGAAATGACATGATAAATATTCCCTTACCTTTGATGATCTTCATCAGAATGCACTCCCAGGAATCCCAGGTCCACAATAAATGCTTGATTTGTTCGATAATGTCCGTTATTTATGTCCAATTAGCTACTTTGGTTAGCGCGTTTGGTAAACAATTCCAAAGTCACAAAGCGCGTTCACTAAAACGTGATGAAATGTCGAAAAGTTCCGTAACAGTCAGTAGAAACATGTCAAACGGTGTATTGAATCAATTCTCCAACTGGAGAATTACATTGACTTCAGATGAGCGATGGAACGGAGCTCCCTCTTATGTGAACGCGCATGGTGAAAGCATGGTCAGGTCATGGCAGTGGTGACTAATTCTCCTCTCATCCGGCCCCCCTTCACAGTAGAGTCATCAGACAAAGTTCTACAGACTGTTGACATCTAGTGGAAGCCGTAGGAAGTGAAAACTCATCCATATCTCACTGGGATTTCAATGGGAGCTTGGTTGAAAATCCACCAGCCTCAGAATGTCCACTTCCTGTTTGGATATTTTCTCAGGTTTTTGCCTGCCATATTAGTTCTGTTATACTCACAGACATAATTCAAACAGTTTTAGAAACTTCAGAGTGTTTTCTATCCAATACTATAATAATAATAATATGCATATATTAGCAACTATGACTGAGGAGCAGGCCGTTTACTCTGGGCACCTCTGTGCACCTTTCATCCAAGCTACTCAATACTGCCCCTGCAGCCATAAGAAGTTATCTCACCTCATTTGCTCACATTGTATATAGACTTATTTTTCTACTGTATTATTGACTGTATGTTTGTTTTACTCCATGTGTAACTCTGTGTTGTTGTATGTGTCGAACTGCTTTGCTTTATCTTGGCCAGGTCGCAATTGTAAATGAGAACTTGTTCTCAACTTGCCTACCTGGTTAAATAAAGGTGAAAAAAACAAGCGTCTGCGTTGCCAAGGGCTAAAATAGAAGTCAGTTCTATTTGTGACGCAGATCGTGCTGCAAGTCCTGCCTCTCCCATCTCCTCATTGGTTTATAGAAGCAGGTACCCACGAGCCATTTCCTCATTGGTTATACCCACGTGGGTGACTGAAAGAAGACGAACGAGGTCAGTGGCGGTAATGCACCTAATTTATGAAAGTTGCCAATCACAATATAAAGTCAAGATAAGAAAAAGCCTAGAAGGAGGAGAGATGACTAGAAACGATTCGGTTGACCGTTTTATGTGTTGATTAATTGTCGGAGTAGAGGACCTTGTGCATTTCAGGTAAAATAACAACTCAATGTTTATATCCCAGGACAAATTAGCTAGCAACAGCAAGCTAGCTAAATAGGACAAATTAGCTAGCAAGTGCAAGCTAGCTAGCTAAATTGCCATAAATGTTTAATGCTTTTCGACCTGTCCCCAAATTAATGTAATTGGTTCAGAGTTTGTTTTGATATTTTAATCTGCGTGTCGTGATCGCGTTTGGTGTGGGGGACAAAATACATTTATGCACGATGGCGCACTCACGCAGCTGGTTTGGGTTCCGTGTTAGGAGCATAGGCCACTCACTAATATACAGTCATGAATCTGAATAAAACTTCAATTTTCCCCTTGGGGTCAGTAGGTTTCGTGAGACGCTTGGCCACTTTGTCATGGTGGCATAGACAGGGTCCATATGCAGCCTGACAGGAAAGACCCTTATCTGAGAATCACCGTTTTGCCCTTAACTTCCTTTGTACAGAGAGATAGGCTATCACTGGCGCCTGCCTCCCTTCACATACTGTCACACTACTAGGCCAGAAAATTAGGCCAAGGTCAATTTAAAAAGTGAATGAGGAAGAGAGGGGGTTGGGCTACAACAAAAAATAACATTGGGAGATTGGTTCTCTAGTTCTTCCTGTAGAAAGTGACTCAGTTGATATGTATGCTGGTGGCTTAGTCAAATAGTATAAAAAGGTGAAAAAAAAGTTGCAAATGAATTCCCATCATTTGCATTCATTCGTTTGAGACATCAATGATTAGAAAATGTTGATTATAAATCTAGAATGTATAGGCCTATAAAATGTATCCACTGCCACCACACTAGGTGAGTGTGGCAGGGCCTGTCTAGTAGCGTACTACATTGTGTCAGCAAGTTGTCACTATGAAATAACGCTATTAATTCCCGCGGTCAGGTCGCCGCAGCCCTCGCAGTTGGAACTAAAACAAGTTCCTGACATTCTAGGACTTATTTGTCCATGTCTCGTGCGGTTGAGCCGAGAGAGCACAGACGCCCCTTTATCTGGGCGCTGGACTTTTCAGCATTAGCGTCGTAGACAAGAGTTGTTTTTTATCTGGGCCATAATTCAACCTTTACTACATGCACAAACATTCCAATGGTTTGCCTTTGGCGAGAGAAGGCAGCGCGAGCCAGGCCTGGCGCATGGCTCCGTGGAAGTCCGTCTGACTAATTGAATTGTGACCGTTTAAGTACTTTTCTCTGCTTCTACCGTTCATTTATTAGACCCCGGAATTAACTGAGCCTATAAAGGATTTTACAATGTCAGCCTGGTATACTTTGTCACCTTTTCCCTCCTTAAAAGTCCCGCCTGACCCTAATGAATTGAGTCGTGTTTCTGTCAATTAAACACTTTGTCCACTTTCTGTCCTGAACAGAAGAAGAACAAATCTATAGAGGCTTCCTTGTCCAATAAAAATGATAAATAATATTGGTAATGAAATGGAGTAGCCTACTTTGCTCACTCTCCCCGTCCTGGATAAGTCTAAACACACGTTGAGAGCATCTAACTGGAGAGAGTTATAAAATAAACACCGCTCTGGCACCAGCCGTCTTCAGGACAGGCGCCCTCGTAAAAAAAAACTCGCAGTTTGTCTGTCTAGAAGAGAAGGCTCTCGGCACCTCTGCTGTTGAACTTGAACTGTCGCTTGATTTATGACACCGCTGGTAGGCCTATTCTAATCTATGAGACGAATCAGCCAATTTTTTAAATTATGTGTTATTGCACTAGAATTTAATGCGCCAGGTTTGGGTGCATGTCATATTTATTTTTATTATGAACATGCATTAATAAAGTTTGTGTAAATAAAGTTAGAGAGATATGGGCTAGTCATGTCTGCGTTTTACTAGTGGTAGGGAGCCGGACTCCCCCCAAACGCCTCGTCTCCCTCGGGAAAAGGGGGAGGGAGAGCGAGATGGAGTGGGAGGTGTAGGGTCTTTTTGGCCCCCAGCCTCTAGGTTAGCACAGAGACCCACAGAGAGGGAGAGAGTGATAGGGGAGAGACATAAAGCCCTTGAATTGAATTGACAGAGAGGGAGGTGTAGTCTGAAGGATTACATCACGGCGCGCGTGGATATATCGTCGGAGCCAGATGCGGCTCAGTTTGGCGTTCGGCACCGGCCAGTGCATCGCCTAGCCCCAGACAACATGCGGACACCCAGAAACCAACAGGACCCAACGCTGAGACTAGTGAGAAAACAGAGAAACCAGGACCTGACGCATTTTATGCACGGGAAAGCCCAGGGGAAATGCAGCCAAGTCGGCTCATGCTTCTGACACTAATGGGTATGGTTCAACCTTTTCGTTGAAAGTGCTTTGAAAGTGCGTTTTGCCGTCTTGTTAAAAAAGTGAAGGACTTCATTCTAACCATTTAGACGCGTGTCATGGACTCAAGTTACGCAGCGAAACTCTCCACTGGCTCAGCGCGTCAACTTTCCTCTCTGACTGAAGTTGCCGGTTGCTATGGTGAATAGGCTCCAGCCAGCCGAAACTTTCTGAGAGCAAGTTTTTAGTGGAGTTTAACAAGATCACCGGGTGGAGCGCGTGCGTGACGACGTGATCACCGGGTGGAGCGCGTGCGTGACGACGTGCGCTGGACTACGGGGCGCATCGTGACTCATCCACACGCAATCTCTCTCCCTCGGGGAAAACGGATGATAATTTCAAACCTCTAAGGATTAGACTTTTTATATTCTATATATAACTTGGAACTATTGTTACTAGAGAGATGGATAACTCGTACTATTTTCTGGCCATGTCCATGCTGGTTCTGTCCCTCGGGTTAAGGATTGAGGAGGGCATGTGCCAACACTACTACCTCCTCCGTCCCATCCCCAGCGACACTCTCCCCATAGTGGAGCTCAAAGAGGACCCAGACCCTGTGCTGGATCCAAAAGAACGGGACCTGAACGAGACCGAACTCAGATCCACCCTGGGTAGTCACTTCGACCCACACTTCATGTCCATTACCCCGCCAGAGGACAAGTACTCGGGCAACGAGGACCTGAGCGACTCGGAGATACGTCAGAAGCCGTCCGGCGCGATGCCCAAGGAGATCAAAGCCATGGAGTTTGAGATCCAGCACGGCAAGAAGCACAAGCCCAGTAAAAAACTTAGAAGAAGGCTGCAACTGTGGCTGTGGTCTTACGCCTTCTGTCCAGTTGTTTATACATGGAACGACCTCGGGAACAGATTCTGGCCGCGCTACGTGAAGGTGGGGAGCTGCTACAATAAGCGTTCTTGTTCCGTCCCTGAAGGGATGGTTTGCAAACCTGCCAAATCAGCCCATTTTACGATCTTACGATGGAGGTGCCTGCAGAGAAAAGGAGGTCTGAAATGCGCTTGGATACCAATTCAGTACCCAATTATATCTGAGTGCAAATGCTCATGCACGAACTGAAATAAACTGAAATGATCTTTTTGTATTGTTATTATTTCTAAAAAGATTAATAAAAAATCATAGTTACATGATTATTTTTATATGCACTGTCAAGTGCAAGAATGTATATTTTATGTATATGTGGTCCCATTTTATTTTATGATGACAAACTTTGTAAAAAGGTCAGTATTATTATTATTATATAACCAGCGTCTACTGTATTTGTTGAACATATCTTGGATGTGATGTATCTTTATATTTATACTGAAGAAGAGCACTTCACATTGTGAAGCATTAAAATACTGTTATTGAAGGACTACAGATATTTTCCGTTCTTTGGGAAGAAAATAAGTGGTTTATGGACCTCTGTGTCAAAATTAGCCAAAATGTAAATTCAGCTTGTGATACTAAATAAAGGGACAATTGTGGGTAAACCATGTAAAATAACAGTAACTACCAGGCTATTTATTCTCTGTTCATGTAGTCATTGCCAGTTAAAATAAAACCACTCAAATGAGTCTTTGGACGGAGTTTTGTTTTGTTAGAAAAATGTGTTCCATCTTTGATTTACATCTCCTTTGTCCTCAATTTGCAGTCAGTTTTGCCAGATAATTTTTTTGGACTGTTTCAAAACAAGAAGAAATGGGCCTTACAGCTCATGCAGACCTGTGGAGGAAAAGTTTAGGGAAAGTGTACTGTGTTTGATTATTCAGCTGCTGACCACACACGTATACATGTCTTACATGGCACCTTTATGCACTCAACATCTGCCCTGTAGCTACATGATATTGGCACCTCTTGGTCCTCTTCCCTTATTCCCTTATTCCACTCAGTAGATGCTCTCTGTGTTCACTGATGATTCACTTGACTTATTCTCCTCAGCCCTTTTCCTGGTTGCTCTCCTCAAACCGCAGATGGCAAGACATTGGTTTTAACTTAAACTCCAAAGGCCTTGAACCAACAATCCTGCAGTTATATGGCAAGGTCATTTTTATTTTATTTTAGCAGACACTCCTATCCAGAGCAACTTACAGGGGCATTTAGGGTTAAGTGTCTTGCTCAAGGGCACATCAACAGAATGTTTTGTTTAACCTAGTTGGCTCAGGGATTCGAACTAGCGACCTTTCGGTTAATGACCCAATGTTTTTAACCACTAGGCTACCCTCCAGAAAGGTCCAGACCTCTTGGTAGACAGAGGCATGCTACAATATAATAGCCTAGACATCGGTAGGATGGTGTTCCATTTAAACAAAGGACATACAGCTTTGTCCCAATGACCATTCTCATCGCACCCGGTGACAGTTTTGAGAGAAGAGAAATTAACTCTCACTGAAAGCAGTCTTTTTTTCAAACCTGCGACCTCTGCTACTGCTACAAAATGAATTAACTATCTAGACTACTTTCAGTAAGTGGGAATTCTACCAGAAAACTGCTTGTGTAATGAGAATGCCCAATGGGGAAATCCCACTCAATCTTTTTCAAACCATGACTTGTGACCTCTGCTGCTGATACAAATTTAATGAAATATCAAGAGACTATAACTCTCAGTGAATGTGGGATCTTCTCTTCCATAATCTGCCCTTTCAACCCACAGACTTTTTGCATAAAGACCATTAAGTTTGGCACAGCACACCAGCACACCAATCTTTCATTCAATCAGAATTTTTGGAATTCACTGTTCAAATTCAGGTATACTGTGTGTGAAGTAAAGGAAATGGAAGCCATCCGAATCCCAAGCCAGGAGCACTGCTCATTTAACATAAGCAAGAGCAGGACCTGGTCTGATTTGGTCAACACTGCTTCATTTCATTACACTACCTCTTGATGAAAGCTACTGCTGGACTCTTACTAATTCAATATACTGTATATTTTACTGTAAAAGTGGTTTCAGGAAAGGTGAGCAAGATTAATTTGTAGAGACTAGTGGCCTGCCAGGGACTTGTGTATTTTTCTACATGTCAGTGTGCTTAGTGTAGGCCTGCTTTAAGAGGTGCCGAAAGCCGACACACCTTTGAATATTTCTAACAAGTGCAACTTAAGTTTTCCAGGTTTCTTCCAGACATTTTTGTTTTTTTCTTAATTTCAGCAGTTTTCTGCAGCAGCAGCAATGTTAATGTGTGGACGTATTGGAATCTCGGCCCAAAGTAATCAAACAAGGATTCTGAAACTAAAGTAGAGGACATAGTATGTGGTTATACTTTATCTATATTATACTATATCAATATGAGTTTCCTAAGAACGACATCCAATCTCTTTACTGGAATAACACTAAATAGGGAATAAGGTGCCATTTGGGATGCAGATCATGCCGTGACAGTTGAAAGGTGAGAGCGAGTGGGAGAGAAAGACAGAGAGAGAGACAGACAGCGAGATAGGTAGAAAGAGAGAAAGACAGAGGATGTGAGATATTATTGCCAGTGTTAATGTTTAAAGTGTTGAGTACTTTTCTGACACAAATCATAATGGGAATGGAATGGGGATCTCAGTCATGGAATCGGAACTGTTAGACCACATCCTTTTAGCACCATGTTGTGATGATCACAATGTTGTTTTGGTTCTCTATTTGGATCATATCTCTTACTGGACTGGACTCAATGCCGTTCCCCACCTCTACCCCCCAACCTCCATCACCCATGCTGCACCCACACATTAAGTAAACTAAAACTACTATCTAATAAGAAAAATTCAACTTCAAGCATCTAAAACATTTTTTCCCCCCTTTGTCTCCTCAAAGTTCAAAGCCTGTTTTATCCCAAAATTCCCCTTAGAATTGCAAGGATTTCATTGATGACGTCCACAAGCTTGTAACGCTCTGCAAGTTATGTCCACAACCCTTTTAATGAGGTTTACGAGCCAAGGGGAATTTCTCTACCTTTGTATGCGGTTGCAATTAGTCGTTCTTGGAGCTACAGTAATCAATAACATCCAACACTTTCAAAGTGGAACAAATTCCATCATCAAATTGTTTTTTTTACTTCAATTAGTTACCACAATAAGCACCGGAAATCTATCTCTCTGATCTCTTCTTGCCTTATTTCCAACATCCACACACACTCAAAGTCACTGGAGGCAACTTAAAACACATATTTTATGTGCCCATCTTGTTTTGCTCTCAACCATCAAGGATGGAGAGGGGAAGTGGAGAGAGGTGGAAGCAACGGAGGATTAGTGGAAGAGAGTGCGGTGGAGATGAAAGGAGGGATAGAGGAAGAGAGGTGAAGAGGAAGAGGGGTGTATTCTTGGGTTTCAAATAAGACTGTTATCGGTGGAGTGTAGGCAGGTATGCAGGCCGAGGTCAGACCAGGCTTTGATGTGTGTGTGTGTTTTGTGATGTGTGGTGGTTGGCACACTGCCAGGTCTGATAGGGAGTGTTTCAATCAGGGCAGCTTCTGTGTGACGATTCTCAGCACTCCATTCAATGACCAGAGACTGCAAAACAGATAAGTCTTCTGATGTTTGAAGCCTGAGCGCTCTTTAGCCAGTGAAGGTGGCAAAATAACATAGAATGTTGTCAAACGTTTCAAGACCTCAGCATTTCAGAAATAACACCTGTCAGAAACAGTGTTCGAACCATTCATGCAAAACAAGGGGAATGCTGCTGTTGTTGAGAACACTAACTGAATACTCCATATGATAGTTCTTAAAGTATGTGCAACATTTCTCACACTCATTATTCAATGAATGAAATTAAACCCTAACTTGTCATTAGATATCATCATTATTGGTCCTTAACTTTTATAAAACAAGGCCACAGATGATGAAGAACTGTATCTAGATATTCTCTGTACATCAGTCAGTGTGTTCACATCATCTCTCATCTGTTTCAGTTCAGTAGGAAAATGCAGTTATAGCCGGTAATGCTTCACTTGAACAGTTTTATAGCTAGCTGTCACATTTAGGGACGATGGAGGAATTCACACAGAGGGAAACTAATGCTCCCCAACCCCCCCCCCCCCCCCCCCCACACACACACACACCACACACACACACACACAACACACACACACACACACACACACACACACACACACACACACACACACACACACACACACACACACACACACACACACACACACACACACACACACACACACAGAGAAAGAGAAAGAGAGCGAGAGAGAGTAATGCTGTAGACTTACTGCTCTACCTACTGCTGGCTGTTAAGACCTGGTCAGAGGAGAGACAGCAGTGTGGCTCTGGGACTGACTGGTTGTGTGTGCATGTCATTGGGCTGGCTGCAAACACACACAAAAGCATGCACATAGACACACACAGGCACGTACACACATACAGGCACACACATGCAACAATCCACCATACATCCTCCTAGCACTACATCAGTCACCTCATCTGCTCTCATCGGAAGGACATTTCGGTCCTAAATATTTGCTTACTACACTCCTATTTTCTAACATCCAGTTATATTAATAATTTTGTTGGGAGAAAAGCTGGCGTTCCTTCTCTTTGCACAGAGCTGAGAAACGCTAAGCAATTATCTCTTCAGAATATTAATAAGACGGTTTGAGTCTCACTGGGCAGACTGCCTTCTAACAAATTCAGACAGACTGACTGACACAGCTATGGAGAAGTTCTCAAAAAGGAGTTCTGAAGTTTCTATGAACCTCCTATGAAGCCTTTATGAGTCTTCTATGAAGTGGATGGCTCAGTTGGTTGAGGTATGGTGCTTTCAACACCAGAGTTGTGGGTTTGACTCCTGCATGGCCCTAGCAAACCCCATTGGCCATATTTCTCTGACCTTTGTGGTGACGGTAAGCTGTTACAGCCTGTTGTCATTTTCTCACTATGACTAGCTTGTTAGCCCTACTGTTATCCCTAATATCAAAATATACACACACAACACGCAAGTGTGCGCAGACACACACACGCTCACATGCAAACACAAATACACACTAACACACACAAACATGTCGACACAGGCCCATCATGATCTGCCCACTCAAATATTCCATTGTGTTATCTTGGAATACCACAGTCACAATTAATGTGTGTTCTCTAGGACATACACACTTCAGCTTCACACAAGGGGACATTTATTGTCTGTCATCAACATATTTTCCTTTGGTCTTTTCTTCCTTTTTTCTCTTCGTCTCTCTCTGGAAGAGAATAGAAAGATAAATGTCTGGCTCTACCTGAAGTAAACCTTAGAGAAGTGGTGGGAGACATGCAGAGAAGAGGACTGTGTGGAGGTCTTGAACTGCTTTCTCTGAGTGGGTTGTCTGCTCCGATTAGTGCTGACACACACGCACACACGTCTCTGGCAGCGGGCCGTGAAAACTGTCTGCTCCAAATCGATTGGCTGTCAGATGCAGAGATCCATCATGCCCTGAATCCTTTGGAACTTTAGACTGGTGTGTTTGTGTGTGCACTCAAAAAAAAAAAAAATGTGGATCAAGTTAATTCAATTTTAGACAGTACTTACACCTAATGGAAACAGGTTATTTTTACACAAACATTTTTAGAACTAGTAAATGAAAAAAACACTTATTTACATTCAAAAGTTTTATTTTCCAATTAACAAATGGGGAGCTTTCAGCTCCTATCTGCTTCTGGCTCCCTCATGAGCTTCTCTGCCAGCTCCTTAGCCAGCAGGGCTTAAAGGGTATGAAGCATGAGTTTTATTCACCAATGTAACACAGTGTGGTCAAAGACTAAGTGAATTATTTGTAGTCACCATCTGGTTGCCTATAAGTACAAACCTAATTATGTTTTGAGGTTATTACATATTTATTAACAAAAGAGAAAATCACACCTGCTTGCTCTAATTGTGTAATGTTAGTATCTCGTCTGTTCTCCTTCCTGTTTTGTCAACTTTTCGGCATGTTCTCTCTGAAGTAGGCTACATGGTTTAAAACAGTTTTTTCCACCTTTGCTTAGTGCTAGCGCACTAGCTGACTGACATCTGGAATCGATCTATTTTAGATTTTTCTCCCAATAGCTATTGGATTTTCCCTGACTCTTTCCATCGGAATGTCCCCAGCCATCAATTTGTAAGTCTCTTTACTTTTGATCTGCGGTTATGTTTTAGTTTTGTTGGGTTATTTATGTTCTAACTGGTCTCCGGAAGTTGGGCTCTAGCTTGCTGATCAGGCTGGCAAGGCAAACCGCTATTGTTAGATGACTAAATAGCTAAAGTTAGCAGGATGGCTAGCTTGGTAAGATAGATATATGTAGTTAACATTCTTTGAAATGTGGTTAGATTAGCAACATGTTTTTCCAAAACTTTGGTTTACTTTAATGTAGCTGTAAGCTGGGTGTTGATAGCAATTGACTGACTCATTCAGCCTGGTAGGGCTAAAGTTATCAGGCTAGAAAGGTTCAAGTTAAAAGGCTAGTATGCTAGCAACCTTGCAAGTTGATTTGTAACAATACATTCATAAAGTATTTGCTTGTAAGTTTGGTGAAAATATAATGAGTGAGTGCAAACGATTTGGTTTAATTTGAAGTTATACATTTGAAGTTATTTCTGTTGGAGTTTACATTATAGGGAGTAGACTGGCTTGCCAGGTCCTCCATATGACATCACACCCCGGAGACATGACTTCCACATTCTTTGGAATTCTGATCGGTTTTATGTAATCACTCCAAAAATAGGTAAGTGAGGTGTAACTTTGCTTTGGGACTTTTGATGCATATACTAACGCAAATCCATATGTTGCATGTGGTTATGTTAATGCTACCTAACGTTTAAGGAACAGTAAACTAATCAACAGACCAGTTTAACTATAATGACATTCTCAGTAACGGTTACATAAACAACTACATGTAAAAAGTTTATCTACCTTAGTTGAATGCACTAACTGAAGTCGCTCTTGATAAAAGTGTCTGCTAAATTACCAAAATGTTGCAAAGCATGCTGGGTATTATTCTAATACGCTCTGCCCCCCAAAAAGACAAACTCTTTGACCAAATTAAATTTTGTCAGTTAATTTCTATATGAATGAATCTGGTGCACATCAAATTCCACTGAGTTAGGGGCCTCCCGGGTGGCGCAGTGGTCTAGGGCACTGCATCGCAGCGCTAGCTGTGCCACCAGAGATTCAGGCTCTGTCGCAGCCGGCCGCGACCGGGAGGTCCGTGGGGCGACGCACAATTGCGTCGTCCGGGTTAGGGAGGGTTTGGCCGGTAGGGATATCCTTGTCCCATCGCGCACCAGCGACTCCTGTTGCGGGCCGGGCGCAGTGCGCGCTAACTAAGGTTGCCAGGTGCACGGTGTTTCCGACACATTGGTGCGACTGGCTTCCGGGTTGGATGCGCGCTGTGTTAAGAAGCAGTGCGGCTTGGTTGGGTTGTGTTTCGGAGATGGCTTTCGACCTTCGTCTCTCCCGAGCCCGTACGGGAGTTGTCTCATCGCTACAGAGTAATTACTAACAATTGGATACCAGGAAATTGGGGAGAAAAAGGGGGTAAAATTATAAAAAAAATGTTTAAAACATGTTTAAAAAAAATTCTACTGAGTTAAGTCAATTCTTCAAGAGACAATTACATTCCGCCATTAAATATGAATTGATTGTGTACTGTTAACAAAATATGATAGAGCAAAACTTAAAGGGCAGCCAAAATGTGTGTGTGTGCGTGTGTGGCTGGAGCCTTGAGGGCTTTAGGCCTGCTCTGGACAGGATTAGTTTGGCAAAGACACCTAAGCAGTCACCAGCACTTCCACAAGTGTGTGTGCACATCATGCGTACCTTCACAAGATACATTTAGCAAAGTAAATGGTAGCTGCAAGCCACAAAATTATCATGCAATGAAATAAGCAATTATACTGTATAAATTGCAAAGGCAATTTTGCAGTCGAGTCAAGTTTCTGATGCTGTTTTGATCACTTTTATATATATATATAAAACTAATATATACTGATATTTATTCACTGACAGCTTACTGAAATTTATGACGACTTTACTATACGACTTGAATTACAAAGTAATGTTTATCTTAGGTTCTCATATTCCAGCATTATACTCCCCCTAGTGTCAGATATTCTGATGATGCTGCTTTCAGCCTGCAAACTGCTCTGACTGCATGCTGTTTTCAATCACCTCCAATCACTTGAAATTACTGTTAATAGAATTTTAAAATATAGAAATGAACTTAAGCCCAATTAGTACAAACACTCGCTCTTTTTCGCTCCATTTCTCTCGCTCACACGCTCTCATACAGTGTTGGACTGAGAGGGATTAAAGGGCGCAGAGCGACGGTTACACGGAGAAAGAAAAACAGAGAGGGTCAGAGAGAGAAATAGAGACGTTGAGTCTCCTGGGAGGCTGTGGCTTTAGCGAGTGGCTTTGTGTGGGCTTAACAATCGTGTCTGTCTCTCCCTGTGGCAGAAAAGACGACACGCTAGACACCTTCACCTCAGAATCATGGGGTAAACCGTCCCATCCCTGTGAGCCTCAGACAACAATAACACAATGCTGGGATGTCCTGTATACCCAACTGCACACACATGCACTGGTGGCAGTGCTGGAATAAACCTACGACCTTACACATACAAACACACACACAGAGAGAGAGAGAGAGAGCCCTTAGACAACAATAACAAGGCCCTTGGACGCCCACTGAGCTCAGAGGGAGGAGAATGCCCTCTACTTTATGCTTTAACATGCTGGCGCCAATTATGCTGAACAATAATATAAACGCAAAATGTAAACATTTCAAAGATTTGACTGAGTTACAGTTCATATGAGGAAATCAGTCAATTGAAATAAATTCATTAGGCCCTAATCTATGGATTTCACATGACTGGGAATACAGATAATGCATCTGTTGGTCACAGATACATAAAAAAAATGGGCCTCAGGTACTGGTCACGCTATTTCTATGCATTCAAATTGCCATCAATAAAATGCAAATGTGTTTGTTGTCCGTAACTTATGGCTGCCCATACCATAACCCCACCGCCACCATGGGGCACTCTGTTGACAAAAATGACTTAAGCAAACCGCTCGCCCACACGACGCCATACACGTGGTATGTGGTTGTGAGGCCGGTTGTACATACTGCCAGATTATCTAAGATGACGTTGGAGGCAGCTTCTGGCAACAGCTCTGGTGGACATTCCTGCAGTCAGCATGCCAATTGCACGCTCCCTCAAAACTTGAGACATCTGTGGCATTGTGTTTTTTGACAAAACTGCACATTTTAGAGTAGCCTTTTATTGTCCCCAGCACAAGATGCAGCTGTGTAATGATCATGCTGTTAAATCAGCTTCTTGATTTGCCGCACCAGTCAGGTAGATGGATTATCTTGGCAAAGGAGAAATGCTCACTAACAGGGAAGTAAACTCATTTGTGCACAAAGTTGGAGAGAAATAAGCTTTTTGTGCGTATGGAAAACTTCTGGGATCTTTTATTTCAGCTTATGAAACATGCAGCCAACACTTTATGTTTATATTTTTGTTCAGTGTAACTCCAGCTATCTCCTCTTAACTCCAGCTATCTCCTCTTAACTCCAGCTAAACTACCTTCAGAAAGTATTCACACCCCTGGACTTTTCCACATTTTGTTGTGTTACAACAATTTAAAATTGATTTAATTTAGATTTTTTTTGTCACTGGCCTACACACAATACCCCATAATGTGTAATTATGTATTTTCAAAATGTTTACAAATTAAAAGCTGAAATGTCTTCAGTCAATAAGTATTCAACCCCTTTGATATGGATGTTTTTTTTAGGATAAAAAGAAACGGAGCAGAGCTAAGCACAGGCCAAATCCTGGAGGAAAACCTGGCAGTCTGCTTTCCACAGACACTGGGAGACAAATTCACCTTTCAGTAGGACAATAACCTAAAACTCAAAGCCAAATTTCCACTGGAGTTTCTTACCAAGATGACACTGAATGTTCCTGAGTGGCCTAGTTACAGTTTTGACTTAAAAAATCAGTTTGAAAATCTATGGCAAGACTTGAAAATGGCTGTGTAACAATGACCAACAACCATCTTGACAGAGCTTGAAGAATAATATTGTACAATCAAGGTGTGCAAAACTCTAAGAGACTTACCCAGTAAGACTCACAGCTGTAATCACTGTCAAAGGTGATTCTAACATGTATTGACTCAGGGGGTTGAATACTTACCTAATAAATATATATTACTGTTTTTATTCCACTTTGACATGAGTATTTTGTGTAGATTGTTGACCAAAAAATGTAACCATAACAACAAGAGCATTGTTGTGTGTTTTTGTGGGTCTGTCTCCGTGTGCGTCTGTGTCTCTGTGTGCGTCTGTGTGTGTCTGTGCGTCTGTGTCTCTGTGTGCGTGTGTGTGTCTGTGTGTGTGAGGGGTTGAGACAATCCTTATAAAACGTAATGAACACATCCAACAATGTTTTAGATGCTTACGGAGGATTTAGATCTCAAATGTCTTTAGCTTCAGTAAAACTAGCCCTGCACACTTCCACCCATCTAGTGCATACTTAACTTAGCTGGTATTTGTTAAAGGCTAATCTGCTCTAAGGGAGAAACTGAGGGGGGTCAGCTATATCACATTTAAAAAGCGGAATAAAAAGGTGTCAACCTGCTCTAAGAACTTGGTTGCATCCCAAATAGCAACCTATTTCCTAAATAGGGAATGGGCCCTGGTCAAAAGTAGTGCACTATACAGGGAATACTAATAGGGTCTGAGTTCTCTCTGTGATTTCCTGCTCTGGAGTTTAATGACATTCTATCAATGAGAGGTACAGTATCTATCAGCCATGCTGTGGATTATGTGGAGGGTGTGGGCAAACGGGGTGTGAAACAATGTCAGGTATTTCGAGAGTACCGCACAGACAACAGGGCTTGGAGGCAGGTTGCTGGAGTTGCTGTGTGTGAAGTTGCCACAAGGTTGGTTTTGTCTGCGCTTGCCAGCCTGCGTTCAGGTAGTGTGTGTGTGATGCTTGGCGGCAGCCTGGCTTGGCCATGGGTGGGTGGAGATGCAGGCTGTCTCCTCACATTGAAGTGAAAACTTTGGAACGTCTCTCTGTGACATCCGACTTTTCCTAACCCTCCCACTCCCTGTCATCCCTGTTTCTCCATACCTGTCAAAGGGGTGTCATAACCTGTCATAGTTGTGCCACAGGAGTGGTGGAGCCAGTGTGTGTGTGTGTGTCAATGGCAGAGCTGACTCAGTGTCTCCATATCAACAGTGTGTTAGAAAAAGCCCACCTCCAAATCAGACATACCTCAGTTATGGCCAGCATTCCTGAACAGTGATACAATGACCAATCTGCAATTATGTGCTTTCTTTCTCTGTGTGTGTGTGCGAGTGAGTGATGGAGAGAGGGCTAGAAGAGAGCGTAAAACGCTAGAAAGAGTTGGGAAAGAGAAAGGCAGTGAGAGATGGAAGGAGAGAGTGTGATGTTGTTTCAGAGTGCAGCGGAAGACGGATGGTAGTCTGTGTGTGTGTCTGCCGGGGGAAACTCCTCCATCCCAGACAGTGCGACCTGTCGGTAGGGACTAACGGGGGTAAAGACAGGGGGTTTACATTTCTCTACGCTTTTGTGTGTGTGTGTCTATGCTATATTCCATCGATAAGTCTTTCTGTGTGTGTGTTAGCTAGTGTCTGTCACTACGTCTGTTTTTTGCATCTATATGTGTAGGTTTGCATGTCTGTGACTGCGTGCCTGCTAAGGTATGTTACTTTGTCTGTGTCTCTATGTCCGTCTAGGTGTGTGTGCAGCGTTGTGAGCACTCGAGTGTGTGTGTTTGTGTGTAGACTGGAGAGAGGGAGGTGAGGGTGGGAGGGGATTACACTGCCCCACACTGTTCAAACTGTTTATGCATACCAGTCTGCTCTGAGGGGCTCTCTGTCGCACTCTGTTTACACAAACTTATTTTGGGAAAATTCCACAGAGCTGGACAGGCCCTGGCCATAAATCACAGAATCTGCAGCTTTGTGGAATGATAGCTTCTGTCACTCACACACTCCTCAACACACACTTTAACAGCGTGTAAGTGGCAGAGGACACTGTGTGAGAATATGAGTGAGTGAATTGAATAAGTGTGTGTGTTTGTGTGTGTGTTGAGATATTATTCTGTGTGTGCATGCACGCACAGGTAATATACACTAAATATACAAAAGTATGTGGACACCCCTTCACATTAGTTGATTCTGCTTTTTCAGACACACCCATTGCTGACAGGTGTATAAAATCGAGCACACAGCCATGCAATCTCCGTAGACAAACATTGGCAGTAGAATGGCCCATACTGCAGAGCTCCTTTAAAAAAAAAAATGGAATAATTAAAAAAATATATACGGTGGGGAGAACAAGTATTTGACACACTGCCGATATTGCAGGTTTTCCTACTTACAAAGCATGTAGAGGTCTGTAATTTTTTATCATAGGTACACTTCAACTGTGAGAGACAGAATCTAAAACAAAAATCCAGAAAATCACATTGTATGATTTTTAAGTAATTCATTTGCATTTTATTGCATGACATAAGTATTTGATCACCTACCAAAAAGTAAGAAATTCCAGCTCTCACAGACCCGTTAGTTTTTCTTTAAGAAGCCCTCCTGTTCTCCACTCTTACCTGTATTAACTGCACCTGTTTAAACTCGTTACCTGTATAAAAACACCTGTCCACACACTCAATCAAACAGACTCCAACCTCTCCACAATGGCCAAGACCAGAGAGCTGTGTAAGGACATCAGGGATAAAATTGTAGACCTGCACAAGGCTGGGATGGGCTACAGGACAATAGGCAAGCAGCTTGGTGAGAAGGCAACAACTGTTGGCGCAATTATTAGAAAATGGAAGAAGTTCAAGATGACGGTCAATCACCCTCGGTCTGGGGCTCCATGCAAGATCTCACCTCATGGGGCATCAATGATCATGAGGAAGGTGAGGGATCAGCCCAGAACTACACGGCAGGACCTGGTCAATGACCTGAAGAGAGCTGGGACCACAGTCTCAAAGAAAACCATTAGTAACACACTACGCCGTCCTGGATTAAAATCCTGCAAAACCCGGCTGAAGTTTGCCAATGACCATCTGGATGATCCAGAGGAGGAATGGGACAAGGTCATGTGTCTGATGAGACAAAAATAGAGCTTTTTGGTCTAAACTCCACTCGCCGTGTTTTGGAGGAAGAAGAAGGATGAGTACAACCCCAAGAACACCATCCCAACCGTGAAGCATGGAGGTGAAACATCATTCTTAGGGGATGCTTTTCTGCAAAGGGGACAGGACGACTGCACCGTATTGAGGGGAGGATGGATGGGGCCATGTATCGCGAGATCTTGGCCAAACCTCCTTCCCTCAGTAAGAGCATTGAAGATGGGTCGTGGCTGGGTCTTCCAGCATGACAACGACCCGAAACACACAGCCAGGGCAACTAAGGAGTGCGTCCGTAAGAAGCATCTCAAGGTCCTGGAGTGGCTAGCCAGTCTCCAACCTTGAACCCAATAGAAAATCTTTGGAGGGAGCTGAAAGTCCGTATTGCCCAGCGACAGCCCCGAAACCTGAAGGACCTGGAGAAGGTCTGTATGGAGGAGTGGGCCAAAATCCCTGCTGCAGTGTGTGCAAACCTGGTCAAGAACTACAGGAAACGTATGATCTCTGTAATTGCAAACAAAGGTTTCTGTACCAAATATTAAGTTCTGCTTTTCTGATGTATCAAATACATATGTCATGCAATAAAATGCAAATGAATTACTTAAAAATCATACAATGTGATTTTTCTGGATTTTTGTTTTAGATTCCGTTTCTCACAGTTGAAGTGTACCTATGATAAAAATTACAGACCTCTACATGCTTTGTAAGTAGGAAAACCTGCAAAATCGGCAGTGTATCAAATACTTGCTCTCCCCACTGTATATATATTTATGATCTTGTCTTATCGCTGCAACTCCCCAACGGGCTCGGGAGAGGCCAAGGTCGAGTCATGCGTCCTCTGACACATGACCCACCTAACCGCACTACTTAACACCTGCCCACTTACCATGGAGGAAACATCGTTCAATTGACAACCGAAGTCAGCCTGCAGGCGCCTGGCCTGCCACAAGGAGTCTTTAGAGCGCGATGAGCCAAGTAATGCCCCTGTGGCCAAACCCTCCCTAACACGGACGACTCTGGGCCAATTGTGGGCCGCCCTATGCGACTCAAGGTCACGGCCGGGTTATGATACAGCCTGGGATCGAACCCGGGTCTGTAGTGACGCCTCAAGCACTGCGCCACTCAGGAGGCCCCTGAGCTCCGTGACTTTCAATGTGGCACCGTCATAGGATGCCACCTTCCCACCAAGTCAGTTCGTCAAATTTCTGCCCTGCTAGATCTGCCCTGGTCAACGGTAAGTGATGTTATTGTGAAGTGGAAACGTCTCGGAGCAACAACGGCTCAGCACGGGACTGCAGCGTGCAGAAGCGCGTAAAAACCGTCTGTCCTCGGTTGCAACACTCACTACCGAGTTCCAAACTGCCTCTGGAAGCAACGTGAGCACAATAACTGTTTGTCTAGAGCTTCAAGAAATGGATTTCCAAGGCCGAGCAACCGTACACAAGCCTAAGATCACCATGCGCAAAGCCAAGCATCAGCTGGAGTGTTATAAAGCTCGCCGCCATTGGACTCTGGAGCAGTGGAAACGCGTTCTCTGAGTGATGAATCAAACTTCATCATCTGGCAGTCAACGGACGAATCTGGGTTTGGCGGCTGTCAGGAGATCGCTATCTGCCCGAATGCAAAGCGCCAACTGTAAAATTTGATGGAGGAGGAATAATGGTCTGGGGCTGTTTTCCATGATTCGGGCTAGGCCACTTACTTCCAGTGAAGGGAAATCATAACACTACACCATACAATGACCTTCTTGACGATTCTGTTCTTCTAACTTGGTGGCAACAGTTGAGGAAGGCCCTTTCCTGTTTCAGCATGACAATGCCCCCATGCACAAAGCCAGGTCCATACAGAAATGGTTTGTCGAGATCGGTGTGGAAGTACTTGACTGGGCTGCACAGAGCCCTGACCTCAACCCTATAGAACACCTTTGGGATGAATTGGAACGCCGACTGCGAGCCAGGCCTAAGCGCCCAACATCAGTGCTCGACCTCACTAATGCTCGTGGCTGAACGGAAGGAAGTCCCCGCAGCAATGTTCCAACATCTAGTAGAAAGCCTTCCCAGAAGAGTGGAGGCTGTTATAGCAGCAAAGGGGGTACAAACTCCATATTAATGCCCATGATTTTGGAATGAGATGTTCGACGAGCAGGTGTCCACATACTTCCGGTCATGTAGTGTATGTCTACTGCATGGGTACAATATAGTGTGCACTGGGAGATGCAGGGGTGTGGTGTGAGTTCTATACGACAGCGGCATCTACTGGTAGCTTTGTGAACTGTGCTTCCAAAGACATCTGGGGACCACCAACTTAGATGTGTATGACAGAAAAGCACCTACCAATCACGAAAACAACAACCAGTGGAGGCTGCTGAGGGGAGGACGGCTCATATAATGGCTGAAATAGAGTCAGTGGAATGGAAACCACGTGTTTGATACCATTCTTTGAAATCCATTCCAGCCATTATTATGAGCCGATCCTCCCTCCATTCAGCAGCCTCCATTGACAACAACGTATCCAGTACAGCCAGAAGACGGGTCACCCTTCAGAGCCTGGTTCTTCTTCAGGTTTCTTCCTAGGTTCCTGCCTTCTAGGGAGGTTCGCTGGGTATCTGTAAAGTACTTTGTGACAACTGCTGATGTAAAAAGGGCTTTATAAAACACGTTTGATTGATTTAACCATAACAACAAGAGCATTTAGGTATGGTTAAGCACCCACTTTTATAATACTCACGGTTTATTCCAATACCTTAGAAATGGCAGGAGGCACACAGGCTACGAGTTTCTGAAGCCATAATAAGCACCAGAGTTACAGATACATATTAATATCAAGAGTAACAAATGTGCAAATATAAATTAAATTAAAACAGTTCTCCACTCCTATGATGCTCTTACAGTCAATGACTGAGTGTGATTGTATTCAAATGGTCTTCACCACAGGCAGGCAGATAGGACTAACACTGGTAAATAACTACACTTTTTAAATGCCTGCTTGAGATCAGTGGGTATGTTTCAGAGTTGGATATAGTTAGCTTAAAATATTGAAATAACATACTGTAGTGCAAGATAAATACTGACTGACAGGATAAAAAATATTTTTTTTAAATACGCAATTCACATTCATGACTCCTTTGGTGTCCAAAGACAAAACAGAGAAAAATAAAAAAGTAAGATGGGATACGTCACCATTTACTGGCCAATATCTTGACAGTTCTTTGTAAATGCTGGCATAGCTTCACAGACAGCTATGTCTTTGCGAAAGTCCTCAATTGGCAAGGCTCCAATACCAAAAGTCTCTTTCCTCTATCCCTTGTTGACTCCCCTTCGCAGATCTAAATAGATGTGTATGTAAAACTGGATATGTATGAGAAAAATATGCAGAAAAGTGAAAAACCTAAGCAAAGGGTTTGAGGGCAGAAATGGAACCAGGCCCAAGCCTCCCTGACTTAAGTCTAATATCCAGTCATTGAACATCTTCAAGGGGGCAGTCAATGGGCTAAGGGACCAGGGATGGGTTTGGAATCAGGCCTAATGTTGTGTCGTACCTCATCCCTCCAGGTATAGGTTGTCATTAGGCACAGATCCAGGATAAGCTCAGTGAGTTTAACTTCCCCCCAGATTCTTACTTAAAAAAAAGTGACATTTCACTCATAAATAAAAGTGTCAGCTGTTTTCAGACCTCTATAGTACTCTAATGAAACTACGTCACATGACATAGGTTGTGTAGATCCAGCTATCGTTGTTTTACCTTAACATCAGACAACTTTAGAAGCCTGAAAATGTCTGTCAAACTTTAATTTTAATGCATAATGTCCCTTTAACCATTAGGAGGGGCAATGGCCAGTGTCTAGGGGCATCCTGTACATGTACACTACCGTTCAAAAGTTTGGGGTCACTTAGAAATGTCCTTGTTTTTGAAAGAAAAGCAACTTTTTTGTCTATTAAAATAACATCAAATTGATCAGAAATACACTGTAGACATTGTTAATGTTGTAAATGAGTATTGTAGCTGGAAACGCGGATTTTTTATGGAATACCTACATAGGCGTACAGAGGCCCATTATCAGCAACCATCACTCCTGTGTTCTAATGGCACGTTTGTTAGCTAATCCAAGTTTATCATTTTAAAAGGCTAATTGATCATTAGAAAACCCTTTTGCAATTATGTTAGCACAGGTGAAAACTGTTGTCCTGAAAACTGAAGATCTTGTACAATGCTTTGTACTACCCCCTTCACAGAACAGCGCAAATTGGCTCTAACCAGAAAAGAAAGAAGAGTGGGAGGCCCCGGTGCACAATGTGAGCAAGAGGACAAGTGCATTAGAGTGTCTAGTTTGAGAAACAGACGKCTCACAAGTCCTCAACTGGCAGCTTCATTAAATAGTACCCGCAAAACACCAGTCTCAACGTCAACAGTGAAGAGGCGACTCCGGGATGCTGGCCTTCTAGGCAGAGTTGCAGAGAAAAAGCGATATCTGTCCGTGTTCTTTTGCCCATCTTAATCTTTTATTTTTATTGGCCAGTCTGAGATATGGCTTTTTCTTTGCAACTGCCAAGAAGGCCAGCATCCCGGGGTCGCCTCTTCACTGTTGACGTTGAGACTGGTGTTTTGCGGGTACTATTTAATGAAGCTGCCAGTTGAGGACTTGTGAGTCGTCTGTTTCTCAAACTAGACACTCTAATGCACTTGTCCTCTTGCTCACATTGTGCACCGGGGCCTCCCACTCTTCTTTCTTTTCTGGTTAGAGCCAATTTGCGCTGTTCTGTGAAGGGGGTAGTACAAAGCATTGTACAAGATCTTCAGTTTTCAGGACAACAGTTTTCAGCTGTGCTAACATAATTGCAAAAGGGTTTTCTAATGATCAATTAGCCTTTTAAAATGATGAACTTGGATTAGCTAACACAACGTGCCATTGGAACACAGGAGTGATGGTTGCTGATAATGGGCCTCTGTACGCCTATGTAGATATTCCATTTGAAAAAATCTGCCATTTCCAGCTACAATAGTCACTTACAACATTAACAATGTCTAAACAGTATTTCTGATCAATTTGATGTTATATTAATGGACAAAAAAAGTAGCTTTTCTTTCAAAAACAAGGACATTTCTAAGTGACCCCAAACTTTTGAACAGTAGTGTACATGGACAGGCTTTAGGGATTGCGGACGTTGAAGAACCCAACACTGGTTGGGGACTCCTTCACTGTTACTGTGACGAAGTTGGCGGTGACGTCCGTGACAAACACGTGTTCTAGAAGGCTAAGTGCCGGCCGCCAGTCCGTCTCCATTTCCGTCTCCATAGAGACCAGGCGGGGCCCGTTGTTATTGGGATAAGGGGAGGAGTCGGGCTCTTCTGATTCGCTGCTGCTGGTGTCATCTGAGTCACCTGTGCTGAGCTCGTTAAGGGTCCGAGAGTTCTCGATGCTCCGGGAGTTCCGCTCGTTAAGGCTCTGTTCTGACCTCCTGTCCTCCTCTCTAGCCGCGCTTGATCCACCTCCCCCGGCCGACGACATACCTCCCTGTGCACTCCCCCCTCTCTCCAATCTTCCATTACCGCTCCCTACACCCCTTGGCCCTTTGCTGTCCATCTCTCTCTCAGTCTCTGCCCCTGTGGTCTTCCCTCTCTCCCCCCTCTCCTCTCTGGCTTGTGGAATGCATCCAGAGCGCAGCACCCCTGCCCCTAACCCTCCGGACGCCAGGCTCTGGTCTAGCCCAGACGATGTGTGCATCTCTTTAATGCTTCCTCCTGCTCCTTTTCCTGCCTGGCTGGCACCGCTTCTCAGGCTCGACCTTGAAACTGCAACTCCAGTGGTGCCGGAGGTTCCGTATCCCTGGAGACCATTGCCGGGCGCCCGTTTGTTGACGCTCTGCAGATTGAGAGCTCGGAGGCTGAGGGCCTGACTGATGCGGTCTCTAGCCGAGAGAGGTGGAGAGGAGGAGGGCTTGGCTCCCTGCTGCTGAACCACCACCACCGCCTGACTTCCAGGGCCCTCCTGCTGCCTCCTCTGCCCAGCTGGGGAGCGTTGAGCTGGGCTACAAGCCGCCGGAGAGCCACCGAAACCGCTGGAGGTCTTGGAGCTGTGGAGACCAAGTGATGTTGATGTAGACACCCCTGGTTTTACAGAGAACGCCACCTTAAGCCCTTCTGCTCGGCCACTGCTGTTGCCGGCGTCGGAGACGGAGAGGGAGCGCTTCAGATCTGACAATCCCTTACTGTGAGGTGGGGGAGGTCTGCTGAGAGAAGAAGAGGAGGATGGAGAGGAGGGGGTGATGGTCGACATGGAGCGACCCGACCATATGGAGTTCAGCGGCCCAGGTTTGGAGGCCCCTGCCTGGAAGAAGGCCCCTCCAGCAGCCCGCTGGGGTGCCGTCTCATCTCTGGAGCCCCGGCTGGCGCTCAGGCTGGTGTAGGTGAAACTGGCCGGCTGTAGAGGCTTCTTCACCCCCCCTCGAGGTTCCTCTTTGGGGGGCTCACGGGGGGGCCTGAGGACCTGGTGGTGGCGAGAAAGAGGAGGGGGAGGCAGGGGTGGCCGGATATTTGCCTGTCTCAAAGCCCTCAGCTCGGGGAGCAGCGGTTTCCTCCCGCGCTTTTTCCGGATGGGCTCCTGATTGGCCACCACAATATGGGGCCTCGTCTGGAGGACAGGCTGGAGGTTGAGGTTGCGGCGCCGAGGACCTGGTTTGGCCTTCTTCCCGTGGTCTTCATCTTCCTCTTCTGAGGAAGAGGCAGAGGGAGAGGAGGACAGGCCGGATGAAGAGGATGAGGAGGACCGGTCGGATTTGGTTTCAGTTGGCTCTGGTTCCTAAAGAAATAGAGACAGAAAGGTTTGTAATGTAACCAGGCATGTGACGTTGGATTGTATCTTCATCATCCAAACAAACAAATGGATTCTTGCTACTATTGTTGTTTGGAAATGTAATGAAAGCAATCATTGGGAAGAGATTATAATCAAGATGACAAAAGGAAGTCAATTTACTGCATTTGTTGTCACGACTACATCTTATACGTTTGAATAGCAGCAACAGTGTGTTGATTACCAGAATTTTCCGTGGGCGCCCCCTTGGCCTCTTCCCTCTCTTACCGAACAGTAGCTCCCTCTCTTGCTCTCTGCAGAAAGTACACACACATGGCGTCAGATACAGTCACTACCAATGTTCTGCTACTTTAAAAATACATCCTTCCTTACTTGGAGTCACTACTAATATAATAACTAAATAACCAAAAGCAAGGGTTGTGTAACCGATGTGAAATGGCTAGATAGTTTGCGCGCTAATAGCGTTTCAATCGGTGACGTCACTCGCTCTGAGGACCTTGAAGTAGTTGTTCTCCTTGCTCTGCAACGGCCGCGGCTTTGTGGCACGATGGGTAACGATGATTCGTGGGTGTCAGTTGTTGATGTGTGCAGAGGGTCCCTGGTTCCAGCCCGGGTCGGGGCAAGGGGGACGGACGAAAGCTAAACTGTTACATTGATGCTGTTGACCCGGATCACTGGTTGCTGCGGAAAAGGAGGAGGTCAAAAAAGGGGTGAGTGTAACCGATGTGAAATGGATAGCTAGTTAGCGGTGGTGCGCGCTAATAGCGTTTCAATCGGTGATGTCACTCGCTCTGAGGACCTTGAAGTAGTTGTTCCCCTTGCTCTGCAAGGGCCGCGGCTTTTGGGTAACGATGCTTCTTGGGTGTCAGTTGTCTGTGTGCAGAGGGTCCCTGGTTCGAGCCCGGGTCGGGGCGAGGGGGATGGACGAAAGCTAAACTGTTAAAGTTGCATTTCAATTATTTCACCAATTTGGTTATGCCAGATATAAATTATAGCTTCAAGGATGGGAGGAAGGAAACAAAGGATGCATTTGATCTGGGCAACTCTAATACACCATGGACAGTGCTCTACAATAAGTACGAATGAATATGTTCTGGTCAAACATCAACCAGTATGATATTAATAACACACCTCTTGTGGAAGGCAGCCATTAATCTGGGGTCCAGAATATTCTCTTCTGGCTCCCAACTGTTATGCCTGTAAAGAAAACCCCATATTAGAAAACCGTTTATTACAGAACAGTAGCTAGAGAGACATTGCAATCATAAACGTCACATCCTTAAATCTCTGCCCATTTGTTTCTAGTCTACTATCTCCTTTATCAGATGCAATGTCACACATAGTAGCATCCTATCAAAAACAAACATAGTCCTAATTGACGTTGTAGCTAAATAAAATATTAAGAAAATTGTCTGAATAATGCAAATCTTGAGAGGGTAGCTGTTCAGGGCTAGCAAAAATGTAAATGGATAAAACTAGAGCGTTTGCTCAACTATTTACATTCAGCCACATTATTGGTAAACGATCACGACGCAAGCACCGTGCATGAAAATAGTGGGCGTCACATATTCCGGTGCTCGAGTTCGCTACCGTAGTAGGAGGATGCCTGCTCACGTTACTAGATACCGGTTTGGCATCGTATCATCAGCTGCTCGGGCTTAAGAAAACAAAACAAGACTCCGAAACGGCTAACACCATCATCTTTCTTCCATGCGTCCTGCAGTCTATCCAAAACCACATGCGACGGGAATATTATCATATGAATGTAAATATAGCCTAACTATGAGATAAATACGGGGTTGAAGGGGGATCATGTGCTACATTGTCATTGTTTAGCTCAGCCAGCTTCTTGCTAAATAGCTACTCACTTGGACGACCACCCTCTCCACTTCACCAAATACTCAAACTTCCCCTGCAAATGATAAGAGTGGGAAAGAGTTAAACAATTGTAAAGGGTCTAATGTTTCCATATTATGATAAAATACGTTATTTCATACCTTTCTTGGGCGTTTGTTGAGGATGCATTCGGCGTCAAATACCTGCCCTACAGTTACCCCCTCCATAGCTACAGCCCCTCTCCTTTTTTTACGAGAAAAGCAGAACAGGGAGAAAAGATTGTCCTCCCGCAGCGTCCTTAGTTCGGCACGGTGCCCCTGCCTCTCATACGTCACTTTAAAAATGTTATTCTAGAGCGCTTGACTGGCTACAAAATATTACGGCATAAAGTAGTTTTAACTGCTTTATTAGTACATATGTTCCGGTATGCTAAATTCCATAAAAGGCTATTACTAAACAAATCTATAAATTGACAAAATATTATTATTTCAGCGATGACAGTTATTACATTTACATTTTTGTAATTTACAGTGCATACGGAAGTATTCAGACCCCTTGACTTTTTCCACATTTTATTACGTTACAGCCTTATTCTAACATGGATTAAATCGTTTTTTCCCCCTCATCAATCTAAACACATTACCCCAAATGACAAAGCAAAAACAGGTTTTTAGAAATTTGTGCAAATTTATTACAAATAAAAAAACATAAATATCACATTTACATAAGTATTCAGACCCTTTACTCAGTACTTTGTTGAAGCACCTTTGGCAGTGATTACAGCCTCGAGTCTTCCTTGGTATGACACTACAAGCTTGGCACACCTGTATTTGTGTAGTTTCTCCCATTCTTCTCTGCAGATCCTCTCAAGCTATGTCAAGTTGGATGGGGAGGGTCGTTGCACAGCTATTTTAAGGTTTCTCCAGAGATGTTCGCTCGGGTTCAAGTCCGGGCTCTGGCTGGGCCACTCAAGGACATTCAGAGACTTGTCCCGAAGCCACTCCTGGTTGTCTTGGCTATGTGCTTAGGTTCGTTGTCCTGTTGGAAGGTGACCTTCGCCCCATTCTGAGCTCTGAGAGTCAGAATGGGGCTGTCAGGTGCCTTTTACTGAGGAGTGGCTTCCGTCTGGCCACTCTACAATAACGGTCTTATTGGTGGAGTGCTGCAGAGATGGTTGTCCTTTTGGAAAGTTATTACATCTCCACAGAGGAACTCTGGAGCTGTATCAGAGTGACCATCGGGTTCTTGGTCACCTCCGTGACCAAGTCCCTTCTCCTCAGATTGCTCAGTTTGGCCGCGCGACCAGCTCTAGGAAGAGTCTTTGTGGTTCCAAACTTCTTCTATTTAAGAATGATGGAGGTCACTGTGTTCCTGGGGACCTTCAATGCCTCAGAAATATTTTTGTCCCCTTCCCCAGATCTGTGCCTTGACACAATCCTGTTTTGGAGCGCTACAGACAATTCCTTCGACCTCATGGCTTGGTTTTTGCTCTGACATGCAATGTCAACTGTGGGACCTTATATAGACAGGTGTGTGCCTTTCCAAATCATGTCCAATCAATTGAATTTACCACAGGTGGACTCCAATCAAATTGTAGAAACATCTAAATTATGATCAATGGAAACAGGATGTACCTGCGCTCAATTTCGAGTCTCATAGCAAAGGGTCTGAATACTTATGCAAATAAGGTATCTTTTTTTATACATTTGCAAAAATGTCTAACCTGTTTTCGCTTTGTCATTATGGGGTATTGTGTGTAGATTGAGGATTTTTATTTATTTAATACATTTTAGAATAAGGCTGTAATGTGACAAAATGTGGGACAAGTCAAGGGGTCTGAATACTTTCAGAATGCACTGTACATTATTTATAATGAGGGATACCTGCAAAAAATCTGATCTCTCTGAAATGAAAATGAATGGCCCTTACTTCAGTAAAATATATTTTAACCTGACCCACCCTGAAAGTTTGAAAAAAAACAAATTCACCCCCCCCACCCAAAATAATATTTAAAACAAATTGGATAGTAGAAAACATGCCTACCATTTACCCTCACTCCTACGACAGACCAGAGCCTTAGATATGCAATATTAGACACTGTTATTTGTTTTGTAAGCATTACATGGCAAAGTAGACAGACGGTGGTGGATTCGCAGGCCACCTTGGACAAGGATGAAAATATATCCATTATAATAAAAGTACCGCATGAATCTATCATCTTATTTGCAGTAGGAGAAAAAAGTGTGTTATAAACACATTTCATGCAAGTCTATGTCATTTTACATGACTGGAGACAAGCAGAATCTTTTTTTAATACCACAACAGAGCACATTGACTCGGCACCGGTACCCTGTTTATACAGTACCAGTCAAAAGTTTTAGAACACCTACTCAATCATGGGTTTTAATTAAATATTTACTATTTTCTACATTGTAGAATATTAGTGAAGACATCAAAACTATGAAATAACACATATGGAATCATGTAGTAATCAAAAAAGTGTTAAACAAATCAAAATATATTTTATACTTGAGATTCTTCAAATAGCCACCATTTGCTTTGATGACAGCTTTGCACACTCTTGGCATTCTCTCAACCAGCTTCATGGGGTAGTCACCTGGAATGCATTTCAATTCACAGGTGTGCCTTCTTAAAAGTTAATTTGTGGAATTTATTTCCTTCTTAATGCATTTGAGCCAATCAGTTGTGTTGTGACAAGGTAGGGGGGTATACAGAATATAACCCTATTTGGTAAAATACCAAGTCCATATTATGGCAAGAACAGCTCAAATAAGCAAAGAGAAACAACAGTCCATCATTACTTTAACACGTGAAGGTCAGTCAATACGGAACATTTCAAGAGCTTTGAAAGTTTCTTCAAGTGCAGTTGCAAAAACCATCAAGCGCTATGATGAAACTGGCTCTCATGAGGATCGCCACAGGAACAGAAGATCCAGACTGCTGCAGAGGAGTTACCAGCCTCAGAAATTGCAGCCCAAATAAATGCTTCACAGAGTTCAAGTAAGACACATATCAATATCAACTGTTCAGAGGAGACTGTGTGAATCAGGCCTTCAGGGTCGAATTGCTGCAAAGAAACCATTACTAATTGACACCAATAAGAAGAAGATACTTGCTTGGGTCAAGAAACACGAGCAATGGACATTAGACCAGTGGAAATTTGTTCTTTGGTCTGGAGACCAAATTGGAGATTTTTGATTCCATCTGCCGTGTCTTAGTGAGACGCGGTGTGGGTGAACGGATGATCTCCGTATGTGTATTTCCCACTGTAAAGCATGAAAGCATGGAGGTGGTGGTGTTATGGTGTGGGGGTGCTTTGTTGGTTACACTGTGATTTATTTAGAATTCAAGGCACACTTAACCAGCATGGCAACCACAGCATTCTGCAGCGATATGCCATCCCATCTGGTTTGCACTTGGTGGGACTATAATTTGTTTTTCAACAGGACAATGACCCAACACATCTCCAGGCTGTATAAGGGCTATTTTACCAAGAAGGAGGGTGATGGAGTGCTGCATCAGATGACCTGGTCTCCACAATCCCCCGACCTCAACCAAATTGAGATGGTTTGGGCTGAGTCAGACCGCAGAGTGAAGGAAAAAGCAGCCAACAATGTGGGAACTCTTTCAAGACTGTTGGAAAAGCATTCCAGGTGAAGCTGGTTGAGAGAATGCCAAGCGTGTGCAAAGCTGTCAAGGCTACTTTGAAGAATCTAAAATCTAAAATGTATTGTTTAACCCTTTTTTGGTTACTACATGATTCAATATGTGTTATATCATAGTTTTGATGTCTTCAGTATTATTCTACAATGTAGAAAATAGTATAAATAAAGAAAAATCATTGAATGAGTACTGTGTCCAAACTTTTGACTTGTACTCTATACTTTTTCCCCCACAAAAGTTATGTGGTCCAAAAGACACTGCATTGTAGGAATGACACAGGCCAGCATTTCTCAAACTTTTTCGTGCCAGGGACACCGCAGAGGTGTCAATGTGTTTCAGCCAGTCTGTTGCGATATTTAGATTTTTTTGCAGCCAAGAGAGGAGAAATTGTCTAGCGTATTCTATGCACCTTAACACCGGAATGTGTACAGGCGCATCTCGTTAAAACGAGCACGCAGGCCTTGGTCACAGGACAGCTCCAATAGTTGATCATCAAGAACCGGTGACAAGTTGTGCGTCTCTTCTGTGTTGGCATCCACTACTTTCCCGGCCGTGGATCAGATTAGTTCCCTTTACAATCTTCGAATTTGAGCAGAGTTTTGCTCAGATGTGACCCCATCAATGTAGGCACGTTATCCATGTTTACATCACCCACGTCAGCCAGAGCTGAGAATAGTGGGAACATATTGAAAATGCCTCTATCCACTCGGGCTCTCCAGACGCCCAGTTTTTTCTTGAAATCGGCCATTTTATCGTTTGCTTGGTAAATGACACTTATGCGTCCCTGCATGGATAGGTTGAGCAGCAATGTTCCCTTTAAACTGCGCGCACACAGTAGCCCAGAGACTGCCGCGCATAAATATCAGCCCACAGAGAGATGCACTAGATTGAACTTTCTAGAGCAGTGGTCACCAAGACTGGCGGATCACCAAGACTGGCGGATCTCCATGCATTCATAGTCCATTGCCAAACATTTATGTAAAAAACCCAACGATATTTTGTATTTGTATTTGCATGTATTACTCATCCTGGGGTCCGGCAGAATTAAGGCAGTTATACCATTTAAAAAACATTACAATACATTCATTACAGAATTCACAAGAAGTGTGTGGCCTCAGGCCCATATTCCACTGCCACATATCTAATATAGCCTTCTATTTTTTCTATTCGTCTCGGGCTGTTGACGGTAGGTGCACCCTATTAAGCTGCCCTGCGCGCGGGGTAGTCGAACTGTTGGCATTTTGCACCATTTCATGTGTCTGAAGGTACAAACTCTGCCTTCCCGGCGGGCCCAGAGAGCAAATCAAGTGCACTAATCGTCTACCGGATGGCTTAGATGACAGCGTCTGCAGTGACGTTGCAGGCATAAAAGAAAGGTACAGCAAAATTGATACTGTGAGATTTCAAAACGTTTAAAATCATGACTAGAGAGAGACTGTCAACGAATACAGTGAGTGAGTTCATGTTTAAGTTCTTACTCAGCACTGTCAACACTTATGAGCCATAAAATTTGCTTTCTTCCCATTTCTACTCAGAGCTACAAGCACTGCAGCAGTAATGAATGAATAGGAAAGTGCATACAGTGGGGCAAAAAAGTATTTAGTCAGCCACCAATTGTGCAAGTTCTCCCACTTAAAAAGACGAGAGAGGCCTGTAATTTTCATCATAGGTACACTTCAACTATGACAGACAAAAAGAAAAAAAATAATCTAGAAAATCACATTGTAGGATTTTTAATGAATTTATTTGCAAATTATGGTGGAAAATAAGTATTTGGTCACCTACAAACAAGCAAGATTTCTGGCTCTCACAGACCTGTAACTTCTTCTTTAAGAGGCTCCTCTGTCCTCCACTCGTTAGCTGTATTAATGGCACCTGTTTGAACTTGTTATCAGTATAAAAGACACCTGTCCACAACCTCAAACAGTCACAATCCAAACTCCACAATGGCCAAGACCAAAGAGCTGTCAAAGGACACCAGAAACAAAATTGTAGACCTGCACCAGGCTGGGAAGACTGAATCTGCAATAGGTAAGCAGCTTGGTTTGAAGAAATCAACTGTGGGAGCAATTATTAGGAAATGGAAGACATACAAGACCACTGATAATCCCCCTCGATCTGGGGCTCCACGCAAGATCTCACCCCGTAGGGTCAAAATGATCACAAGAACGGTGAGCAAAAATCCCAGAAACCACACGGGGGGACCTAGTGAATGACCTGCAGAGAGCTGGGACCAAAGTAACAAAGCCTACCATCAGTAACACACTACGCGCCAGGGACTCAAATCCTGCAGTGCCAGAACGTGTCCCCCTGCTTAAGTCAGTACATGTCCAGGCCCGTCTGAATTTTGCTAGAGAGCATTTGGATGATCCAGAGAAGATTGGGAGAATGTCATATGGTCAGATGAAACCAAAATAGAACTTTTTGGTAAAAACTCAACTCGTCGTGTTTGGAGGACAAAGGATGCTGAGTTGCATCCAAAGAAACCATACCTACTGTGAAGCATGGGGGTGGAAACATCATGCTTTGGGGCTGTTTTTCTGCAAAGGGACCAGGACGACTGATCCGTGTAAAGGAATAAATGAATGGGCCATGTATCGTGAGATTTTGAGTGAAAACCTCCTTCCATCAGCAAGGGCATTGAAGATGAAACGTGGCTGGGTCTTCAGCATGACAATGATCCCACACACTGCCCGGGCAACGAAGGAGTGGCTTCGTAAGAAGCATTTCAAGGTCCTGGAGTGGCCTAGCCAGTCTCCAGATCTCAACCCCATAGAAAATCTTTGGAGGGAGTTGAAGTCCGTGTTGCCCAGCAACAGCCCCAAACCATCACTGCTCTAGAGGGAGATCTGCATGGAGGAATGGGCCAAAATACCAGCAACAGTGTGTGAAAACTTGTGAAGACTTACAGAAAACGTTTGACCTCTGTTATATACCCTTGTTGGCAATGACAAAGTATTGAGATAAACTTTTGTTTTGACCAAATACTTATTTTCAACCATAATTTGCAAATAAATTCATAAAAAATCCTACAATGTGATTTTCTGGATTTTTCTTTTTCATTTTGTCTGTCATAGTTGAAGTGTACCTATGATGAAAATTACAGGCCTCTCTCATCTTTTTAAGTGGGAGAACTTGCACAATTGGTGGCTGACTAAATACTTTTTTGCCCCACTGTATATAGGCTTGTGCTGTTATTATTAGTGGCTTGGGTCTTTTTAAATTCCTCTGTTCATAGGAGTAACAACATGAATTTGTGCATCATGCAGAAATAATGCGGTGCGACTCGAGTTTCGCCATCATCTGGAAGACGGTGTCCCTTTCTGGTCAGTGTCAGTGGAGGAAAGGGAGAGCTGGGGGATGTTGAGAGGCGTATCATCAGTCTGCTGCTCTCTCCCTCCGCTGAGACTGACCATCAGATGCAGGCTTTTGTCTTAAAGGAGCAGTGTTGTTTTTGAGGCAGGCTTGAATAAGCTAAGTAGCCAATAGGCAAAGGGTAGCATCATTTGTCTGATTCTCTGTAATAATGGTATGGGAATAATAATGCATTTTATTTTGTAAAGTGGTTTCTTGCATCAAACAATACAACATTTTAAGTCACCTTGTCTGAAGGATAAGTGGATGAACAGGTTCATTTCAAGCCCTGCATGTTTTTTTCTTCAAAAGCCTCATGGAATGTAGGCCTACATAGAACACCACACATTGGCTGCTACTGTAGGCTGAATGATAGAACAGCTTTTTCCATGTTAAAATGTTATGGGATGCATGTTCTCCATTGTTCATGATGGTAGGCCACTCTGATAGGCCTACATTATGATCAAATAGCCACAGTAACCTACATGGCCACTGTTAAAACTAATTTAAAGCGGGTATAGCCTCAGTGTTCACAGTAAATGCGTGCTGGAAGTTGCACTGAATTTTCACAACTTTCAAGTTTGCACTCAGCAGATCTGAAATTTGCTCAGTGCTGAAAATAATTCGAGGGAACATTGTTGAGCAGCAGTCTCATCGGTAGGCCTACAGATCCCGATACAACGGTCCCATCGTAATCCATGTCCCGTTATGCACTAGTTCAGAATATTTCACCTGCAGTTGAGGCAACTCTGCAAAAAATGTATTCTTCATATATGTCGCGAATATATACAAAACGTAGGCATTTGAAATGTCAGTCGGCTCATCTAATTGGATTACAAAAAACTATTTGATGTGCAGGCTCTGCCTAAAACCTGCATGTGATTCAATATCATCTGCCATATCCTGGATCCTACGTATGACACGGTCATTGGAAAGTGGGATTTCACTGATCTTTGTAGCAGCAGTTGGGCCTAAAACCTCTTGGTCATGCCCTCAGGCGTGGATGCTTGCCAACTTTTTTTTTTATGAGGATGAATCCTTCAGTAAACTCCCGTCTGTGAAATTATTGTGCAGAATTTTTGTTTGGTTGGTCATCTCTGGTATGTTCTTGAAATGTGGATGCTTTGTTTCTAAATGTCTGTGCATTTTAGCATTTGATGGATTCATAGTGTAATGTTTTATACATTCAAAGGTCTCTCAGCCTATCACACACATTGTGCAAATGAGTTACTCTATGTTAGGATGCAGAAGGCATATTGAGGGAGAGTTTTTGGGAAGGCTTTAGTGTGCACTGTCTGTTCATTCAAATAAAATACAATTAGATTATTCCATGGGAAATCAGTGTCCTAGACTGTTTACGCTAGTCAACAAACAACATGCGAGTTTCGGTGGTCTTACAGGTTCGTTACAAATTGGTGACAGCGGTGGGATCAGCACGTCAACTAGCTAACATCAACTCGCAAGCTTGGCTAATTTTAGCTGGTTAGCTGCGTGGGAAAATGGAGGGAGAAGTCGAACAACCCGGGAACGTCAATCAACAACCACCGACAGCCGGTGGTGGATCACCCAGGTGCCAAGGACAGGCAGATTGACTGTCCGGTGTTCAGAATGGATTGTTTGGATTGAACAATTTCAGTTAGCAGCGCAAGTGAATGGATGGCCCGCGGTAGATCGTTTGAATTTTCTCAGGCTGTTGCTGAGGGGAAATGCTTGGAGATTTTGTAGTACTTTACCTCAAGATACAAAGAAGGATTACAACAGCGTGAAAGTGGCTTTGCAGAGGCATTTTGAGCCACCGGAACATGCTGACTGGAATCGTGCATTCTTTTCAGGACAGAAAATGTAAAGTGGGTGAGTGCATTCGTGGCTTTGGGCATGATTTAAGCAGGCTAGCTTCAAAAGCTTATCCAGATTATTAAGGGAAAGAGGATATCTAGTCAGTTGTACAACTGAATGCATTCAACTGAAATGTGTCTTCCGCATTTAGCCCAAACGCTCTGAATCAGAGGTACAGCGAGCTGCCTTAATCGACATCCACGTCTTCAGTGCCCGGGTAACAGTGGGTTAAGTGCCTTGCTCAGGGGCAGAACGACATCTTTTTACCTTGTCAGCTCGGGGGTTCAAACCAGCAACCTTTCGGTTACTGGCCCAACACTCTAACCACTAGGCTACCTTCGCAAGCATACGTGATTGGCGATCATTTTATTATACACATTGGGTGCAGTGATCTTTGTATGCACCTGCACAAGGCAGTACCAAAAACGTGGGAAGAGGCAATTAGCATTGCTACAGAGCTTGATCAGATAAGCCAGCTAGAATTGCTGGAAAGCAAAGACACTGCACAATACAAACTGAACAAAGGCCATCAGATTGTTAAACAGCCATCACTAGCAGAGGCGGCTGCCTACCTACAGACTTGATATCATTGGCCACTTTAATTAATGGAACACTAGTCACTTTAAGAATGCTTACATGTCTCGCATTACTTATCTCATATGTATATACTGTATCCTATGCTATCTATTGCATCTTAGCTGCTCTGTCACTGCTCATCCATATATTTTATATATTCTTATCCCATTCCTTTACTAGATTGTGTGTATTAGGTTAGGTTGTGGAATTGTTAGATATTACCTGTTAGATAATGCTGCACTGTCGGATCAAGAAGCATAAGCATTTCGCTAAACATCTGCTAACCATGTGTATGTGACCAATAAAATTTGATTTGATTTTGGCATGTGTGGGACAAGCAAGATTACTCTGCCTCCGGTTGGAGACAATTTCAGAGTTCCAAAAGAGATGTCCGAGTCATTGTGTGAGAGCGTTGCACAGTTGCGGAGCGAGGCAGCCACATCAGAGGGAGACATACCAAAATAGCAGAGCGTTTCCAGGATCTTCTACAGTAGCAACGGTGGACGCCGCGTAAGGATACAGACCGGACCAAGGGAGATCTAGGTTCCCCGGGAACGACAAAGGACGACCTACATCGACCAATAGCAGGGCCTGCTGGCACTGTTGTTGCACATTGCTCATGAAAAAAAAAAAAAAAATCCTTACATGGAAAAGGACAGTGCAGCATCGGTTTCAACTACATGCACAGCTGACCAGCCCACAGCGAGGATTACTTCAAGTGTTGTGGGGAGTGGGGTTTACTTGGAGTGCAAAATTGCTGACATTGAGTGTGAGGTCATGATCTCAGGGGCTCAGGTTTCCATGGTACACGAACAGGTATGGAGAAATGCTACTGGAGGTAAGAGTGGTACACTGCAACCATACCACAGCATGGTTAAAGTAGCAAATGGACAGTTTCTCTCAGTCCAGGGGAGCTGGTCCACAGTCATGAACATGGACAGTTTGAATCTGACCTGGGATTTTGTAGTCGCTAACGACGCAGACCAGTGTGCACTGATAGGGACAGACTTCCTGGTAAAGATACGGGAAAGTACTTGATTTGAGAAAGAAAGTGTGTTTTTGGGAAGCAAATTCCATTGATTTTCATGGGAGGGGCAGGGGTAGTGTGTAAAGTGGTGGTGATGAATGACATGATTATCCCCTCCAGAAGTGAAATGTTTACAACTGGTAAAGTTGAGGGTACAGTAAACTGAGGATCTTCTGAGCCCTGTGTTAAAGTCACTGATACAACTAACATGTTGGCAGCATGTAGCGTGTGCAGCTCAGTGAAGGGGAAACTGCCAGTGCATGTGATGAATGTAACTCCGGAATCACAGTTACTGAGGGAGGGCACTGAACTGGGGGTTTTCTCTATCTGGGAGAAGGGTAGTGAAGACATTATCATTGCTAGTCTACAGGATTCTAACAAGCCACCATACTCTCCCACCACAGTAAAGTGGGATGTAGAACAGTTAATGCAAGAGCTGGACATAGATTGCAGCCAGCTAACTGAGGTGCAGCTGAGAGCAGTAAAGGAAATGGTGGGGAGGGATGTGGGAGTGTTTAGCACTGGTGATTTTGACTTGACCTGCACAAAACTAGTCCAGCATAGGATTGACACAGGGGACAACAGGCCGATCAAACAAGCGTTGAGGTGGGTTCCTGTTCATCTGCAAGCAGAGTTTGACAAGCATGTGCAGGACATGTTAGAAAGGGGAATAGTTAACCTATCCAGCAGTCTATGGGTTTGTAAGAAAGAAGGACAGCTCAATCAGGTTTTGTGCGGATTACAGAAGGTTAAACGAGAACACTGTTAAAGATGTTTATCCACTTCCTAGGATCGACGAGACCTTGGACTCACTTGCCGGTGCTAAGTGGTTTTCCACTTTAGACTTAGCCAGTGGGTACTGGCAAGTCGAGATGCACCCCGAGGATCGTTGCAAAACTGCTTTTGTGACAGAGGACATTTTGAATTCCAGGTCATGGGGTTTGGGCTGACAAATGCTCCAAGCAGCTTCCAGCATCTCATGGACCTGGTTCTGGCTGATTTACAGTGGATAACATGTTTAGTGTACTTAGACGTCATCATAGTGTTTGGTTGTACATTCCAAGAGCATGTGAAGCATTTAGACAAGGTTTTCAGCAGATTGGAGCAGGCAGGACATAAGGTGAAGCCATCTAAGTGCCATTTGTTCAGGTCGCAGGTGAGTTACCTGGGACACATCATCTCAGCTGGTGGAGTGTCCACTGACCCCATGAAAACAGGTTATGGCCTAGCCCCAAGTCACTGACAGAGGCAAGAAGCTTTTTAGGTCTGGCATCATACTACAGGAGGTTCATACCAGATTTTGCAGCTATGTCAGAGTCTTTGTACAGATTGACAGATAAGGGGAAAATGTTTGAGTGGAACGCAGCGTGTGAATTGGCCTTTTAATGAATTAAAGTCCAAGCTAACCACATCCCCCATACTGGCTTTCCCGGACCCAAATCTAGATTTCATAATGGATACAGACGCATGTGACACAGGCATAGGGGCAGTCCTCTCCCAGAAACACGAGGGTAGAGAGAAATTAGAGAGAGACATTTCTACTAAGAACTGATCACAGCTCACTGAGGTGGCTGAGTAACTTCAAACAACCTGAGGGACAGTTGGCTAGATGGTTAGAGAACCTGGATCAGTTTGACTATGATATTGTCCACAGGCCAGGGAGACTGTACAGTAATGCAGATGGTGTGTCACGCCAACACACACAGACAGAGTGTGGACACAGCCGTCTCACAGGCCACTGTCAATCTGAGAGCCATCATAAACAATCCTCAGGATGTCACTTTTGAGCCTGTAGTTGGAGCTCAAACAAGCCAGGCAGTACCCAAAAATGCAGCTTTCCTTTTGGAAGCACAGGATAGAGATCCAGTGGTCTCCCAGTTTAATAAATGAAGAAAAAGAGGGTAGAGCAGAGCTCCCCATGGAGTTGCAATCGGAGCCAAAGTTCAGGCCTTTCAAACAAGTGTGGGGGCATTACGTGAAGAATGGAGTTTTATGCCTTGAGTCAAAACTATGAGACAGATGGCACCATCTGGAGAGGGGTTGTACCAGATGAGCTCGTACATGAGATACTTACCTTTATCCACAATGATAGAACAGGAGGCCATTCAGGAGTTGAACAACTCACCAGTAAAATTAGAGCAAGGTTTTATTGGCCAGGCTGGCAGAGAGCCATAAAGCAGTGGTGTAAGGACTGTGTGGTGTGCACTGCATACAGGGTCCAGCCCCCAGAACAACCATGACAAGTTCTGTCCCAGGCTGCCCTTTTGAGAGGATAGCTGTAGACTTAATGAGTCCGGTAACATAGACGGGACCAGGTAACAAACACATTATGGTAGTGTCAGATTATTTTACTAGGTGGTCAGAGGCATATGCCATACACAACCAGGAAGCAGTAACAGTGGCCAAGAAACTGGTAGAGGAATTTGTGTTGAAGCTAGGCGTTTCTCGTTCTCTCCATAGCGACCAGGGGCAACATTTTGAATCTACTCTTTTTAGAGAGATGTGCAATCTTTTACAAATGAACAATACACAAACCACAATCAGATGGTTTAATGGAAAGAGTGAACAGAACTCTGATCAACATGCTTACACTTTTTGTTGATGACAATCAAAGAAATTGGGATGAGATACTCCCATATGTGATGATGTCATACAGGAGTAGTGTTCAATCTTCCACGGGGTTCACACCATACAGGGTGCTGTTCGGTGCTGAAATGACTACTGGTTGATGTGGTTATGGGAACACAAAATGAAGGGGAACAGTATGTTTCTCAGTATGTGCAAAAGGTGAAAGGGTATTTAAGCACTGTAAGGGAATCTGTAAAGATAAAATCACCTCACAGGTAAACAAAAGCAATACTTGGATTCTAAAAGTTGACACCCCAGAGGTATGAGGAAAATTAATGCGTGGCTTAGAGACTACCAGATGAAAAAGGGGTTGTCATTCAAACTGAGAAAGAAATTGAAGGGTCCTTTCAAAATTGCAAAGAAACTGTCAGAGGTGCTGTATGAAGTAGTACCGGGTAATGGACCTTATCATGCCGTGGTACACTACAACTGGCTCAAACCTTACTTTGGGGTTGTTTCCGAGCATGAGGTCACGGCCATGGGACAAGAGACTGAGTTGAACATGAAATACTACCTACCCGGCTTTGAGGAAAAAGCAACCAATGATGTTAATGCCTCAGTGGAACGGAAACTGGACACAGTCGGGACTGAAAGCTCAGTCGAAGACAGAGACTCATACCACGCAAACGGATGTGAACACTGAGTTGCCCTCCCTGTGCACCTGCAAGAGAAAGTGTCTACTTTGAGACGGGTCAAGCACCTGAGTCAATTGCAGCAGAAGATCACATGGGTCTGGGGGGGGGTAGACCCCAAAGAACTATTAGGGGGCCTGTTTGGCAAGAGAGTTTTGTGTTGAACACAGTCAATGCATTCTGAATGTGTTTGGTTACTGTGCACTTCTCAGAGGGTATTTTGTATGTGTTTACCCAGGTTATTAAACACAGGGTGTTCAGTTAAAGCCGGGGGTAATGTAATGTTTTATACATTGGAAAGTCTCTCAGCCTATCACACAATGTTATGCAAATTAGTTGCTGAACGTTATGATGTGGAAGGCATGTTGGAGAGTTTTTTTCCCATGGGAAATCAGTATTTACTCTAGTCAACAAACAACGTGCGAGTTTCGGTGGTCTTACAGGTTCTTTACAATAGCATCTTGACACATCACACAGACCGTTTTTCCCCCGGGCAGCTGTTATTTGGGATCGCGAGTGACGCAGCGGTCTAAGGCACTGTACCTCAATGTAAGAGGAGGCACTACAGTCCCTGGTTCAAATCCAGGCTGTATCACATCCGGCCGTGATTGGGAGTCCCATACACCGGCGCACAATTGGCCCAGCGTTGGCCGGGGTAGGCAGTCATTGTAAATAAGAATTTGTTCTTAACTGACTTGCCTAGTTGAAGGTACAATTTTTTAAAAATAATGCAGGCTGCGCAGCAGAGCTAGCTTGTGTGTTTGTGTGGTGTAGCTAAACATAGTCATGCCAACACAATTTGATTAGTGCAGCAAGTGCTTAGTTCAGTGCATTGTGCAAGTAGGCCTATGGCAAGTATTTGAGTCAAATATGCCGCAGACCACAAAAAAAAAAAAATCATATTCAATACTCCAGACCAGCCTGCATTCCTCCATGGACCGGCGCGGGTTTGAGAAAGACTAGACGATGAATCATTTTATTGAGATCACACTTGGCGCACTTGATATTGCAAGCCCAGTACAGAATCAGGGATGAGGGACATCATCGGGCACACAAGATATAAGCAACTACACTGAACAAAATATAAACACAAGATGTAAAGTGTTGGTCCCATGTTTCATGAGCTGAAATAAAAGATCCCAGAAAGTTTCCATACCCACAAAAAGCTTAATTCTCTCATTTTGTGCCCAAATTTGTTTACATTCCTGTTAGTGAGCATTTCTCCTTTGCCAAGATAATCCATCCACCTGACATGTGTGGCATATCAGAATCGAATTAAACAGCATGATCATTACACAGGTGCACCTTGTGCTGGGGACAATAAAAAGGGCCACTAAAATGTGCAGTTCTCTCACAACACAATGCCACAGATGTCTAAAGTTGAGGGAGCGTGCAATTGGCATGTTGACTGCAGGAATGCCCACGAGTTGTTGCCAGAAATGAATGTTCATTTCTCTACCATAAGCCACCTCCATCATTTTAGAAAATTTGGCAGTACGTCCAACCGGCCTCACAACAGAGTGCCCCATGGCGGCAATTGGGTTATGGTATGGGCAGGCATAAGGTACAGACAACAAGCACAATTGCATTTTATGGATGGCAATTTGAATGCACAAAAATACCGTAAAGAGATCATGAGGCCCATTTTTTTTTTAGGTATCTGTGACCAACAGATTAGCGACCGATTAATCGGCATGGCTGATTAATTATGGTCGATTTCAAGTTTTCATAACAATCGGTAATCAGCCTTTTTTGATGACGATTATGGCCGATTACATTGCAATCCACGAGGAGACTGCATGGCAGGCTGACCACCTGTTACGCGAGTGGAGCACCAAAATAACCTTGTGGCTGCAAGGAGCCAAGGTTAGTTGCTAGCTAGCATTAAACTTAAATTATAAAAAACAATCAATCCTCACATAACTTCACATGGTTGATGATATTACTACGCTAACTAGTTTGTCCTGGGTTGCAGATAATCAAAGCGGTGCCTGTTAATTTACCATCGAATCACAGCCTACTTCAATTTAGCCAAACGGGGGATGATTTAACAAAAGCACATTCGTTGCACAAATGCACCTAACCATGAACATCAATGCCTTTCTTAAAATCAATACACAGAAGTATATATTTTTTAACCTGCATATTTAGTTAAAATAGATGCATGTTAGCAGGCAATATTAACTAGGGAAATTGCGTCACTTCTCGAGTTCTGTGCAAGCAGAGTCAGGGTATATACAACAGTTTGTGCCGCCTGGCTCGTTGCGAACTGTGTGAAGACCATTTCTTCCTAACAAAGACCGTCATTTATTTGCCAGAATTTTACATAATTATGACATAACATTGAAGGTTGTGCAATGTAACAGCAATATTTAGTGTTAGGGTTACCACCCGTTCGATAAAATACAGAACGGTTCCGTATTTCACTGAAAGAATAAACATTTTGTTTTCGAAATTATAGTTTCCGGATTTGACCATATTAATAACCAAAGGCTCGTATTTCTGTGTATATTATAATTAAGTCCATTATTTGATAGAGCAGTCTGACTGAGCGGTGGTAGGCAGCAGCAGGCTCGTAAGCATTCATTCAAACAGCACTTTCCTGCGTTTGACAGCAGCTCTTAGCAATGTTCGAAACACAGCGCTGTTTATGACTACAAGCCTATCAACTCCCGAGATTAGGCTGGCAATACTAAAGTGCCTATAAGAACATCCAACAGTCAAAGGTATATGAAATACAAATGGTATAGAGAGAAATAGTCAACGCGTCATAATTCCTATAATAACTACAACCTAAATCTTCTTAACTGGGAATATTGAAGACTAATGTTAAAAGGAACCACCAGCTTTCATAAGTTCTCATGTTCTGAGCAAGGAATTTAAACGTTAGCTCTTTTTACATGGCACATATTGCACTTTTACTTTCTTCTCCAACACTGTGTTTTTGCATTATTTAAACCAAATTGAACATGTTTCATTATTTATTTGACACTAAATTGATTTTATACATTATATTAAGTTATAATAAAAGTGTTCATTCAGTATTGTTGTAATTATTACAAATATATGTATAAAGATCGGCCGATTAATCGGTATCAGCTTTTTTTGGTCCTCCAATAAAATCGGTGTCGGCGTTGAAAAATCATAATTTGTTGACCTCTACAACAGATGCATTATCTGTATTCCCAGTCATGTGAACTCCATAGATTAGGGCCTATTGAATATATTTCAATAGACTGATTTCCTCATATGAACTGTAACTCAGTCAAATCTTTGAAATTGTTGCGTTTATATTATTGTTCAGTATAATTGGCGCCAGCATGTTAAAGCATAAAGTAGAGGGCATTCTCCTGCCTCTGAGCTCAGTGGGCGTCCAAGGGCCTTGTTATTGTTGTCTAAGGGCTCTCTCTCTCTCTCTGTGTGTGTGTTTGTATGTGTAAGGTCGTAGGTTTATTCCAGCACTGCCACCAGTGCATGTGTGTGCAGTTGGGTATACAGGACATCCCAGCATTGTGTTATTGTTGTCTGAGGCTCACAGGGATGGGAAGGTTTACCCCATGATTCTGAGGTGAAGGTGTCTAGCGTGTCGTCTTTTCTGCCACAGGGAGAGACAGACACGATTGTTAAGCCCACACAAAGCCCCTCGCTAAAGCCACAGCCTCCCAGGAGACTCAACGTCTCTCTCGCCCTCTGACACTCAGTGTTTAATTATTTATTTTTTACTCAATAAAAATCTGCGAAATTGTATTTTTGTTCAGTATTGTTCAAACCTTAAGCAATATGACATTTAATTGATTACAAATGACATGACCCTTTCCTGGATTAAAAAAACACTAAACTGTGTACATTGACATCTCCCTCAGCAGATGCTCTTTAACCAGTAACTTCAAATATCACTCATAATTAGAAACTGTTTTCCTCAATAAAGCAGCTATCAGTCAGTGCTAGTAAGAAAAGTGCAAGTGTTAGTGCAATAAAGGGTGTTATCTTTCACTTTCCAGTTTCGTGAGGATAACAACTAGTTTTCCCCTTGGTTTTATTAGGCAGCTGGTCAGCCCCATTATTTTTCCTTTCAAACATTGGTCACTTGCGAATACAGGAAGGCAGAGTTTTCTGCTGGAAGACCTCTCTGATTCGCTCTACGCAGATGTCGGAGGCCACCTTTATCTCCTCTGCGAATCCCGATAGGCTAAGGAAGCCATGTGGGAGGTCCTCCACCACCCTCAGGGTCACTGGTTGGCCCATATTCTGCAGTTTCCTGGCGAACATCACAGAGTCATCCAACAAGGCATCCAGTGCAGAGGCCTGTGGGGACAGACAGAGGAGTAAAAACTACAGAGTACTCAGAGATTAAAGTGGAAAGACCATCAATTGTGGAGTGAGTTAGAGAGACCAGTGAACAAGGACAAAATAGGTCTGCTGCAGTAAAATGTGTCTTGTTTTTTCTTTCTTTATCTTTTCCATCCCTCTCAACCTACAAACCAGTCTTCCTAAATCAGCATTTCCCTAACTCGGTCCTTGGGACCACAAGGGGTGCACGTTTTGGTTTTTGCCCTAACACTTCACAGCTGATTCAAATGATCTAAACTTGATGATTAGTTGATTATTTGAAATCGGCTGTGTAGTGCTAGGGCAAAAGCCAAAACGTGCACCCCTTGTGTCTCGAGGACTGAGTTTGGAAAACCCTGTCTTAAATGCATTGACTCTCCACCTCCCCATCCCTCCTTTCTCACCACTAAGTGTACAGGTGGTAGTCCACGCAGTAGGTCGTCAGAGGCTAGCAGGGGTGACACAAACGGGTTCTTGACGGTGGGACAGCTAGGCGTCTGGATTACAGACAAGCGCTCGGAGCGCAGGGGCTCAAAGCCTTCTGGGTAGTCCCTGGGGCCTGAGGAGGAGTTGGATGAAGATGGCAACACTGATCTCTGGTGGGCCTCGTTGTCCAAGGACCTCCGGTGTGATGATGACCATGACCCTAGGACCTCTGTGGGAATGAAGGACTGGATCCATTTGGACGCCCCATGTGAGAGGTCACTGATCAGCGAGGCTGTGTCTCTACCTAGAGCGCTCAACGTGCTGATCCCCTCTGTAGGCTGAACCGTCTCAGAGTCTACACCTGGAGGGGGTGAAAAAGAGAAAGACAAGGTCATTTGGAAAAAAGGAGAAATAAAGTAATTGAACTTTTCCTATTGAAAAACAATACCACACATAAATACAGTAACGTACTGATAGCTACTTTGAGGAAAAATGTACTTTTTATGCCTGTGATATGTGGTTGTCCCACCTAGCTATTTAACTAAATGACAAATGTATTTTAAAAAGTAAAATAAGACTGGAGTGTGACTTTAACCACCTTTTACATAACCTTTGACTAATACCCTCTCATGCCTTTCACTTCCTTACCTGTGTAGGCGTTGATACACTTGGAGAGCACCCCTAAGGGCAGCAGTAGGTCAAAGCTGGTGAGAAGGCGGGAGGGCGAGGCTTCAATGGTGAGCAGGGTAGCAGGATATGCAGCCATAATACCATCAGGGATGCGCACACCGCAGGCAATGGCCCTCATGGACACAGTGATGCAAAGGTTCCCCCCAGCACTGTCCCCAGCCAGACACACACGCTCAGCAGTGGAGCCTAGGGCAGAGGAACAGACCAATCAGTACCAGCGGGTCTGACAGACGTTTTGTTGCAATACTGCAATAAAATATGTACCAATATGATTGACCCGAGGGTCCTCTGTTGAAACCATTTCCTTTGGCTCTAACACAATGACACTGACCCAAAAGATGGCAGTTCTTGAGGGCCCAACAGTAGGCGTAGAAGCACTCCTCCAGGGCTCTGGGAAAGGGGGCCTCAGGAGCCAAGGAGTAATCCACAGACAGGATGGGGACATTCAGATCCTTGGACCAGCTCTTCAGATAGTTCTGGGAGATGGAGATGTGACAGGAAAATTAAACAGCAAGGTTAAACAATATGAAAGTATTCATGGTATGTGCTGAGCCCCAAGCTCCACTTAATTACTGTGAAACTAGGGTTTGGGTTTAGCATAAGTAATTTCAGGCGACACACCACTACCACTATCCCAGGCCTATGTACCTCATGGGATTTGGAGGTCTGGGACACGAAGCCTCCTCCATGGAAGTGGATCAACAGCCAGGGGGAGGGAGGACGCTTCTGGGCACCAAACGGTACTAAAGACAGGGAAATGGGTGGAGCTTCTGTACGAGCAAAGGCTAGCAGCTCTTTACTGTCCTGAAGAAAGAGAGAGGGTAAGATGTATGCATCATAACTGAACCCTTTTTACAGTAATATGATTGATAAAACAGTGTAGACCTGTGATGAAATCAGATAATAAGCACAAGGTAATAAGCACAAGGTAAGAGCTGAGTTTTCACCTGTCCTTCTCGAAGCTCATAGGAGATGAGGCGCATGTTGACAGGTCCAGGGCCCCAGTGGGCCACTGGCGGGGACACAGGGGTAGAAAGACGGGGGTCTGAGACCAGGGGGAGGAGTAGCGGTTCAGGGGGTATGGTCAGGGTGAGGTTCACCTGCACTAGGGTAGAGGTTAAACTGGCAAAGCCCTGTGGAATGGATGGACAAAAAAGATGGAGGACATTGCAAACAGTCATAAAAGGAAACAAACAGGAAGATGGAGTGAGCAAGGAGAGACTGAGTAAGTAGGAGAAACACTGCTCCCCCTCCGTAGAGTGGTGTGATGAATCACACTTGGTCCTCAATACCAATAAGACCAACGAGATGTGCAAAGACTTCAGGAAGCATACAACACCTACCTCTGCAACATCTATCAGAGGTCAGAACATAGAGATTGTAGAGGAATACAAATATCTGGGTGTCCTCTTGGATAATAAGCTTCAGTGGAGTAAATGTACAGACCTGATCTACAAAAAGAGTCAACAGAGACTGTATTTTCCCAAAAAGCTGTGATCTTTTAATGTTAATTGTACTACACTGACTCTGTTTTACAAATCTTTCATTGAGAGTATTTTAACTTTTTGTATTGTTTGTTGGTTTGGCAATGCCACTGTCAGCCAGAGAAATATCCTGAGAAGGATTATCACCACAGCAAGCAAGGTACTTGGAGTCAAACAGACAGGCCTGGATGAGATCTTTAAGGTCAGGGCCCTCCGCAAGGGTCACAAAATCATTTTAGACCCAAGCCACCCCCTGTACCCGGACTTTGAACTACTCCCCTCTGTCCGCAGGTATAGGGCACCCTTCGGCAGGAAAAACAGAACTAGACAATAACTTGTGCCAGGTGTGATATCCCTCCTAAATAGCTTGGGTTAATGTTCCTATCGACCCAGTGAGGCCAGCAGGCTAATGTTCCTATCGACCCAGTGAGGCCAGCAGGCTAATGTTCCTATCGACCCAGTGAGGCCCAGCAGGCTAATGTTCCTATCGACCCAGTGAGGCCAGCAGGCTAATGTTCCTATCGACCCAGTGAGGCCAGCAGGCTAATGTTCTTATCGACCCAGTGAGGCCAGCAGGCTAATGTTCCTATCGACCAGTGGAGCGCAGCAGGCTAATGTTCCTATCGACCCAGTGAGGCCAGCAGGCTAATGTTCCTATCGACCCAGTGAGGCCAGCAGCCTAATGTTCCTATTCGACCCAGTGAGGCCAGCAGGCTAATGTTCCTATCGACCCGTGAGGCAGTGAGCCAGCAGCTAATGTTCCTATCGACCACCAGTGAGGCCAGCAGGCTAATGTTCCTATCGACCCAGTGAGGCCAGCAGGCTAATGTTCCTATCGACCCAGTGAGGCCAGCAGGCTAAAATGTCCTATCGACCCAGTGAGGCCAGCAGGCTAATGTTCCTATTGACCCAGTAAGGACAGCAGGCTAGTCTCTTTTTATTGGTATGTAACTGTTATGAAAGTTGTATTGTCAATTTGTTCTGTATTTAAACGCCACTTTAAACATGTACATGACACTGCAACAAAATTTCCCCATGGGGACAATAAAGTAAAGATCTGCTAAATGTAAAAATATTCTGCAGATGCTCTTATCAAGAGCGACTTACCTTAAGATGAATGGACTACCTGTATCTAGGTAAGACAACCACAGTCATAGTTTAAACTTTTCCTCAGTAAAGCCGCTATCAGCAAAGTCAGTGCTAGTAAGAAAAGTCTAATTAGTTAAGAGCCTCCTCCCCTCACCGATACAAGCTCTGATTCGGTGAGGTTCCAGAAGGACTTCCAGAACTTCATGTCCAAGTTCTGGGTGATCCGCTCATATTCTTCTCCTCTCAGCTCTGGATCGATGACATACTTCCCAGAGGTAAGGAGGGAAAATGCTGCCATGCCTGAGGAATATGGAGGAGAGCAAATGGGAAGTCAGTATAGCACTGCACACTATGCACTAACTTTGTAAAATGCCAAAGGATTACCACAAATCTTGCAATAGGCCCAACAAGGTAGATAATCAGTCAGTTGTTATGACACCTAACATGTATAGTTTTACAACTTGATACAGCCCAAAGAATTCAGAGACTGACCTAACCCGGAATGCTGTTTTTCGTAGCTCTCTCCAAACGAGACCATGCTTATGATTAATGACTGCAGGATCGGACGAAGGGAAGATGAGAACTGGGGAAGCAGAGGGGGAAAAAATATTTCAGAATCTATTCATTCACCAAGTACATTTACACATACCCGGAATTTGACTTAGTGAATAGTTACTGCCAGCAATAAACAATGTACAGACAGAATACAGACAGTAAGTCAACATACAGGATATACAATATAAACATAGTGAACATAAAACTCTGGAGAAAAGCTGATTTACAGTGAGGATATACAATTTACAGAGGGAATATATCTCTAGTACCCCCGGTTGAGACCCACTGCTCTATAGCATCTCCCCCTGGTGGTGACTGACCTGAAAGCCCAGGCAGCGGCCGTAGAAGCAGGCCTTGTGCATGGAAGCATACTCCCTCACCAACCACCTGCTCAGCTCTCCGTCCTGCTCTCCGTACAGCTGCCCGGGACTGTTGTCGTGGAGCATTCCCTGGGCAATGTAGAGGAGGGCCCGTAGCTGACACAGGACACTGCCATAGGCTTCCATCTCTGAGGCGTTGTGGTCGGCCCTGAATAAGGCCCTGTGGCAGTTAGCGGCAATGTAGCGGCCGTTGTGGATGATGTGCAGAAGGCAAGACTGCAACACCTGTGAAATTAGATTATATTTTGTTGGCTCCGAAATATGAATACAAAGATGTAAAATATACATTTGTTTTAATAATCGAAGGAGCTCCATCACTCCCTCCCAGGGCCGGCCCTCCCATTATGCAAGATTCGGCCAACGCCTATGGCGGCACTTGAATTTGGGGCAGCATTTTGACAATTGGCTGCCGCCCTCTGGGCGCCCCTGATCGGCTGCTACACTGCCCGCGGTACCCCATTCCCACTTTTCCCGAAGTTCACTCCCACTATCCTTGGTAGCTATGGTGATGTTTGTGATTATCCAATTGTGAAACATTGAATCTGCCAGTTATTATTTTCATTTTTATGTTTGTGTGTGACGAAGACAATTAGTGATTAAGGCAGTAGCCTAACCTAGCCTGTTAACTTTGGCTAGCTACTACTAGTGGATATTATTTTAGCTAAAAGTCATCTATAGAGATTTAAAACAATTTTCTACCATGTCTAAGAAACAAAATCTAATCAGGAAGCGAATATTAAAACAAAAAAAAACTGAGAAAAGAGGCACAATCTCTAAACCAAAGAAATTTGCTGGTGAAATTTATCAGCGTGCAGCAATGTCCATCAGCCGTTGGGGAGAATGACAAGCCTACGAGGACAGGCCATTTATTCGCTGAGAACGACAAGCCCCCGCTCGCTGATTCTAGCAGCGAAGAGGGCAAACCAGATGCGTCCAAGCCATGCACTTCCACCGATGATGGCAGCTCTCTGGCTGGACAAGTACAGGTGGTCGCACCAGGCCTAGCCACACCTCCAAACAATGCCGGCGAAGATCCTACTATTTTTGACCCAGACTCGTCGCTCCCCGTCCCGGATGACAGTGGTGGTGCTGCTGCTAAATCCGACTCCCAGACAAAAAAAACAAAAGATCCCGGTGAGTGGCCAAAATATATAAATGGATCTTTACAGGATGCTAGTGCAGGCTGGGCCACATCAGGATAAGGAGGGGAATTTCCCAAGAAATGAGGGGCAACGAAAGTTTTCGGTGGCCCACTACAATAGGAGGATGGAGAACGGGGAGAGAGTGGAGAGACCAAGGCTTGTCTATTCTAACAAAAACGATGCAGCCTTCTCTGTTTTTGCTGCAAACTTTTTTCACACGAGTGCAAATCTGTGCTGGTCAGGGATGGAATCAGGGACTGGAAGAATCTGTGCCACCTCCTCAGCTCGCACGAGAAGTCGCATGACCACTTAGATAGTTTCTAGAGGTGGAAGGAGCTGGAGATCAGGCTGGGGTCCAATCAAACTCAGACGATTTGATTCCAGAACCATGGACAGCTACCAAGAGAAAACATCGCTGACTGCAATGCAGCACCACAGCAGAGGAAAGAGGCCACTAGGTGGAAATGAAATAAATTCGATATGTAAATAAACAAAATTCATTAAGGCTAGGTCATTGACATAAAGCTTATTTTACACTGCTCCAGTGAAACGAGGCCTGTCATGCATTTATGAAAGCACTTGTTTCCAAAGCTCAAATGATCTTACTCTGTTTTACAGTTCTACAGGAATATAAAAATATGTTAAATGTTATATACATTTTATTTTAATTGTAATTGTAACAATTATGGGGTCGTGCCATGTGTGATAACAGGTGGGATATTATTAATAAGAAACTCGTTTTCCGGTCTCCCGAGTAGCACTGCATCACAGTGCTAGCTGTGCCACTAGAGATTCTGGGTTCGAGTCCAGGCTCTGTCGCAGCCGGCTGTGACCGGGAGACCCATGGTGCGGCGCACAATTGACCCAGCGTCGTCTGGGTTAGGTGAGGGTTTGGCCGGCAGGGATGTCCTTGTCCCATCGCACACTAGCGACTCCTGTGGCGGGCGCAGTGCACGCTGACACGGTCGCCAGGTGTACAGTGTTTCCTCCGACACATTGGTGCGGCTGGCTTCGGGTTAAGTGGGCATTGTGTCAAGAAGCAGTGCGGCTTGGTTGGGTTGTTTCGGAGGACGCACGGCTCTTGACCTTCGCCTCTCCCGAGTCCGTACGGGAGTTGCAGCGATGAGACAAGACTGTAACTACCAATTGGACACCACAAAATTGGGGAGAAAACGAGGTAGAATAAAATTAAAATAAATATTAATAATTTAAAAATGTAACTTATTTTCCTCCTATATGTAGTAGGTTGCATAGTGATAGCAACATTGTAACTCTTCGATGCAGGGGTTAAAGTAACATTCCCTTCTGCCTGGTAAGGGACCTTCTATATGTGCACGCGCGCACCAAAATTTTCTATGGGCCTAAACATGTGTAATTGGAGATTATTTCTTAATCTTCCAAAAAATAAGTGGTAAGCCTACCTGTTTGACAGACACAATTATCCTATCCATAGATGTTGGTATAGCCAAATACTACAATACTGTCGCATGCACTGATTAAATACCTCCGTGTATGGGAAGGGCTTGGTGTGTTTAACTAAAACCAGGGCTCGAATTGAGTGAGGGTATCACATATCCTTTTTGCCATTTTCTTTAACTAAGGGTATCTATTGTTTGCTTTACATTTTGAAATAAATACATAAAATGTATCCAGATTATATCAAGCGTTCTATAACAATGCTTAACTCTGTAATGCCTTATGGTGGAAACAAGCTCTGAAATGCCTGTGAAAGAAGTGACTCTGATCCATATGGGGATGTATTGATTCCTCTCCATGACAATCTGAAGCTAAACTGCAGCCTATAATATTCGAGGAGATCAAAAAAATTGACTTTGCTATTCTGTCTTTTCTCTTTCTGAAAAGACAAGATGTTTGTTTAAACCCAGGCAGCTTTTAGGGAAGCACTTATGTTGTTGGGTTATACAACGGACTAGTAGCCAGCAGTTGAAGCTTACAGTTTTCTGCGTCAGTAGAGCCTATTTCTGGGTGGAAAGGTAACTTTTGAAAGTGCCATGCTTAGATTCTATAGGATGTCTAAGATATAATCATTTTTGTCTGGCCTAGGGCGGCAGAACATCCAGGGTATTGGTGATTTTATCAATGTAATGAGATTGAAAATATTAGGCTATGTTATTGACATTGAACTGATTATATAGCCTAATAACCAGATGTGCTAAAATTTGTAGCATAGGGGCGGCAAATTATGGTCTCGCCTACGGCGGCAGAAGGTCCAGGGCCGGCCCTGCTCCGTCCTATTTTCCCTCTGTGGCAAGAGAATGAGAGGCAATCACAGAGTGATAATTCTACCCTACCTTGATCAGTGTGCGATACCCATTCCCAGGGGTATCGGAGTCAAAGTCATAGTGGTGGTAGACTGCAGTGATGCCAGAAACCACAGGTTCCAGGGCACGGCCATGGTCCTGAATCCTTCTCATGCATGTCACCAAGCGCCTGGACACGTCGCCATATGGCAAGTCAGGAGGCCCAGACAGAGCAGTGATGTTTTCCTCACACACCGCCTCCAAGGATGTGAACACAGCTATCCAATCCATACCTGAGACACTAGAGAACACATACAGAAATATAAATAAATAATAATATGAATAATCATACTATATCTGAGCTTTGAAAGTTTAAATAAGGAGATATAAAAATCATTACATCTGACTAACCTCCTTAAAATGACTGGTTTGGTTCTGTGTGCCAAAGGTCAAAGATTAAAAGATGCAACTTGCACAGGACTCCTCTTACAAACTGACTTAGCAAAAAAAATTGGCTGTTGACATTTATCAAAATGTACACTAAATATTGTCCTAAATCCTTAATTTATAGGCCTAGTCAATAGAAGAGTAGGCTACTAAGAATCAACAAATTAAACCAACCTTGTTCCGGTATATATGACTGACAAGTTATGTAGGTTATATGCTTGTACGCCAGATATGTAATAACCATGTTTCCATTACAGGTTAACGTTAGCTTATACAAAACGTTGAAATTGATTTTTCAACTAACCTGCTCTTGCGACAACGTCTTCGTTCTCGATTCAGGGAAAGGGTGCCTTATAAATGTCCGTGTCCAGTTGCAGGGGATCCTACAAAAAAACAGAAAATACATATTTTTTATTAAAATCATGTTTTGTACGTCACGAGGAGGTTCCTAGCCACTGTAGGGTGTGTTCGTAAATTCAATCTGGAATGCCAGAGGTGCGCTCTGGGGACGCTCAAATCGGGGAGTGGGGTTTATACGAGCGTTCTGACCTCACAACGGCAGTCAAGCATCCACGCTAACTGGCTAACGTTGGCTAGCTACTTCCAGACACACTAGCAGAGCTGGTTAGGCTGTTTTCATGTTATCCAGAGCGCTGGTAACTGTCACTGTGCTGCTGGCAACAATTTAAATGCGCGTTTTTGCCGACACAGGCCATATTCAACGGGTGTTGAGCGTTCGTAAATTCATCAGTTATTCTTCGCTATGGCACACTCAGACGAGTGTCCTCTGAAAACGGTGTAGATGGCCAGAGTAAATTTACGAACGCACCCTTTGCTGCCCCGCATCTAGCATTTTCCAGCATCTTTGCAGGAACTAGTCGTTTCTATGCGACGTGGCCACGTTTAGACGTAGTTGACAGCGCGTCAGACAGTGCGACCAAAACAAAGATCGACACACATGCAAAAGGTATGTCACTCGAAACAAAACATGGATTTAAAATTTAAAAAAGTGTTATTACACAAGCATGAAGATCTTGTGCTAGAGAGGGGAGGGGGGCAATGGGGGGTTCATGCAGGAACCCCGGAATTGCGGGTTGCAGTTGAACACTTGTGCATCAGACAGGGTTCTGGAGAACGAAACAGCCGTCATCGGTGCATCCTTTGACCCACGAGTCCAGACGTACTGATCATAGCCCAAGTTACTAATGCATAGCGAACGTCCTCTCTGTGTGGTGTTTAGGGAAACGTATGTTAGCCGTCATATTCAGCCGTTGTAGGAAATATGTATCGTTAAAACACTACACGACTTACGGACGTGCTCCCAAATATTTCATTTCGTCCATCCTCAACCCCAGGACGTGGGTGCTCAAATATTACGATGATTCCCTAGTTGATCATACCCTGCGTTTCTCGGTTGTCGTAGGGGGAAAAAATCCGACACACATACAGTGAGCTGCTTTATTAGTGTGCACATTATGTGCAGAAATATTTGTTTTAAAGAGACGGAGGCCCAGAATATAGACTTAATATGCGATAATTGCATTATCTTATTGGTTTTTGTCATGGTAGGGAAGCAGATGTAATATTGGTACAGTTCGTTTTGCACTTGAAACGGTCTAAAACAACAAATCCACTAAACCGGGGCACCGGGCCATGTAAAACGAACTCACTCATTGAAAAGGCATTGGGTTCTCTTCACAGTTCCACCAATCTGTCTTCTATCACCGCAGTCCGCATGGTGCTGTTAATTTCCTCTTCGCCATACAACAATATGCACGACCAACATTTACTGACAGGTGTCTGGAGAACGGAACAGGCATATTCGGTGCGTCCTTCACCCGCTCAAACTACCAGATTCCCAGAGTACTGATCCTAGCCCAAGTTCATAGGAATTCACCCCGATCATGAAAATGTATGTATGCCCGGCATAAACTAAACTCCATGGCTATCGGGAAACTGGGCCCTGTTCAATGTCCATTAATGCATTCTTAAACTTCCTTCGTTTCCCCGAGTGGCCCAGCGGTCTAAGGCACTGCATATCAATGCTAAATGAGTCACTACAAACCCTGGTTCGATTCCAGGCTCTATCACAACCGGCCGTGATTGGGAGTCCCATAGGGCGGCGCACAATTGGCCCAGCGCCGTCCGGGTTAAGGTTTGGTCGGGGTAGGCCGTCATTGTAAATTAGCATTTTTTCTTAACTGACTTGCCTAGTTAAATAAAGATAACATTTAAAAAAGCAGGTCACCTTTCATCTAATTACTCAAGACTCCCCAGCTCTCAGAACCGAACCAGCTGCTTGATGACGTCACCACACATCGACAAAAACAACACCACTCTAAACTGACCAAATCCACAATTCCCAATATATAAACTTTAACTGGGACACTGGTAGCCGCGATATCATCTTTCCCGACGGTAACCACATGTAAATCCACATAGTTAAAAAAAATTGCACTTTCAAACACGACATAGAACTTTGGAAAAAAGTATAACCTACCCAAGCTTCAGCACTGCCAAGTTGAAACAAAAATGGGAATCAGCTGGTGCTTGACTGATGGACTTTAAAATCCCCCCAAAATGAATTAACCCCAGAACACTTCTATTGAAGATTATCCGGGAGAATAAAGAAAAAGGAGCAATCGGTTGCGGCGTAAATCTGATCGATTTGTTGACGGGAGAAACACATTTAATCAGAGGCTCTGATTAAGGCGATTCATACCGAAACGTAAGCAAATGTTGTTTGTCCCGTCAATACATCTGTCAGATTTACGCAAACAGTGTTATTACATTTTTTTTTTCTCCCGGACCAGTTGAAGTGTCCTAGTGTACGTAAAGTTTTTTTCTACGACATTGAATTTGGCCGCCCAAGACTGGCAAAAATTGTGACGGACGAACGACAATTAAACAAGTGACTTCAAACGAACACTTGCAATAAACGTGCGACCTATGTTTACGAGAAACGTTAGTGTACAGTATGATCAAATATGGAAAGCCTTGTATTGTACAGCCTACAAACTTACCAACACGCATCCTCTATTCTTCAGCTGACAGTTTCTGTTTCGCCCCACCGATTGGGGTGCGTTCAATTCGCTTAAAAAAATAATATTTGGTTTCTTCTTCTATGGTATAATGGCCGTCCGCAAACACGTTTAAGGTGCATGCCTGCCGCCACCTACTCAAATCAAATCAAATCAAATTTTATTAGTCACATACACATGGTTAGCAGATGTTAATGCGAGTGTAGCGAAATGCTTGTGCTTCTAGTTCCGACAATGCAGTAATAACCAACAAGTAATCTAACCTAACAATTCCACAACTACTACCTTATACACACACACAAGTGTAAAGGGATAAAGAATATGTACATAAAGATATATGAATGAGTGGTGGTACAGAACGGCATTGGCAAGATGCAGTTAGATGGATAGAGTACGGTATATACATGAGATGAGTACTGTAGGGTATGTAAACATAAAGTGGCATAGTTTAAAGTGGCTAGTGGTACATGTATTACATAAAGATGGCAAGATGCAGTAGATGATATAGAGTACAGTATATACATATGAGATGGGTAATGTAGGGTATGTAAACATTATATTAAGTGGCATTGTTTAAAGTGGCTAGTGGTACATTTTTACATCAATTCCCATTTTTTAAAGTGGCTGGAGTTGAGTCAGTATGTTGGCAGCGGCCGCTAAATCTTTCTCCCCTTACCCATCTGTCTATCGCCTCCTTTGAATTCCATGCTGTCACAGTTACCAGCCCTTTCAAGCTTAACATCCTTATCATTTATCGCCCTCCAGGTCTCCTCGGAGAGTTCATCAATGAGCTTGATCCTTGATAAGCTCCTTTCCTGAGGACGGCTCACCTCTCACAGTTCTGGGCGACTTTAACCTCCCCACGTCTACCTTTGACTCATTCCTCTCTGCCTCCTTCTTTCCACTCCTCTCCTCTTTTGACCTCACCCTCTCACCTTCCCCCCACTCACAAGGCAGGCAATACGCTCGACCTCATCTTTACTAGATGCTGTTCTTCCACTAACCTCATTGCAACTCCCCTCCAAGTCTCCGACCACTACCTTGTATCCTTTCCCTCTCGCTCTCATCCAACACTTCCCACACTGCCCCTACTCGGATGGTATCGCGCCGTCCCAACCTTCGCTCTCTCTCCCCCGCTACCCTCTCCTCTTCCATCCTATCATCTCTTCCCTCTGCTCAAACCTTCTCCAACCTATCTCCTGATTCTGCCTCCTCAACCCTCCTCTCCTCCCTTTCTGCATCCTTTGACTCTCTATGTCCCCTATCCTCCAGGCCGGCTCGGTCCTCCCCTCCCGCTCCGTGGCTCGACGACTCATTGCGAGCTCACAGAACAGGGCTCCGGGCAGCCGAGCGGAAAGGAGGAAAACTCGCCTCCCTGCGGACCTGGCATCCTTTCACTCCCTCCTCTCTACATTTTCCTCTTCTGTCTCTGCTGCTAAAGCCACTTTCTACCACTCTAAATTCCAAGCATCTGCCTCTAACCCTAGGAAGCTCTTTTGCATCCTCCCTCCTGAATCCTCCTCCCCCTACCCCCCCTCCTCCCTCTCTGCAGATGACTTCGTCAACCATTTTGGAAGAAGGTCGACGACATCCGATCCTCGTTTGCTAAGTCAAACGACACCGCTGGTTCTGCTCACCACTGCCCTACCCTGTGCTCTGACCTCTTTCTCCCCTCTCTCTCCAGATGAAATCTCGCGTCTTGTGACGGCCGGCCGCCCAACAACCTGCCCGCTTGACCCTATCCCCTCCTCTCTTCTCCAGACCATTTCCGGAGACCTCTCTCCCTTACCTCACCTCGCTCATCAACTCATCCCTGACCGCTGGCTACGTCCCTTCCGTCTTCAAGAGAGCGAGAGTTGCACCCCTTCTGAAAAAACCTACACTCGATCCCTCCGATGTCAACAACTACAGACCAGTATCCCTTCTTTCTTTTCTCTCCAAAACTCTTGAACGTGCCGTCCTTGGCCAGCTCTCCCGCTATCTCTCTCAGAATGACCTTTCTTGATCCAAATCAGTCAGGTTTCAAGACTAGTCATTCAACTGAGACTGCTCTTCTCTGTATCACGGAGGCGCTCCGCACTGCTAAAGCTAACTCTCTCTCCTCTGCTCTCATCCTTCTAGACCTATCGGCTGCCTTCGATACTGTGAACCATCAGATCCTCCTCTCCACCCTCTCCGAGTTGGCATCTCCGGCGCGCCCACGCTTGGATTGCGTCCTACCTGACAGGTCGCTCCTACCAGGTGGCGTGGCGAGAATCTGTCTCCTCACCACGTGCTCTCACCACTGGTGTCCCCCAGGGCTCTGTTCTAGGCCCTCTCCTATTCTCGCTATACACCAAGTCACTTGCTCTGTCATAACCTCACATGGTCTCTCCTATCATTGCTATGCAGACGACACACAACTAATCTTTCTCCTTTCCCCCTTCTGATGACCAGGTGGCGAATCGCATCTCTGCATGTCTGGCAGCATATCAGTGTGGATGACGGATCACCACCTCAAGCTGAACCTCGGCAAGACGGAGCTGCTCTTCCTCCCGGGGAAGGACTGCCCGTTCCATGACTCGCCATCACGGTTGACAACTCCATTGTGTCCTCCTCCCAGAGCGCTAAGAACCTTGGCGTGATCTGGACAACACCCTGTCGTTCTCAACTAACATCAAGGCGGTGGCCCGTTCCTGTAGGTTGATGCTCTACAACATCCGCAGAGTACGACCCTGCCTACACAGGAAGCGGCGCAGGTCCTAATCCAGGCACTTGTCATCTCCCGTCTGGATTACTGCAACTCGCTGTTGGCTGGGCTCCTGCCTGTGCCATTAAACCCCTACAACTCATCCAGAACGCCGCAGCCCGTCTGGTGTTCACCTTCCCAAGTTCTCTCACGTCACCCCGCTCCTCCGCTCTCTCCACTGGCTTCCAGTTGAAGCTCGCATCCGCTACAAGACCATGGTGCTTGCCTACGGAGCTGTGAGGGGAACGGCACCTCAGACCTCCAGGCTCTGATCAGGCCCTACACCCAAACAAGGGCACTGCGTTCATCCACCTCTGCTGCTCGCCTCCCTACCACTGAGGAAGTACAGTCCCGCTCAGCCCAGTCAAAACTGTTCGCCGCTCTGGCCCCCCAATGGTGGAACAAACTCCCTCACGACGCCAGGACAGCGGAGTCAATCACCACCTTCCGGAGACACCTGAAACCCCACCTCTTTAAGGAATACCTAGGATAGGATAAAGTAATCCTTCTCACCCCCCCCCCCCTTAAAAGATTAGATGCACTATTGTAAAGTGCTGTTCACTGGATGTCATAAGGTGAATGCACCAATTTGTAAGCGCTCTGGATAAGAGCGTCTGCTAAATGACTTAAATGTAAATGTAAATGTTAGTGGTGGCTGTTTAACAGTCTGATGGCCTTGAGATAGAAGCTGTTTTTTCAGTCTCTCGGTCCCTGCTTTGATGCACCTGGACTGACCTCGCCTTCTGGATGATAGCGGGGGAACAGGCAGTGGCTTGGGTGGTGTTGTCCTTGATGATCTTTATGGCCTTCCTGTGACATCGGGTGGTGTAGGTGTCCTGGAGGGCAGGTAGTTTGCCCGGGGGTGCGTTCTGCAGACCTCACTACCTCTGGAGAGCTTACGGTGTTGGGCGGAGCAGTTGCCGTACCAGGCGGTGATACAGCCCGACAGGATGCTCTCGATTGTGCATCTGTAGAAGTTTGTGAGTGCTTTGGTGACAAGCCGAATTTCTTCAGCCTCCTGAGTGGAAGAGGCGCTGCTGGCCTTCTTCACAACGCCTGTCTGTGTGGGTGGACCAATTCAGTTTGTCCGTGATGTTGTACACCGAGGAACTTAAAACTTTCCACCTTCTCCACTACTGACCGTCGATGTGATAGGGGGTGCTCCCTCTGCTGTTTCTGAAGGCCACAATCATCTCCTTTGTTTTGTTGACGTTGAGTGTGAGGTTATTTTCCTGACACCACACTCCGAGGGCCCTCACCCCTCCCTGTAGGCCGTCTCGTCGTTGGGTAATCAAGCCTACCACTGTAGTGTCATCCGCAAACTTGATGATTGAGTTGGAGGCGTGCATGGCCACGCAGTCGTGGGTGAACAGGGAGTACAGGAGAGGGCTCAGAACGCACCCTTGTGGGGCCCAGTGTTGAGGATCAGCGGGGTGAGATGTTGGACCTACCCTCACCACCTGGGGCGGCCGTCAGGAAGTCCAGGACCAGTTGCACAGGCGGGGTCGAGACCAGGGTCTCGAGCTTGATGACGAGTTTGGAGGGTACTATGGTGTAAATGCTGAGCTGTAATCGATGAACAGCATTCTCACATGGTATTCCTCTTGTCCAGATGGTGAGGGCAGTGTCAGTGTGGTTGCGATTGCGTCGTCTGTGGACCTATTGGGTCGGTAAGCAAATTGGAGTGGGTCTAGGGTGTCCGGGAGGTGGAGGTGATATGGTCCTGACTAGTCTCTCAAAGCACTTCATGATGACGGAAGTGAGTGCTACGGGGCGGTAGTCGTTTAGCTCAGTTACCTTAGCTTTCTTGGGAACAGGAACAATGGTGGCCCTCTTGAAGCATGTGGGAACAGCAGACTGGGATAAGGAATGATTAATATGTCCGTAAACACACCAGCCAGCTGTCTGCGCATGCTCTGAGGACGCGGCTGGAATGCGTCTGGCCTGCAGCCTTGCGAGGTTAACACGTTTAAATGTTTTACTCACCTCGGCTGCAGTGAAGGAGAGCCCGCAGGTTTTGTAGGGGCCGTGTCAGTGGCACTGTATTGTCCTCAATGCGGGCAAAAAGTTGTTTAGCCTGTCTGGGAGCAAGACATCCTGGTCCGCGACGGGCTGGTTTTCTTTTTGTAATCCGTGATTGACTGTAGACCCTGCCACATACCTCTGTGTCTGAGCTGTTGAATTGCGACTCGATTTGTCTCTGTACTGGGACTTAGCCTGTTTATGCCTTGCGGAGAGAATAGCTACACGTTTGTATTCGGTCATGCTTCCGGTCACCTTGCCCTGGTTAAAAGCAGTGGTTCGCGCTTTCAGTTTCACGCGAATGCTGCCGTCAATCCACGGTTTCTGGTTTGGGAATGTTTTAATCGTTGCTGTGGGTACGACATCGTCAATGCACTTCCTAATGAACTCGCTCACCGAATCAGCATATCGTCAATATTGTTGTTGGACGCAGTGCGGAACATATTCCAATCCGCGTGATCGAAGCAGTCTTGAAGCGTGGATTCAGATTGGTCGGACCAGCGTTGAACAGACCTGAGCGCGGGAGCTTGTTGTTTTAGTTTCTGTTTGAGCTGGAATCAACAAAATGGAGTCGTGGTCAGCTTTTCCGAAAGGGGGCGGGGGAGGGCCTTATATGCGTCGCGGAAATAGTATAACAATGATCTAGGGTTTTTCCAGCCCTGGTAGCACAATCGATATGCTGATAGAATTTAGGGAGTTTTGTTTTTAGATTAGCCTTGTTAAAATCCCAGCTACGATGAATGCAGCCTCAGGTGTGTGGTTTCCAGTTTACAAAGAGTCAGATAAAGTTCGTTCAGGGCCATCGATGTGTCTGCTTGGGGGGGAATATATACGGCTGTGATTATGATTGAGAATTCCCTTGGTAGATAATGCGGTCGACATTGATTGGAGGAGTTCTAGATCAGGTGAACAGAATGACTTGAGTTCCTGTGTGTTGATGATGATCACACCACGTCTCGTTAATCATAAGGCAACCCCCCGCCCCTCTTCTTACAGAAAGATGTTTGTTCTGTCGGCGCGATGCATGAAGAAACCAGCTGGCTGCACCGACTCCGTTAGCGTCTCTTGAGTTAGCCATGTTTCCGTGAAGCAGAGCACGTTGCAATCCCTGATGTCTCTCTGGAATGCTACCCGTGCTCGGATTTCATCAACCTTATTGTCAAGAACTGGACATTGGCGAGTAGTATGCTAGGGAGTGGAGCGCGATGTGCCCGTCTCCGAAGCCTGACCACGAGACCGCCTCGTTTGCCCCTTTTACGGCGTCGCACAGGGTCGCCGGCTTGGGATAGATCCATTGTATTGGGTGGAAGGCAAAACACTGGATCCGTTTCGGGAAAGTCATATTCCTGGTAGGAACGATGATGAGTTGACGTTAATCGTATATTCAGTAGTTCCTCCCGACTGTATGTAATGAAACCTAAGATTACCTGGGGTACCGATGTAAGAAATAACACATAAAAAAACAAAATACTGCATATTTTCCAAGGAACGCGAAGCGAGGCGGCCATCTCTTTTCGGCGCCGGAAGTTGTTGGAGTGCTGGAGTGTGCGATAGATCATGGTTTGTGTAATTCTGTACTACAAAAATCCATATTAACTTCTAACAAACCCTCCCCGTCCCCAAAACACATCAAACTTTTGCTCTGTAATGTTGAGACAATCCATCCTTAGGATTACTCATCATTTAAAAAAATTGTGGCCAGTAACATTTTATTTAACCAGGTAAGTTGACTAAGAACACATTCTCATTTACAGCAACGACCTGGGGAATAGTTACAGGGGAGAGGAGGAATGAGCCGATTGTAAACTGGGGATGATTAGGTGGCCATGATGGTATGAAGGCCAGATTGGGAAATTTAGCCAGGACACCAGGGTTAACACCCTACTCTTACAATAAGTGCCATGGGATCTTTAGTAACCAGAGTAAGGACACCCGTTTAACGTCCCATCCAAAAGACGGCACCCTACACAAGGCAATGTCCCCAATCACTGCCCTGGGGCTTTGGGCTCTTTTTTTTAGACCAGAGGAAAGAGCCTGCTACTGCATTTCAATAAACAGGTGTGGCTTCTTAAACGGTTAATTTGTGGAATTTCTTTCCTTCTAAATGCGTTTGAGCCATCAGTTGTGTTGTGACAAGGTAGGGGTGGTATACAGAAGATAGCTCTATTTGGTAAAAACCAAGTCCATATTATGGCAAGAACAGCTCAAATAAGCAGAGAGAAACGACAGTCCATCAGTGCTTTAAGACATGAAGGTCAGTCAATACGGAACATTTCAAGAACTTTGAAAGTTTCTTCAAGTGCAGTCGCAAAAACCATCAAGCGCTTTGATGAAACTGGCTCTCATGAGGACCGCCACAGGAATGGAAGACCCATATTTACCTCTGCTGCAGAGGATACGTTCATTAGAGTTACCCGCCTCAGAAATTGCAGCCCAAATAAATGCTTTACAGAGTTCAAGGAACAGAGACATCTCAACATCAACTGTTCAGAGGAGACTGTGTGAATCAGACCTTCATGGTCGAATTGTTGCAAAGAAACCACTACTAAAGGACACCAATAAGAAGAAGAGGCTTGCTTGGGCCAAGAAACACGAGCAATGAAAATTAGACCGGTGGAAATTTGTCCAAACAGGTGATTTTTGGTTCCAACCGCTGTCTTTGTGAGACGCGGTGTGGGTGAACGGATGATCTTCCGCAAGTGTATTTCCCACTGTAAAGCTTGGAGGAGGAGGTGCTATGGTGTGGGGGTGCCTTGCTGGTGACACTGTCAGTGATTTATTTAGAATTCAAGGCACACTTAACCAGCATGGCTACCACAGAATTCTGCAGCAATACGCCATCCCATCTGGTTTGGGCTTAGTGGGACTATTTGTTTTTCAACAGGACAATGACCCAACACACCTCCAGGCTGTGTAAGGGCTATTTTACCAAGGAGAGTGATGGAGTGCTGCATCAGATGACCTGGCCTCCACAATCCCCTGACCTCAACTGAATTGAGATGGTTTGGGATGAGTCGGACTGTAGAGTGACGGAAAAGCAGCCAACAAGTGCTCAGCATATGTGGGAACTCCTTCAAGACTGTTGGAAAAGCATTCCAGGAAGCTGGTTGAGAGAATGCCAAGAGCGTGCAAAGGTGTCATCAAGGCAAAGGGTGGCTACTTTGAAGAATCTAAAATATATTTTGATTTGCTTAACACCTTTTTGGTTACTACATGATTCCATGTGTTATTTCATAGTTTTGATGTCTTCACCATTATTCTACAATGTAGAAAATAGTAAAAATAAAAACTCTTGAATGAGTAGGTGTTTTAAAACTTTTGACCAGTATGTAAATGTGATAGCAGTTTATTTTTTGATACATTTCCAACAATTTCTAAAAACCTGCTTTTTCTTTGTCATTATGGGGTATTGTGAGTAGATTGATGAGGGAAAAAACTATTTAATACATTTTAGAATAAGGCTGTAACAAAATGTGGAAAAAGTCAAGGGGTCTGAATACATCCTGAATGCACTGTAAATAAAAAAATACATAGAAAAATCTGCATCTCTGCCCAGCCTGGCAAGAGTAGCTCTAAGGGTGTTAAGCTTCTCCAGTGGCTCTGCAAGAATGGAGAGGATATTCTCCGCTGCTGTCCTGCTCTCCAGGCACCATCGCATGAGCCTGAAGCCACAGACTCTGGCCAAACTCGTGTTTCTAAAAATGAATTAAAAGGCACTGTAGACTGAGCCTAATAAGGCATGTTTCCTTTAATTTGTATTTAATTCTAAGTAAGTCCCAGCCTATATGCGCAATTTATAGACTATGATTTAATACAACGAAATGTTGTTTATTGCTGAGCGCTTTATGTCCCTACCAGCCTAGTGTCGCACTCGCAAATGCTTCACAATGTATTTATTTGTAGGCCATAGCCTTGAAATAATTGAAATAAATAGCCAGAATAATTCATTTTCATTCCTTCTTAGGCTCCCTGTCTAGCTCCTGACCTATTTAAAGTGTTTATATGTCGTTTAATACGACATGTAACCTATTTGAAATGATGACTGCTACTTACATTCACCTTTTCATGTTTATTCAAATACGTTTCATTCAAATCATATGGTTTGGTTAAATTGTGAGCGGCAGCTTTATTATCTGTGAGCGCAGAGTAGTTTTTGGAGGAGCCGTTGGAAAGGATGTGGAGAGCTGGAGCTGCTCCATGACCAATGTGCGCGATTTCCGACCGCTCAACTCCGTTCACATACTCTGCTCAGGTGGAACAAACTTAAACTTGCTCCTATTTTCAATGCTGAATTGAATGTCATTTAGAAAACAGAAAGGTGTCATGTTTTTTTTTGCAAACATCCTTTCTGAATTTAAAAGTAATCCAAGTTAAAAATATTTTGCTGGTAACTGATTTTAGTTAGTTTTGTAATCAGTTTACATGTAACTGATTAGATGTTATCAGTTACTCTCTAACCATGTTGAAAAGATGTGTTGATATCCTACCTGTTTATTGATTATATTTGTATATGGGACAATCCAAATAAAAGTGTGACCGTTTTATTTGTCATATATTGTTGGAGAGGAAAAATGTGTCGTTTTATTAGACAAGTTGAAAAGATTTACGTTTCGGCCTTCTTCAGATTTATTATTGATTCTGAAGAAGGCCAATGAAGGATGAAACGTCAATGTTTTAAACTTGTCTAATAAAAAAAACAAAGAAAAATATGGTGAGTGAGCGCTGCGCCTTTTCCTGTCCAATGATGTCTACACATTTTTAGGTTGCACCTCCACTCACATTGGAAAGAAGTAGGAGGTACTCAACCAAAATGTTCATATATTGAACATATATTTGTATTGATATCCTATGTTTATTTGTATTGTCATTTAAATTCTAATAAAAATATACATTTGCCCTGCTACTGTAGCAGGCTAAATCGGGCAGTCATGGCATTACTAGGCAGACAGTTTGCTGCGGGTCATTCCAGCGGCAGAGTTTTTTGATGACGTGACTCTTCCTATTCAGTCCCTATTGGGCAAAACATAAACCAAAACAGAAGCAAAACAAACCGCAAATGCATCCAACAAGTTTGTAGAGTCACAAACTTGATGTAGTCATTGCGTGCAAGTAATATGGGACCAAATACTTTACGTTTGACTACTTTGATACACTAAGTGAATTTGTCCAAATACTTATGACTTCTTCAAATGTGGGGCCTAGATACATAAAGTTATTTGATGTCTAAATGGCAAAACAGATATGTATGAAAATACCCTCAAATAAAATCTGACATTCTAACTCAAATCTAAAATGCTGGAGTATAGAGACAAATAAAATGTTTTCTCTTTGCTGTCCAAATACATATGGAAGGGAGTAAAAACAAAATGCTTACCTGCTCTGGGAATGGGCACCAAAAAAGAGTAAAAGGAAAGCAATCTAATGTTATTAACATTTTACTGCAAGTGACAAGTCCACAGAATAAATAATAAATCCACATTGTAGTTAGCCATGATAGCCTTTATAATAGAACGCTTGTGACAACACATCTAAATATTGCACTTGGGAAAAACATCTTAAAGTAACTGCCAAGTGAAAATCTCACTTAAAAGTTCATATTTAGTTAACTCGTATCCAACTAATGTTGACTTGTCCTATACTCGTTTGTGGCCGAAGCATACATTGGAGAAAAAACAACAACAACCCCACCTCAAACTATCTCAAACAGACCTTTTCAAAAACGCTTGCTATTTCCTCATAGAACATGTCATCTCCCTGAGGATGAGCTGGCCAATCAGAGGTCTAGAGGAGGCTGAGCTGGCATACCAGCGGTCGACTTGCAAGAATATTTTTGACCGGTATACGCCCACACCATTTTGTTGTTGTTGTACACACCCATCATTCCGACACAGGAAAGCAGCTTTTTAAGGTAATTTAAAAATAATAATTGGAAGGAAAACCACTTCACTCATATTGTAAGTAATTATAGGTCATACTTCATAGAAATCTGGAACATCTGGGCAGTTACTTTAAAATAGATAAGAATTCAGTGAATGTAGTCCATCTCACCCCATACACAACTCATACAGAATGAAACATAAGACATTCTATTTTCGCTCTATTATAGTGGCGACGATAGCACAAGGCTACATGTGTGCAAAAATAATGGTCAGAGTTAAAAATAAAAATGCTCTCCACTCACACGATAGTGTTAGAGTATGTCAACAGAACAAAGCAATATCTTTAAACATACACAGTCAGTGGGGTATTCTAGAAAGAAGGATTATCAGACAATAAATGCTGCCTGTGAGAGGTTGTACTGTATCATCATAAAAATACCAGGAATCACAGAACCATACACAGATTTTTCACCAACAATGCTCAGTAGCAAATACCCTTCGAGAGAGTAAAGTAGAAAACATGCTTTACAAATTTAAAATAAAACCAATTGTAATTAACTTCAGAGGGCAAATTAACAGAAACCCAACAGACCAGTCCTATACCAACATACATTTTCAGATCACTTTCTTAAAAAAAAATATATGAATAGAAAACACAAAACATATATTCCATCAAATGAAGGTCAATGGTGGCAAAACAGGCCTCTGAGATGCTACTGCATCCTATTTCTTGGGCTTCAACCTCTTCTTTAATTACTTTTCATCAGTTTAAAAGACAACACAATAAGCATAATGATAAACTAAACCACACACATGACATGGTAGAGACAAAGGAAGCTATGAACAACCACTTTAAGTAACTTGCTCCAACATTATCCAACAACACCTCAATAACCCAACCACCACATTACAAAACTAAGTCACACAGCTCCCCATTAAAATTAACAATGTTATAATAAAAAATCTCCCTTAAAAAGTTGAGATGACGACTATAAAGCTTCTGCACCCCAGGTTGGAGAGATGAGACGTGAGAAAATATCTAGTTCACAGAGAAGGAGGGGAGGTGGGTTTATGTTAGAAGGCAAAAAGGGATAAGAGGCATTTTGCTCAATGATTATCACTGCCCAAAATAGGCGCTACACTCAGAAATATAATCGCTAGAAGGGACAAAGCCCCTCAGGCCATGGTCTTTTGACCACCTGGAACAGTATATTTCTATGGCCACACCACCCGTAAACAATAAGTGAAGGCCTCCTGTTCTCTGTGAATGTTTCTTAATTCAGACTCATGGCCAACAGACTGATATTAAGTCTCAGTATCAGAGAGAGGCTGGCGAGACATCAACAAATCTGACTCACTGTCATATTTTCTACTACGACACATCTTCGTCGGCAGGATGATATTCTCTACTACGACACGTCTTCTACGGCAGGATGATATTCTCTACTACGACACAATGATATTCTCTACTACGACACGTCTTCTACGGCAGGATGATATTCTCTACTACGACACGTCTTCTACGGAACGATGAAGAACACACACTTCTGTAGAAAATGCAAGCACTTGTGATTTATGCTACAAGAAAATATATCAAATTAGACATAATATTATGCCACACTGTACAATATATTTACCTTTAGTGAGACATATAGACAGTTAGGTATTGTAGACACTTTTTAGGGCATCCTGAAATTGTGTTTGCATCTTTGTAAGTATGTGATGCAACTTGCAACCAGAGGGATCATGCGTTTCAAGCAATCAAGAATCTACCATGCCGGGCATACGCCCGCATCACAAATAGGGTCAAAAGTACCATCTCAATTTGGAAACCAAGGAAACCAACATCTTCTGAACTCCCTTCTGTTCATCTCTTATTCGCTCTTTCAAAGCTCACCTGAATGTCACAAGAAAAAGTTTATATTTTTACTGTTACAATTGTTTAAGTATTGCACCAACACTTAGTGTGCTTCCCTGGAGAGGGTTATATTAGTACTGTAGCAGTCTTATAACAGTAGCCAAACATGAGTCACGCACACACACACACACACACACACACACACACACACACACACACACACACACAAATAATAAAATATATCTGTGGTTAAAAGCAGCACCAGAGTGACACAGAGTGACAACTGAGCTCCTTTCAGTCCAACAGAACTTCAAAAACTCGAAGTCACCTAGATAAAAGAAGCCTCTTTTTGGAGGCATGATTTTTTTCATGCATTCAAAATTCAACACTTTGTCACAAAATACCAATTTTACCAATTACCAACCTGGCCAAGATAAAATAATCCAAATATTTCATAATAATAAAATAAAAACAAGACCTACTCTTCCAAACAATATTCTTCCAATGGACTGATTCTCTAGGGTTGGTGACTTGGTTCCCATACCAAATGTTTGATGAAGCCAGAGTGCTACATGTACTGATGTGCATTTAAGATACTACATTACCAAGCTATCATTCCTATTCAGACACTAAAGTATTGTAGGAGTGGAAGGCCACTGGGCAGTGTGAGCACATGTCCTAAACTCTCCACCCTAAACCCTCCATACTAAACCTTACACTTGTGCCTTTTATAACATCACTACAATACTGACCATCTTCTCCTTATTTATCCATAATTCTTCCTCTCAGACAAGCATGTTAAGTCACTCAAAAGCAGGCCTCTTTCTTCTTGCCTATGAGAACTGGGGAGAGCTGTGTTTATAGTATACAATGGGCCTGAACAACACTAAAATGCATGCTGGTGTAGAGGAGACACAGTACTCACAGTGCCCCATAGAAACACAGAGGAAATGGCACCCTATTCCCTATATAGTGCACTACTTTTGACCAGAGCATGTAGTGAATATTGTGCCATTTTTGATGCAGCCAGAGAGAAACATACAGTAACAGCAGCAAACCCTTAGTGCAGAAGAGGCAGAGGCAGAGTGAGGTGTGATTTTCTTCCCACCCACCAGAGGGCGATGCAGGGGAGGAGAGGGACTGGAGCTCCAGTTCTGCTGGGTTTCCTCTTTTGCAACAAAAAAAGGCCACTCCATCTGCCAGTAACTCTGTCTGTACTGGAGATCTGTCAGTTGATCTGTCAGTAGTTTATCTGTACTGGAGATCTGTCAGTTGATCTGTCAGTAGTTTATCTGTACTCACGTTCAGAACAAGCAACCTACACAACTACGACACAAATAGTCCACATCATGCTACAGACGCTAAAAGCACCTCAGTGTCAACGTGTTAGGTTAGGAGTGTGTGAGTAAATAGGGATGTACTGCTTTGGTTCTAGTGGATCTAGAGCCAGAACTGGATTGGTGTTGTTATAAAACACACAAAGTTTCACAAACACGGTGGAAGACACGAGCAAACACACTTACTGCACTGCACTGATTCCCCATGGATAATCTTGTTCACTAGACACTTCCAATTTGCCTAGGGACGAGGTTACCCCAGGTAGGGAAATGGATGGAAAGTAAAAGGAATCAATAAATACTAGATATATAAATAACAGTTCAAAAGTTTGGGGTCACTTAGAAATTTCTTGTTTTTGAAAAAAAAAAAAAAAATGTGTCCATTAAAATAACATAAAATTGATCAGAAATACAGTGTAGACATTGTTAATGTTGTAAATGAGTATTGTAGCTGGAAACGGCAGATTTTTAATGGAATATCTACATAGGCATACAGAGGCCCATTATCAGCAACCATCATTCCTGTGTTCCAATGGCACGTTGTGTTAGCTAATCCAAGTTTATAATTTTAAAAGGCTAATTGATCATTAGAAAACCCTTTTGCAATTATTTTAGCACAGCTGAAAACTGTTGTTCTGATTAAAGAAACAATAAAACCGGCCTTCTTTAGACTAGTTGAGTATCTGGAGCATCAGCATTTGTGGGTTCGATTACAGGCTCAAAATGGTCTCATACAACGCTGTGTACTACTCCCTTTACAGAACAGCGCAAACTGTCTCTAACAAAGAATAGAAAGAGGAGTGGGAGGCGCCGGTGCACAACTGAGCAAGAGGACAAGTACATTAGAGTGTCTAGTTTGAGAAACAGACGACACACAAAAGTAATCAACTGGCAGCTTCGTTAAATAGTACCCGCAAAACACCATTCTCAACGTCAACAGTGAAGAGGCGACCCCGGGATGCTGGCCTTCTAGGCAGAGTTGCAAAGAAAAAGCCATATCTCAGACTGACCAATAAAAATAAAATATTAAGATGGGCAAAAGAACACAGACACTGTACAGAGGAACTCTGCCTAGGTTTTCTTTCAAAAACAAACAAGGACATTTCTCAGTGACCCCAAACTTTTGTATATAGTTCTTATATATACAGTATATATATAGATCTATATGTGGTTCGAGCCCTGAATGCTGATTGGCTGACAGCTGCGGTATATCAGACCGTATACTACAGGTATGACAAAACATTTATTTTTACTGCTCTAATTATGTTGGTAACCAGTTTATAATAGCAATAAGGTGCCTCGGGTTTTGTGGTATATGGCAAATATACCATGGCTAAGGGCTGTGTCCAGGCACTCCGCGATGAGTAATGCATAAGAATAGCCCTTAGCCGTGGTATATTGGCCATATACCACACCTCCTCGGGCCTTATTGCTTAAATATACATATCCATATATACCAACTCGCTGTGAATTCAGATAAAAAATCAAATAAAACCTATTAAAAAACCGGAGTAGGTATTAGTCGTATCAGTGCGTCATCAGAGGAGAGAGATTCTGGTTGGGTGGAGTGGAGCAGGCCCTTTGGTTAGTCAGTGCAAAGGTCAGAAAACACACAGTAGTTCGGACAACTCACACACCTCAGCCCCAGAGAGACTTCCCATCCCAAACACACACAGTTCAGTTGCTAGCCCTCCAGGGCCATGTCCATAGGGGCATCCATCTTGTCCTATTAGTTTGGGCTGGTGGTGGGTGGTTGTGTGAGCCGTGAGGTGAGGGGTGAGTGCATTGCCAGGGCTGGCATAGCCTGTGCCATAGTAAACTCGTTTCCAGCCTCTTTAGGCTGGGGACGAGGTTAGTGCCATGTAGGCAGGGATAATGGGAGCCCAGAGACTGTGCCGGCCACAGACAGCCAGCCCCCCTCCCCCCCAGTAGAGCTCAGAGCTGGTGCACAATGCTGTCTGTGTGGTTGACAGGCACAGGGCCGTCCTGGCGGAGCCGCTGCCACTGGAACGTGGTGCTGAGGGAACCCACCTCTTCCTCCTCGTTCTCCTGCTCCTTAGCAAACTCCATGAAGACCTGAGAGATGGGGTGAGAGAGAGAGCAAGAGAGAGACTAGCTAAGACAAATAGTCAGGAAGTGGATGGCGTTTGCATTGCAGTTGATGTAACATCATCACATGAAATTCAAGGTAAGGTTCACAAATGAGTACTTACCTGCTCTAAGGTTGATTGTGAAAAGTTGTACTCTTCAAAGTTGAAGGCTTGCTTAGCTGGAGGCAGGGGAGAGCAGAAAACATTAGAACACAATGCATTTTGCCTAAATTGTAACTGATCAATGAAACATGAGGCAGATGGTCAGAGAGTGATCACACACACACTCACCACTCTCTAGCTGAGAGAAGGACTTGGCCAGTGACTTGACATCCTCCATGGGGATCTTGTAAACCATCAGGGTGGCAAAGCTGCAAGACAGAGGCAGCAGGCTTTAGCATGTCATTACACACACACACACACACACACCTCTGCTCTGACTCACCTCTCCTGTCTTGCAGCGTGAGGGAAGATTCGACGGATCTCCTTGTGGAGCAGTGCCACTTGTTGGAGCCCCGTCAGCTCCTCTCTCAGCTTCACTTCCAGGCTGTAGCCACGCCCATACTTCCCCTTCAGGTGCTGGATAGACCCAATACACCTGAGAGACAGAGACACATCATCACAACTACATAGACCCAATACACCTGAGACAGATCTCATCTATCACAACTACATAGACCCAATAACCTGAGACACATCATCATCATCATCACAACTACATACACCAATACACCTGAGACCACATCATCATCTCATCATCACAACTACATAGACCCAATACACCTGAGACACATCATTCATCATCATCAACTCATAGACCCAATACACCTGAGACACATCATCAGCATCACAACTACATAGACCCAATACACCTAGACACATCATCATCATCATCATCACAACTACATAACCTTACACCTGAGACAATCTCTTCTCTTT
>NC_036858.1:56292149-56355084 GCF_002910315.2 Salvelinus sp. IW2-2015
CTGAGACACATCATCATCATCACAACTACATAGACCCAATACACCTGAGACACATCATCATCATCACAACTACATAGACCCAATACACCTGAGATATAACACATCCTCATCACCATCATCACAACTACATAGACCCAATACACCTGAGACACATTATCATCATCATCATCACAACTACATAGACCCAATACACCTGAGATATAACACATCCTCATCACCATCATCCTAATCACAACTACCACAAATCAACTCCCCAATACACCACCTGATCTCAACACCAAACAAAATATCTAAACACTAAAAACATACCTACAGTATGATAAAAAGACAAAGTTATTTATAACCTAGTTACTGCGACATAGATTATTAGCTATAGCAATGTATTTGCAACATATCACACCTTTTCCCCAATGTCAGAGCTTCTGGACACCCCCCTGTCCCCCTCATTGAGTTGGATAGAGGGCAGACCACAAACAGCCATTGTGGCAAGTGCATTCTCTATCCAACGCTATGTTCCACCCATCTTCACCCCTACTCTGATACCCCAACACTCACCTGAGCTGCCCTGACACCATGATGGCCACGCGGTCACACACAGCCTCAGCCTCCTCCATGTAGTGAGTTGTCAGAATGGCCCCACGCTGGCGGTTCTTAAACGCTGCCCGGATAGCCCTCCTGGAGACCGGACGAACCAGAGGAACAGAAGGACCACAGCCTTAGCACTTTACTGGCTACTTAACAGAGTAGAACAATGAAAATCTAAAACTAAAAAACAAACTGAAAACCTTTGAAACTGAAGATGACATATACTTTTGGTTATGTAGTGTATGGACACCTGCTCGTCAACCATCTCATTCCAAAATCATGGGCATTAATATGAAGTTGGTTCCCCTTTTGCTGCTATAACAGCCTCCACTCTTCTGGGAAGGCTTTCCACTAGATGTTAGAACATTGCTGCAGGGACTTGCTTCCATTCAGACACAAGAGCATTAGTGAGGTTGGACACTGATGTTGGGCTATTAGGCCTGTTGGGCTAGTCGGCATTCCAATTAATTCCAAAGGTGTTCGATGGGGTTGAAGTCAGGGCTCTGTGCAGGCCAGTCAAGTTCTTTCACACTGATCTTGACAAACATTTTCTATATGAACCTCGCTTTGTGCACGGGGGCATTGTCATGCTGAAACTGGAATGGGCCTTCCTCAAACTGTTGCCACAAAGTTGGAAGCACAGAATCATCTAGAATGTAATTGTATGCTGTAGCGTTAAGATTTCCCTTCACTGGAACAAAGGGGCCTAGCCCGAACCATGGAATACAGCTCCAGACCATTATTCCTCCTCCACCAAACTTTACAGTTGGCACTTTGCATTCGGGCAGGTAGCGTTCTCCTGGCATCTGCCAAACCCAGATTTGTCCTTCGGACTGCCAGAGAGTGAAGAATGATTCATCACTCCAGAGAAAGCTTTTCCACTGCTCCAGAGTCCAATGGCGGCGAGCTTTACATCACTCCAGCCGACGCTTGGCATTGCGCATGGTGATCTAAAGCTTGTGTGCGGCTGCTCGGCCATGAAATTTCATGAAGCTCCCGACGAACAGTTCTTGTGCTGACGTTGCTTCCAGAGGAAGTTTGGAACTTGTTAGTGAGTGTTGCAACCGAGGACAGACGATTTTTATGCGATACACGCTTCAGCACTCTGTGGTCCCATTCTGTGAGCTTGTGTGGCCTACCACTTTGCAGCTGAGCCGTTGTTGCTCCTAGACGTTTCCACTTCACAGTAACATCACTTACAGTTGACTGGAGCAGCTCTAGCAAGGTAGAAGTTTGACAAACTGACTTGTTGGAAAGGTGGCATCCTATGACGGTGCCACTTTGAAAGTGACTGAGCTCATCAGTAAGGCCATTCTACGGCCAATGTTTGTCTATGGAGATTGCATGGCTGTGTGCTCGATTTATACACCTGTCAGCAATGGGTGTGGCTGAAATAGCTGAATCCACTGAAGGTGTGTCCACATGCTTTTGTATATATAGTGTACATATACAAATGACACAATGAAACACGATACATTCTGGTTTCTATTGATTGCAGTGTGATTTTGCTGTAATTTCTCAGCCTTGTACCGCACAACTATTTCTTGTCAACAACATTGTTTTGGTCTGATTGTGCCTGTCCCAGGGAGAGGAGCATGGGTCTCACCACATGCGTTGTTTGGACTTGGGGTCCATCCCTGCAGAAGGCTCGTCCAGCAGAACTATCTGAGGGTTCCCCAACATGCTGAGAGCAAAGCACAACTGAAACACATAAACAGGAAACACAAAGGAAAACAGTCAACAACGTGTGGCACAGATACAAATGAAACAGGCAAATGAGAATTAGTGAGGGCAAAAGGATATGAATGTTTGGGCTAGGCTAAAACACTCAAAGAAAACGCAACAATAAAAATCAAATATATTTATAAAGCACTTTTTACATCAGCAGATGTCCCAAAGTGCTTACACAGAAAACCAAACCTAAAATTATAAACAGCAAGCAATGTAGACGTAGAAGCAAGGTTGGCTAGGAAAAACTCCCTAGTAAGTCAGGAAGAAACCTAGAGGAACCAGGCTCTGAGGGGTTGACAGTCTTCTTCTGGCTTTCCCAGGTGGAGATTATAAGATTGTCCATTAAGGCCAGATCGTTCTTCAAGATGTTCAAACTACCATAGATGACCAGCAGGGTCAAATAATAAATCACAGCGGTTGTAGTGGGTACAACCTGTAGCATTTTCTTTCCAGCACCTCAGGAGTAAACGTCAATTGGATTCTCATAGCTGAGCATTCAGAGATTGAGACAGCAGTCAACATACTGTGACACAGATATACAAATTAAACAAGTGAGCAAAGTAAGGTTGTAGGGTTGTTTGAACTGGCAGAGGGAGGATACACTCACTTCATTTCCTCTCTCTATTATCAAACATCACATTAAATGATGGATGGTACTGCTAGGCCCAAACGGAATCTCCGAAGCAACCCCATTTCAGCTTTCCAAATGTCTCCCTGGCAAGCAGTTTCAAAGTAAAAGTCTCCCTTTCCACAGTGTTATGTAAAGGTGTGGAGAGTAGACAGAGTGTAAAGTGGAACTCTCTCTTGCTCTCCCTCTTTCTGTCTCACCTTCCTCTTGATCCCAGCTGAGAGGTTTTTTGCCTGCTTGTGGAGGTGGCCCTTCAGCTCCAGAGCATTCACCACACTGATAGGAACACAGAGAGAGAGAGACAAACACAAAGTTCACACAAAGTCCATTCCACAGGAGACCACAGCAAAAAGGTACATAACAGAAAAATAAAGAGGGCCAAGTCTAAAAGGCAGGTTAGATAAGAGGCAAACGTTAGACACATTATTCATTTTTTAGGATTAAAATGAACTCCAGATAAACAATCCAATCAATGCTTAGTTGTCAACAGTACATCTCTGACTACATCAGGCACCAGCTGTTACTACCACAAGACAGTTGACATAAGGGTATTTACATCTATTATGGGGTCCAAACACATTAATGCACTTACATTACATATATAAAAAGATAAAACAGTACATCATATAACATTATTACACTACTACATATCTACAATACAAAATGTATAAAACCACCGTACAACAATATTACAACGTACGTGTGTGTAGTGTGTGTGTGCTAGCGCTTGTGTGCGTATGCTTGTGTCTGCACCTTTGTGTGTCTCTTCACAGTCCCCGCTGTTCCATAAGGTGTATTTTTACCAGTTTTTTTTATTTTTATTTTTAAATCTGGACTTGGGGATTGTGAAGAGACCTCTGGTGACATGTCTTGTGGGGTATGTATGGGTGTCTGAGCTGTGTGCTAGTAGTTTAAACAGACAACTCAGTGCATTCAGCTTGTCAACACCTCTTACAAAAACAAGTAGTGATGAAGTAAGTCAATCTCTCTTCCACTTTGAGCCATGAGAGATTTACATGCATATCATTGTTAGCTCTCTGTTTACTTTAAAGGGCCAGCCGTGCTGCCCTGTTCTGAGCCAATTGTAATTACCCTAAGTCCCTCTTTGTGGCACAATGGTTAACATCTCTTTTCTGAGTGTACTGCATATAACCAGCTTCTCAGGCGCCATCTCAGTGTGCTTTATTCTATAGCTAGAGGACTCCTGATAGTATAATTTTTTGGTCTTTATCTATTGATGTCTAGTACTGTCTGTTTGCTAGCTAGTGCCATCTACTTTAAGTGCTCCCTGTCTTCACAGTGACCTACTTGGTGTCTGCTGACTGTTCATAATTTGCAGATAGTTCATGACACATCAATCAGGATGAAGGTACAGGGCAATTTGTGACTTCTTTTGGTAATCAGTGGCTATATTGGAGTGCTTTCACTTCTCCTAGGCAATCAGCAATTAGTACAGGGAGGCGTGCTCTCCACCTCTGATAAGCAATTAGCAATTAGTGTTAGTTCTTCAGTCTCCCCTGGTTTCTCAGTGGTAGCGGCGGTCGTGTCAGTTCGGTCTCATAACTAAGACCAACGCCGAAACAAAGACGGTTCTGCGGAGTTGTTGGAGGAAGGCGCCACACTCTCACTTGAGTATATTTTACCTAGTTATTTACTTTGATTTTGCAGCTTTGTCAACCCTGTGCGTTTTCTATACCTGTTTGCACCTCTCCCTGTAGTATTGACAGACGTTCCCCACAACTTGGTTGCAACCCTCCTAATTTAGTGTACCCTGCACGCACAATCCATGTGGAATTCCTGGTCTCTGGCAGCATTTGGAACTGCCACACTGCGGTCAAGAATGCCTAGTTCATCTCAGCCTATGCTGCCATTCAATGCCTTGACTTTTTGTCCCTGATGAAGACATATCACCCCAGAGAACACTGCTACTCCAGCTACTCTACATCTGACTGTTTCTCTCATAGTCCGAGAGCACCTGGTCTTTGGTGGTGGTGACACAGGTCTACAAATTTCTCCTAAGTGGAGATTTTCTATTCTCACCTGTCCATCTCCTCTCCCTTCTGCTAAATAATTCTCCCGACTCTGCCTCTTCGACTCTACTTCCCTCCCTTTCCGCATCCTATGACCTGCACAGTCCCCTTTCCTCCCGGCCAGCTCGGCCCTCCCCTCCTGCTCCGTGGCTGAGTGACTCATTGTGAGTTTACAGAACAGGGCTGCGAGCAGCTGAGTGAAAAATAGAGGAACACTAAACTTCCGGAGAACCTATCATCCTTTCACTCCCTCCTCTCTACCTTCTCTTCCTCTGTATCTGCTGCTAAAGCCACTTTCAACCACTACATTTCATGCTTCTGCCTCTAACCCTAGGAAGTTCTTCCACCTTCTCCCTCCTCCCTCTCTGTGGACGAGTTTGTCAACAACTTTGGGGAAAAATAGGTTGACGACATCCGCTACTCCTTCACTCAGCCTATTGAGTCCACTGGTCTCACTCAACTACCCTACGCCTTGACCTCTTTCTCCCCTTTTCCAGATGACGTCTGGCCACTGGACAACCTGCCCGCTCGACCCCAGACCATCTCGGAGACCTTCTCTCATTAACTCATCCCTGACCACTGGCTGCGTCCCCTCTAAATTCAAAATGGCCAGAGTTGCTCCCCTCAAGAAACCAACACTCGACTCATCTGACGTCAAACTATAGACCTGTAGCCTTTCCAAAACACTTGAGTGTGCTGTCTATGATCAACTTTATCGTTATGGCTCTCAACGATCTTGACCCTAAATAGTCAGGCTTCAAGATGGGTCACCCAACCGAGACTGCTCTTCTGTGTCAGAGGCTCTCTGCACTGCCAAAGCTGACTCTCTCCTCTGTTCTCATCCTGCTAGATCTATCCACTGCCTTTGACACCATGAACCATCAGATCCTTCTCTCCACCCTCTCAGGGCTGGGCATCTCGGGCTCTGCACACTTTTGGATTGAATCTTACCTGGCAGGCCGCTCCTACCAGATGACATGGAGAGGATCTGCGTCGGACACAGATTTACTGGTGTCCCCCAGCGCTCGGTTCTAGGGCCTCTATACACCAAGTCACTCGACTCCGTCATATCCTCACATGGTATCTCCCATCATTGCTCTGCAGATGACACGCAACTACCTTTCTCCTTCCCTTCTGACACCCAGGTGCCCGGCCCACCACCTCAAGCTCAATAAGACATAACTGCTCTTCCCCTGGGGGAAGGCCTGCCCGCTCAAAGACCTCTCCATCATGGTTGACAACTCCAGTGTCGCCCTCCCAGTGCAAAGAACCTTGGCGTGACACTGGACAACACTGTTTATCTCTGCAAACATCAAAGCAGTGACCCGCTCTTGCAGGTTCATGCTCTACAACATCCGTAGAGTATGACCCTATAATACACAGGAAGTGGTGAAGGTCATAATCCAGGCACTTGTCATCTCCCATCTGGACTACTGCAACTTGCTGTTGGCTGGGTTCCCCTCTTGTGCCATCAAAACTCCGAAACTTATCCAGAACGCGGCCGTCTGCCTGGTTTTCAAGTTCTCCCATGTCACCCCGCTCCTCCTCATGCTCCACTGGCTTCCAGTTGAAGCTCCCATCCACTACAAGACCATGGTGCTTACCTATGGAACAGCAACTGCCCCCACCCACCACACTTTCGTTGCCTGTGATATGTGGTTGTCCTTCCTAGTTAACATGAATGCAGTCACACTGGAAAAGAGCATCTGCTAAATGACAAGTATTAACTGTATTATGATAGTGGATAGTTACCGTGTGATGATGCCAGGGACGTCCTGTCCCTGGAGGCCCTTGATGGCAGCGTAGATCTCCAGGTGTTCCTCCAGGGTGATGCGGGGCCACAAAGGGCTGACCTGGGGACAGTAGCCTATATGCTCCAGGGGGTTGTCTACTGGACGGAACTCTGTACTGTAGTCCCCCATCAGGACCTGAGGCAAGAAAAACAGACTGTCATATTTAATCATAGGATCAGATTGGACCTTAAATGCAGCTGTTTGGTCTCAATTATTGCCCAGAAATGGTTTAACTTCTTATGGCTGCAGGCCCAGTATTGAGTAGCTTGGATGAAAGGTGCACAGAGGTGCCCAGAGTAAACAGCCTGCTCCTCAGTCATAGTTGCTAATACATGCATTATTATTAGGATAGAAAACACTCTGAAGTTTCTAAAACTGTTTGAATTATGTCTGTGAGTATAACAGAACTCATATGGCAGGCAAAAACCTGGTAAAAAATCCAACCAGGAAGTGAGAAATCTGAGGTTGGTCGATTTAACTCCTCGCCTATTGAAAACACAGTAGGATATGGATCTGTTTGCACTTCCTACGGCTTCCACTAGATGTCAACAGTCTGTAGAACCTTGAATGAAGCTTCTACTGTGATGTGGGGCTGAATGAATCAGTGGCGCCAATGTAAACTTAAAGGTTTTTGGATATAAATATGAACTTAATCGAACAAAACATATATGTATTGTGTAACATGAAGTCCTATGAGTGTCATCTGATGAAGATCATCAAAGGTTAGTGATTCATTTTCTCTATCTGCTTTTTGTGACTCCTGTCACAAATAGCTGTGTTTTTCTGTGATTTTGCGGTGACCTAACAATCGTTTGTGGCGCTTTCACTGTAAAGCCTATTTGAAATCGGACACTTTGGTGGGATTAACAACAAGATTACCTTTAAAATGGTATAAGATACATGTATGGTATAAGATACATGTATGTTGCACTTTCACTGGCTGTTGTCATATTATCCCGTTAATGGGATTGCAGCCATAAGAAGATAACCTCTTGACACTACAGGGGGTGCTGTTTCAACTTGGACATTTATCGTTCCCAAATTAAACTGCCTCGTACTCAATTCTTGCTCGTACAATATGCATATTATTATTACTATTGGATAGAAAACAATCTAGTTTCTAAAACCGTTTGAATTATGTCTGTGGGTGAACCAGAACTCTTTCTGCAGCGAAATCCATGACAGGAACTGCGAAGGTCTGAAAATGAGGCTCTGTTCTCAGATCAGTTTAAAGCTCCTGTATGTATCCTATGGGTCGACATGAACTGCACCCGCCTTCCCTGGATGTCAGTAACCAATGAGAAGTGGAATGGAGTGTCTACGTAGTTCTCAGAGCTTATAAAAGGCCAAGGAACGAAGTGCGCTCTCTTTTCGTCGTTCGTCATTGCGCAAAGCAAGACCTCAAGATGGCATTTTGAAACGCTCAGTTATCGGCCTTAGCTATATCCGTCTGTAATTTAATTCGATATAGGTTTAGAAACATCATAACGAAGTTATTTTTAAACCGAGTTATATCAGTTTATGCGAGTATATTGCTATTTTCGGAATTTCCTTAGTATTGCGTTTTGGGGATTTGGGAATGTTGTGGCCACATAGCTAATGTTAGCTGCTAGTTCCGAAGTTGAGACGACGTTTTACAACCAAGCAACGATTCTTTGGACAAAGGACACCTTGCCCAAGATTCTGATGGAAGCTCGTCCAAAAGTAAGAACTATTTATGATGTTATTCCGTATTTATGTGGAAAAAATGTAAACGCATTTGTCCGCCGTTATTGCGCACTAGTCTGGCTGTAACCACACTGTATGTCTAGTAACGTTAATTTTAAATCTAATTCAGCGGTTGCATTAATAACTAATGCATCTTTCATTTGCTGTCCAAACCTGTATTTTTTAGTCAAGTTTACGATATTTATTGATTAGATTAGGTGCCTTTCCAAAGATGCGGCCGGCCAGAATGCAAGAACTTTTGCTACTGATCACATTGTATAGCCACGATTTGTGCTGCTAAATATGCAAATTTTCGAACAAAACCTATATGCATTGTGTAATATGATGTTACAGGACTGTCATCTGTGGAAGTATATCAAAGTTAGTCCAAAAATTATATATCTTTTGCTGGATTGTTACGATCGCTAACCTGTTGCTGCTGGTAAATTGCTTGTGTTTCTGGCTATTGTGCTAAGCTAATATAATGCTATATTGTGTTTTCGCTGTAAAACACTTAAAAAATCTGACATATTGGCTGGATTCACAAGATGTTGGCTTTCATTTGCTGTACGCTGTATTATTCAGAAATGTTTTAAGATGAGTAATTAGGTATTTGACGTTGGTCTCTGTAATTATTCTGGAGCTTCGGCACTATTTCAGATTGCGCTGCAATGTAGAACGTGATTTATACCTGAAATATGCACATTTTTCTAAAAAAACATAGCTATACAATAAATATGTTATCAGACTGTCATCTTATGAAGTTGTTTCTTGGTTAGTGGTATTTATATCTTTATTTGGTCGAATTAGTGATGGCTACTGATGGAGTAAAAAACTGGTGGAGTAAAAAAGTGGATGATTTTCTAACGTGGTTAGCTAATAGATTTACATATTGTGTCTTCCCTGTAAAACATTTTAAAAATCAGAAATGATGGCTGGATTCACAAGATGTGTATCTTTCATCTGGTGTCTTGGACTTGTGATTTAATGATATTTAGATGCTATTTACTTGTGACGCTATGCTAGGCTATGCTAGTCAGCTTTTTTACTGTGGGGGGTGCTCCCGGATCCGGGTTTGGGAGGAATTAGAGGTTAAAAGCCATTTTAAATGTATATGACTTATAAGTCCAGGAAACTGGCCCTAAAAATTCCATATTGGGTCCAGTCAAAAGACAGAGGGTGAATGGTATGTACCTGTCCAGCGGTTGGGACTGTGTCTCCAGACAACATATGCATGATGGTGCTTTTCCCTGCTCCGTTGGGCCCCAGCAGTCCAAGCACCTCACCTGAACACACATACAGTTGATATACTGGTTCTGTTATGAGACCATTGACATTGTTCAAAAACCCAAGCTTCACAGTGCAGACCTCAGAGATTTCTCTGCCATTAATATCCTTGGACGGGCCGCTTAAGTACAGTGTAAAATATATATATAATTTTTTTATACATTTTGCGATGGAAAAATGTTTTCAGTGTAAACTTAAACGACTAAAAACAGATAGTATGTAGAAAAGATAATGGACCTAAATATTTTTTTTATAATATAATCTTTGAACTAACCACCAAAATAAAATATAGACAGTCGGGGAGAATAGAAAAATCCCAAAACGATTAATTTAGCAGTATATATTTTGTTATGTTTGGGCAAAAGAACACAGCATTAGCCATGGCAAAATGCATAGAATTGCAGGAAATCTGCTTTAAAACAAAAATAATAATAGCAGCTGCATGGAAAGTATAGAATTGGGGGAAATTGGCTTGTCTATAATTTCTTGACACCGGCAAGATTGGGGCCACTATTTTTTTCTTTTTTTACTGCGGAGGCAGAACAACCCTGCCACATCCCTTACCACGCCCACCACCTAAGCCTAATTTAAATCCAGTTGAGGCTGCTGAGGGGAGGACGGCTTATAATAATGGCTGGAATGAAGTACATGGAAACCATTTGTCCGATACCATTCTATTTATTCCGGTCCATCCATTACTACGAGCCGTCCTCCCTTCAGCAGCCTCCATTGCTCTGGACATAAGTCATACACTCAATCATTGCATTCATAACTTCATGTGATAAATGTTAAGCAATGGAATTGTTTAGTGTTTGACTGATCAAATTTACAGTTGGAGAGTAGTAAGCTCAGCTGACCTTTGCGTACACAGAAGGAGATGTTCTTGGTGGCTACCGTCCTCCTCTTCTTGAGAGAGATTCCTTCCCTTGGACATTTATACTGCTTCCTCAAGTTACTCACCACCACTACTGGTTTCTGAAGGGGGGAGGGGAGGGGGGGGCACACAAGAAAGATTATTAGATGACAGTTAATAGATTATCTGAGGAAGCCGTCAAAACATGGCAAATCCCCTTTCAAAGATGGGACTAGTCTTCCACAGAGATCAAGGTGTGAATAAAAAAGCACTTAACACACACACCTCGTAATGGCCACACACACACACCTCCTCACAGCACTGGCAGGTGAGGGCCTCCTTCACCCGAGCCTTTTCCATCTGAACATCTTCATCCTCATTGATCCCCTCCTCTGGGTTACGCTCCACTTTAGCCTTAGTCTTGGAAGAGATCCTTCAGGAGAAAGACAATGGTAATATTCAGTTTCATAGTCTCACGTTGCCATACTTTCAAGTCTCATTCAAATCAAGGAACCTTGGAATCGAAGCTAGGTGGAGTATTATGATGACTTAAAGATCCAATGCAGCCATTGTTATCTCAATATCAAATAATCAAGCACCATACTGTGATTGTTTTAAATTGAAAAGGTCAGAAAGAAACAAAAACAATGTAAAAAAAACTTTTTTTTCATAATGTTTTTGACATTTTGGACTACGTTTTTATTTGTCATTTTTTGGTTGGGGGGGTTACAGGTACAATATTCATGTACATTTACACACTTTTAGTTTATACTACACGTACCATAAGCTGCCCCTCTACAGAAAAATGTAATTATCATATTAACCACACAGCATTTTGTAATAAAATTGGTAGGTAAAGAAAATAAACAAAAAAGTGGTGGGCCTACAGAAGTCAAGATTTTAGGGAGTGTGCAATTGGCATGCTGACTGCAGGAATGTCCACCAGAGCTGTTGGCAGAGAATTTAGTTTTAATTTCTTGAGCATAAGCCACCTCCAACATCATTTTAGAGAATTTGGCAGTACGTCCAACACTGCAGACCACGTGTAAGCACGCCAGCCCAAGACCTCCACATCCGGCTTCTTCACCTGCGGGATCGTCTGAGACCAGCCACCCGGACAGCTGATGAAACTGTGGGTTTGCACAACCAAATAATTTCTGCACAACCTGTCGGGAAGCTCATTTGCGTCAAGAGTATGTTAGCGGAGCAGAGCTGGAGTTGAGCGTGCCCAATTTGACTGGAGCGTGGAGAAATATTCCTAAAGGCTAGAGCGTCGGCTTTCTCGCCCGCTCCAAACTTCGCTTCAATAGCGCTCACTTCACGAGCTCAGGGCATGCCCGCCCCAGCATGCATTTGTAGTCTACTTATGCCCTTGCGTGAGCTACTGTCATGGAGTTCGCTAAATACAGTGCCTTCAGAAAGTATTCAGACCCCTTGACTTTTTCCACTTTGTTACGTTACAGCCCTATTCTAAAACGGATGAAATAAAAACAATTCCTCAGTAATCTACACACAATACTCAATAATGACAAAGCGAAAACAGGTTTTAAGAATTTGTTTTTAGAAACCTTTACATAAGTATTCAGACCCTTTGCTATGAGACTCGAAATTGAGCTCAGGTGCAACCTGTTCCGTTGATCATCCTTGATGTTTCTACAATTTGATTGGAGTCCACCTGTGGTAAATTCAATTGATTGGACATGATTTGGAAAGGCACACACCTGTCTATATAAGGTCCCACAGTTGACAGTGCATGTCAGAGCAAAAACAAAGCCATGAGGTTGAAGGAATTGTCCGTAGAGCTCCGAGACAGGATTGTGTCGAGGCACAGATCTGGGGAAGTGTACCAAAACATTTCTGCAGCATTGAAGGTCCCCAAGAACAAAGTGGCCTCCATCATTCTTAAATAGAAGCGCCTTGGTCAGGGAGGTGACCAGGAACTCGATGGTCACTCTGACAGAGTTCCTCTGTGGAGATGGGAGAACCTTCCAGAAGGACAACCATCTCTGCAGCACTCCACCAATCAGGCCTTTATGATGGAGTGGCCAGATGGAAGCCACTCCTCAGTAAAAGGCACCCTCAGAGCATGAAAAAAATGATTCTCTGGTCTGATGAAACTAAGATTGAACTTTCTGGCCTGAATGCCAAGTCTCATGTCTGGAGGAAACCTGACACCAAATATATTTAGATTTGTTTAACACTTCTTTGGTTACTACATGATTCCATATGTGTTATGTCATCGTTTTGATGTCTTCACTATTATTCTACAATGTAGAAAATAGTACAAATAAAGAAAAACCATGGAATGAGTAGGTGTGTCTAAACTTTGGACTGGTACTGTATATGGAATTGTTTTAAGAAGGTCACAAGGATCATTTAGTTATTTGATTTGAAGTATAAAAAAATATATAGGGCCTTACTGCTATTAGCCAATACTAATGCATTGAATAACAGATTATCTACATGGACAGTCCCCCCAAAAATATAAAAAGGACGTTTGTTCTGAAGTATCTCTAGAGAGACACTTATATCTAGAGATATAAGAAAGATCAGGAAACCTTTATCATATTATTTATTTTTTTACATGTATTTAAAAGCTTATTTTTGTCATTAAACAATCTCCATATATACTTCCATTCATTTTTTTCAACTGGTACCACGGGACCTTCAGACGAGTCTTGTGAGGCCTGTGGGTGTTCTAAAGAACTGTTTGGGTCAAAGGTCCATTTGATACTCGTGGTGGCAGAGGAGCTTTCGACATTGTGTCAGAGACAATTACTCTATGCATTTGTCTCTCTCGCTGTAATTCAAATGATCTCTCCCTTTCTTTCTTTCTCTCTCCCTCTTTCTTTCTCTCCCTTCCCCCTAGTCTGGGTGTGAACTCCAACACAGTGTCAGTGTGGGTCAAAGGTCCATTTGATACTTGTGGTGGCAGAGGAGACAGTTACTCAATGTATTTGTGTCTCACTCCCTCCCTCTCTCAGTCTGGCATTGTTGCTGGTCTTCCTAGCTGCTGTGCTAGTATTGTCTCTGGCTACGGGGAACATCCAGATCCACGCTCCAGAACTCATCAAGCCAAAGGGTGGCTATTTGAAGAATCTCAAATATAAAATATGTTGATTTGTTTAACATAACACACTTTGGTTACTACATGATTCCATATGTATTATTTCATAGTTTTGATGTCTTCATTATTATTCAACAATGTAGAAAATAGTAATAATAAAGAACAACCCTTGAATGAGTAGGTGTGTCCAAACTTTTAACCGGTAGTGTACATTGTCTAGATAAAGTTTGATATTATCTGAGTATAATGAGATGGCATGACCGGTAGAATTGAGAGATATTATTGTAATTTCTTTTGATTGTTGAAGTCCCTGGGCCAGGGCCTCCATAGACAATAAAAATAGCTGAGGTGAGATGGGATCCACTAGCCTGCTACTTCTAGTTATTCTGACCAGAACAGAGCAGGTATTGGCATATAGTATTTTAATAATATTTTCCAAAACCGACCAAAGATATGACAATTTAGTCTATCAAAAGCTTTTTTCTGCGTCGAGAGATATAACTGCCCAATGAGCTTTGGTTTCTGATGAAGCATGTAAGATACTGTAAGTAATAGATGATGGCGGCTATCTGAGGATGTACCAATTTGGGTAAGTAGGTTTCGAGACGGGACGACAGGATTTAAAAAAATTGTTTAATATGTTTTTATCAAAGATAGGGGGTGATAGTGAGAGCACTGGGTGGTGTCCTTATCTTTTTTTAAATAAAAGCAAAATTAGCGCTGTATTTATATCCCTTCCAAGTAAACCTTTGTGACCGGTTGTGTTAATCATTTCCGCTAGTTTGTACAAATGGTTCTCTATTCTACTCTATGCGAGTCCTTTTCGACTGCACTGGGACTTTAACAATGACTTTAGTTGTGTGATATTTTTATCAACATACTCCCCCTATCCATTGACCACCACCTCTACCCTCTGAGTAGCCCTGCCCCTCTTCTTCTTCTCTCATCCCTTACCTGCAGAACTGGTCATTCTTCATGGTCCTCCCTCCGTAGCGGATCTCCAACCAGCGCAGCATGAACAGCAGCAGGATGCACTGCAGATAGGGCTGGGGAGAAACAATGTGTGTGATGTGCTGTATGTCTGTCTACAAAAATATTGATATGCTAGCATGCTGTATGAAACAGAAATAATTTCCTACCAGACACAAAGTAACCAACAACAACAAACCCAATCCATGTTACACATCAACATCTCCGTACTCTGACTCCTATTCCTATTATAATGTCCAGGGCATTTCCTGCTACTTACAGATAGGACAGCAATGAGCAGGTTCTTCCAGAGGAAGTCCTCTTCATAGAGGGAGGGCAGGAAGGTGGCCTTGGTGATAGAGTTAAGGCAGCCCATTAAAGGGTAGAGAGGGTTGAAGAAACATAGTGTATTGTGGAGGATCCTCGTCAGCCCGGGGTTGTCGTTCACAAATGACAGCTGGACGATGGAGGCAGACACCACACACACCTAGTATGCAACAGAACGACACACACACACACACACAAAATAACCAAAGACAAAGTAATATAGCTGCTCCCACATTGACACAAATCATTAATCTAATTATATATTTTTTTCACTATAGAGGAAACTTGATAATAAAAACAAATCACAGTTTTATTAATATTGTAAGAATGTTGTGTGAACATTGTAATGTTGTGTGAACGTTATATAAATGTTGTGTGACAGGGAGGGAGGGAAGGTTGTTGTTCTCACCATCATGGAGACCACAGAGAAGAAGTCTCTGTTACTCTGGACGCGTGTGAACATGAAAGACACCACGTAGGCGAACAGGATCATAGCTGGACCAAAACCTATCAGACACAGGATCTATAGAAAATAAGATGGAGAGAGTCAGTCTGAGGGAGTGTACAGTGGCATGAAAAAGTATGTGAACCCTTTGGAATTGCCTGGATTTCTGCATAAATTGGTCATAAAATTTGATCTGATCTTCATCTAAGTCACAACAATAGACAAACACAGTCTGCTTAAACTAATAACACACAGTTATACGTTTTCATGTCTTTATTGAACACACCGTGTAAACATTCACAGTGCAAGGTGGAAAAAGTATGTGAGCCCTTTGATTTAATAACTGGTTGACCCTCCTTTGGCAGTGTTAGCAATTTATGTTATTCTTCAATAACACAAACTCCAAAGCAAATCAGGGGGAGAAAAATAGGTTTATTTAAGAAGGACAAATCAGGATGTTATGCTGAGAGGTAGATGTTCAGTCTCCCCTCTCCTCAGCTTTTCTCCACCGAACAAAGGAACAGGATGCCATTTATAACCCCCCCACCCTAACCTGGGGTCGACTAATCAGAAGTCATTGCAGTACAACTTGGCCAATGGCCAAGTAACAAGTATCCTGCACCCGACTCAATGTACAGACTAATGAAAATGTGGCACACGTCGCTCTGAGTTCAGGAGTGACATTCCACAGATTCTAAACAGATGTTGAACTGAAACCCAACTCCTATTTACAATTTGCTATTGACCATTAGTATTCCAGTACTCTCGTCCTCTGCGTTGTGTATTTATCTTCAAAATATTCTTAAAGCAGCAATAACCTCAAACAAAAGTTTTCTGTTGTTGCGGATCAGACCTGCACAACAGTCAGGAGGAATTTTGGACCATTCCTCTTTACAAAACCGTTTCAGTTCAGCAATTTTCTTGGGATGTCTGGTGTGAACTGCTCTTGAGGTCATGCCACAGCATCTCAATCGGGTTGAGGTCAGGACTCTGACTTGGGCCACTCCAGAAGGCGTATTTTTCTGTTGTTGATTTACTTCTGTGTTTTGGGTCATTGTCCTGTTGCATCACCCAACTTCTGTTGAGCATCAATTGGCGGACAGATAGCCTAACATTCTCCTGCAAAATGTCTTGATAAACTTTGGAATTCATTTTTCCTGTTGATGATAGCAAGCTGTCCAGGCCTTGAGGCAGCAAAACAGCCAAAACCATGATGCTCCCTGCACCATACTTTAGGGTTGGGATGAGGTTTTTGTTGGTGTACCTTTTTTTCTCTCCACATAGTGTTGTGTGTTCCTTCCAACAGCATATTTTGCCAGTAGCGCTGTGGAACATCCAGGTGCTCTTTTGCGAACTTTAGACGAGCAGCAATGGTTTTTTTGGACAGCAGTGGCTTCTTCCGTGGTGTCCTCCCACAAACACCATTCTTGTTTAGTGTTTTACGCATCGTAGACTCGCCAACAGAGATGTTAGAATGTTCTAGAGATTTCTGTATCTTTAGCTGACACTCTATGATTCTTCTTAACCTCATTGACCATTCTGCACGGTGCTCTTGCAGTCATCTTTGCAGGATGGCCACTCCAAGGGAGAGTAGCAACAGTGCTGAACTTTATAGACAAGAAAAATACAACAATTTGTGTGTTATTAGTTCAAGCACACCGTGTTTGTCCATTGCTGTGACTTAGATGAAGATCAGATCAAATTTTATGACCAATTTATGCAGAACTCCAGGTAATTCCAAAAGGTTCACATACTTTTTCTTTCCACTGTATGTGTGTGTTGTTTCTGACTGACCACGGAAGTGTGCGTGTGTACTGTACTAGACACACGAGTCTAACTAACTGACCACTGCGGTGACGTTGCTAGAGGTAAGCAGGTTGGCAGTATGGAAGGAGAAGAGGATGCTGGTCATGGTGGTCAGTATGAGGTAGTAGAAGGGGATGTCCACTGCAGCCTGACCACACCAGTACGCAGACGGGACCAGGCCAGAGATACGCAGCGTTGAACGGCACTTTATCTAGGATTGAGAAGAGAAAGGAAAGAGTTATCAGTCAATATGGAAAGCACACTAAATTAATGCTTTTGAATGTAGATCACAAAAGGAGTGCTTTTTGTTGTATTGTAGGCTTTCAGTTTCACCGCTATTGTTGTTCTATCAATCACCAATAAGGTCATTTCTGAATCGGGAGAAAACTGAAAGCTCCAGACAGTCCTGCATCAGAGCAGTCCCAGACAGTATTCATGGAATGTCTACTATTCTGTGAATCGACTTCTTAGTGCTAACCCTCTCCGTCTCGGGTGAATCGACCGTTTAGTGCTTACCCTCTCCGACTCGGGTGAATCGACCGCTTTAGTGCTTACCCTCTCCGTCTCGGGTGAATCGACTGCTTAGTGCTTTACCCTCTCCGTCTCGGGTGAATCGACCGCTTAGTGCTTACCCTCTCCGCCTCGGGTGAATCGACCGCTTAGTGCTTACCCTCTCCGTCTCGGGTGAATCGACCGCTTAGTGCTTTACCCTCTCCGTCTCGGGTGAATCGACCGCTTAGTGCTTACCCTCTCCGTCTCGGGTGAATCGACTGCTTAGTGCTTACCCTCTCCGTCTCGGGTGAATCGACTGCTTAGTGCTTACCCTCTCCGTCTCGTTGGAATCGACTGCTTAGTGCTTACCCTCTCCGTCTCGGGTGAATCGACTGCTTAGTGCTTACCCTCTCCGTCTCGTGAATCGACTGCTTTAGTGCTTACCCTCTCCGTCTCGGGTGAATCGACTGCTTAGTGCTTGCTTAGTGCTTACCCTCTCCGTCTCGGGTGAATCGACTGCTTAGTGCTTACCCTCTCCGTCTCGGGTGAATCGACTGCTTATGCTGCTTAGTGCTTACCCTCTCCGTCTCGGGTGAATCGACCTGCTTAGTGCTTACCCTCTCCGTCTCGGGTGAATCGACCGCTTAGTGCTTACCCTCTCCGTCTCGGGTGAATCGACTGCTTAGTGCTTAGTGCTTACCCTCTCCGTCTCGGGTGAATCGACTGCTTAGTGCTTACCCTCTCCGTCTCGGGTGAATCGACCGCTTAGTGCTTACCCTCTCCGTCTCGGGTGAATCGACTGCTTAGTGCTCTTAGTGCTTACCCTCTCCGTCTCGGGTGAATCGACTGCTTAGTGCTTACCCTCTCCGTCTCGCGGGTGAATCGACTGCTTAGTTGCTTACCCTCTCCGTCTCGGTGAATCGACTGCTTAGTGCTTACCCTCTCCGTCTCGGGTGAATCGACTGCTTAGTGCTTACCCTCTCCGTCTCGGGTGAATCGACTGCTTAGTGCTTACCCTCTCCGTCTCAGGTGAATCGACCACTTAGTGCTTACCTCTCTGTCTCGGGTGTGGTCCATGGCGAAGTAGGCAGGCATGCCTGCAGCTAGCATCCCCAGTATGATAGCCTCAATGTAGACCAGAGCATATGACGTGGCGTCGGGAATTTGCTAAGGAGAAGAACATAGGGAACGTAAAATTATTGTAGCATGACGATCACTCTTTCAGGCACCTTTTGTTAATTCGATAGATACATGGATAAATATACTTTATTGCTTGTGTATGTCTGTAACAAGTTTGAGATAGAATATAACTTCATTTTTCTAGACTATTGCTGTACGTGCTATTCTAACTAAACCATCACGGTGTTATTCCAATCATTAGTCTTATTGGACTTGACTTACATAGTCGAAGGGCTTGGTCCAGGTTTGGATGTGTTGTGTGCCGTTGAGACCTCGTAGGATGGCGTTACTGAGGACGTTGACTGTCATGGGCAAAGAGTGGACGGTAGTACTGTTGAACGCTACACTGTATCTGAAACCCTGCAAACCAGAGAAAGAAAAAAAGTGTCTGTTGTCAATGGTTGTCTGTGTGTGTGTGCGTAGGTGCGCACGTGTGTGTGGGCGTGCTTGCGCAAAGCTATGCTTAACTGAAACCCTATAACCAGACAGAAGAAGAGTCAATCAAGGACTGGGCATTTAAAGTGGCATTAGTGGCCTCCCTATGTCTTCTGATCTTATGCCCCAATTATTGGCAAAAGAGCTGATTTGATTTTGATTGGTCAAAATAGACCCAAGGGGGGGAAATCAGAATTGGGCTGCCTGTGTAGACACATCCTATGTGGCTCTGCGCCTGAGACAGACAGCCAGGGTAAACGTGAACCACTCTACTGAAGCACCCTACTACCAATTAGGGCACTTGCTGCATAACTAGCCTCAGCCTAGGAGCACTCCATATAGCACTCAAAATCATGCATAAAATCAGAGGTAAACCGCCCACACACACACACACTCAGAGAGAAAGAAAGAATGTCACCCTTCTCCTGTATAAGAGGGGTTATTATTTTTCACCTTGTTGGATCCGGTGACGTTGATGGCTGCGCTGTGAGGAGCACAGGACATGTAGTCTGTGTTCTTCATCATCTCCACCTTGATGTCCTGAGATTCCAGGTTACGGATGAAGTCGGAGATATCCGAGCCTGCACAGAGAAACAGACCACAGTTTTTTTGTGTGTGTTTCTAACCAGAGTGTTTCTACTCTCGTATTCAGCCATTCATATTCTGTGAACAGATGCTGCTAGGAACTCCACTGCTTGGGAAAAGCTAGATAGAGAACATAAAGTATTTCAGAGCTGTAGTGATGGGAGGAGAACACAGTATTCAAGAGTATTCAGTTCACAGTATAGAAGAGAGTATGGACTAACCTGATGAGTTCTGGACCAGTAGGCTGGTGGTGTATTTCCTGACTGATTGGCTGACGTACCTGATGAGTTCTGGACCAGTAGACTGGTGGTGTATTTCCTGACTGATTGGCTGACGTACCTGATGAGTTCTGGACCAGTAGACTGGTGGTGTATTTCCTGACTGATTGGCTGAACGAACCTGATGAGTTCTGGACCAGTAGACTGGTGGTGGTATTTCCTGACTGATTTGCTGATTGTACCTGCATGAGTTCTGGACCAGTAGACTGGTGGTGTATTTCCTGACTGATTGGCTGACGAACCTGATGAGTTCTGGACCAGTAGACTGGTGGTGTATTTCCGGGGGGCCTGGTTCGGTCTCAGCAGGTAGATGGGGACAAACTGCCGTTCTGGAGCGTGGATCTGGATGTTCCCCGTAGCCAGAGACAATACTAGCACAGCAGCTAGGAAGACCAGGAACAATGCCAGACTGAGAGGGGGAGGGAGTGAGACACAAATACATTGAGTAACTGTCTCCTCTGCCACCACAAGTATCAAATGGACCTTTGACCCACACTGACACTGTGTTGGGGTTCACACTCACACCCAGCCCAGAACAGTTCCCTGTCCTTCTCAACCCAGACTAGCCTGTGTAGCCAAAGGCCTTCCTCTCTCTCTACATGTTGAGCATGTGGGGAGGGAACTGCTTACCTCCCTATTATCTTGCCTATAGCCTTAGTACAACAACACAGTGTATAAGGTCAATAACTTAATATTAGGTTAGGTAATAGAGAGGTAAGCAGTTCCCTCCCCAGACTCACGTGTAGACAAAGGCCTTCCTCTCTCTCTGCATGTTGAGCATGTGTAGCCAGGCCACGGTGCTGAACTGCTGTCTCCACAGAGCATGGCCCTGGACCGCCTCTGGCTTGCTGTCAGAGAAGGTCAGTAGTCTTTGGTCAGTGTCGTCCAGAGAGGATGCATCACCCTCATCCTCAACCTGCTCCTGGTTGAACACACTGTAGTCTAGAGACGGGAGGGGTGGGAGAGAGGAATATGTTATTAGGCTACTCAACAGGGTCGTACTTTTAGGGCTCACCGTAGAAAATGTTTTTGAACAGAAAACAAAAAATTATATTTCTAATTGGACAAGTTTAGGTTGTCATCTCCCCGTTTGTCAGTTTTCTTCAGTTCGGTGCCTAATGAATACGACCTAGGTAACATAGTTGTCAGTAGATTGCATCTTATGATTAACATAAAACTACACGTGACATGTGAAATAAATGTGAAATAAATGTGACAACATGGGATTCAAAATGTAAACGTGAGAACATGAAATTACACATGACAACATTTGAGCACTTGTGAAAGCTGAGATGTCCAATATCATTTAGAATACTACTTTAAAAGGAATAGTTGATGTTAATGGACAGTATGCTGCTGTATGCTGATTAATTGGGACTCAACCTCACTTGGGATTTGAACTCTAAACATCTTGGTTGCTAGCTACCTGATGTTGCTGCTGCACCACCAGATCTATGGACATAATGGAGATTGGCTATATATTTATTGCCAAGAATACGTATGCAATGTCTAAAGTTGCAGTAAAAATAAAGTAAAAACTTACAACTTCTTATTTCTATAAACATGACAGTATACTGCTATATTCTGATCTCAATTACTGTAAAATATAATTTTGTACTGTGAACAATGCGTTCTACAGACTTATTGCCAATAATTGGCCATTTCGGCATTTTGCTAAAAGCGGCACAGAATCAAGTAACGTAAATGTAAAACTAGCAGTGCTCAATGACACTTGAGAGAATATACAACAATTATTTACGGATTTGAACTTGCAACCCCTTTGTTGGGAGTGCAATAATGTTTCTGCAGTGCCACCAGGTTCATACTTATTGCTCGGAACATACAGTATATTAACACACTCAAAAAACAAGGGTATGGTTAGTGTAGTGTTGTTCCCCAGGGAACAAAAAGGTCAAAGATACACTTCACAGCTATACATACTGTATAAACTCACATGGAACAGTTCGGTGTACCTCATAGGTATGTGAGATTTTTCTACCCAATATTTTGAACATAAGGTATGATCATCACTGCACTTTAAAATATAGGTGGGGGCAATGTACTGGTTGGGTCTCATTCGCATATTTGGGGGCGTGGTTAAATACACTAAATGACCAATAGTATGGGGACACCTGCTTGTCGAACATCTCATTCCAAAATCATGGTCATTAATATGGAGTTGGTGCCCCCTTTGGTGCTATAACAATCTCCACTCTTCTAGGAAGGCGTTCCACTAGATGTTGGAACATTGCTGCGGGGACTTGCTTACATTCAATCACAAAAGCATTAGTGAAGTGGGACACAATGTTGGGCGATTAGGCCTGGCTCGCAGTCGTTGTGTTCCAATTCATCCCAAAAGTGTGCAGGCCAGTCAAGTTCTTCCACACCGATCTCAACAAACCATTTCTGTATGGACCTTGCTTTGTGCACAGGGGCATTGTCATGCTGAAATGGGAAAGGGCATTCCCCAAACTGTTGCCACAAAGTTGGAAGCACAGAATCGTCTTGAATTCATTGTGTGCTGTAGCATTAAGATTTCCCTTCACTGGAAGTAAGGGGCCTAGCCTGAACCATGGAAAACAGCCCCAGACCATTATTCCTCCTCCACTAAACTTTACAGTTGGCACTATGCAGTCGGGTAGGTAGCATCCGCCAAACCCAGATTCGTCCTGTGATGGAACATGTTATGTTGGTGCTTTTTTAAGCAAAATCATGAAAATCTGCAGTACACCAGAGAACTAACTGGACCGGGAGAGCTCCTGACAGATGTTCACTATGGTGCATCAAGTCTGTTGGAACCTCTCCAGCGCCCTGACAATAAACAATGATTCATTTAAGATTGACTTCCAGTGTCCCTGTGTAAGAATTTCCATAACAATTTGGCGTCACAAACTGTGGAGCTTTCCAGTGGGGGTCTGCGAGGAAAACTGGTGGCACATTTTATGAAGCGTGAGGGAAATTCCTGTCTGACCAAAAGACGACAAGACCCGCCCAGACCAGACCCTTGCTGTGAGCTGCCCGGCAGGAGACGCATCATCCGTGAACAATTGAGGGACGGCAACTGATTTTCAGTAAGTCAATTTAAATGAATCTGTATAAAATGTTTAAATAAATGGGAAAAAATGTCATAACTGGGTGACACGCATAAAAAGGTACCCATATTCTTAGAGAAAAGGCTATTCGCTCGTTTTATGAGAAGACTAGAACGAGGGCATAACGGTACCATGGAAAGCCCCGCTGACAGCTGCCTGTAGGCATTTATAAGAAATGTCTATGTGGTCTGCAGCCAGTACAAATAACACAAGGTGTTTTTGAATACGAGGTGTTATTAAATACGTACAGTAGATACATATGGTGTATCGACAAGTAACGATAATATAATCGTTGAAGATGCACATGGGTAATATGGGAGATTAGAGAATGTGTTTGGGAATAGTACTTAGTGAATGTGGATGTGAAAGTTGTGTGATTGTGAGATGACATATTAAACTGATTGAAATTTGGATAATGAATAATTTGAAATTAGTACTAATAAGATTGACATTTGGATTGAAATGTTGACATTAAACTAATTGAAATTTAGCCATAACGATTGAAATATGGATAATAAGCTGATTGAAATTTGGATAATAAGAGATTGAAATTTAGCTCTAAATTATTGTGTGAATGAGAGCTGTCAGGGGACTAGCTCACATGTGAAAGAGGTGAATGAATGCCCCAACCAGTTCTGTGAGCTAAGTTTGTCGATCTGTAACATTATCTAGGGTTCTGTCCACCACTACTGTTAGATCTACAGGTAGTGGATAACATGTCTCAGAAATCTCATACGTAACATGTCTCAGAGGATAACACGTCTCGTTAGTAACGAGGATAACATGTCTCTGAGGGTAACATGACTTTAGATCACATGAGGATATCTACTCTGATTTCAGAGCACTCGTCAGTATGACAGAGCGCAGAATAACTGATGAATTTACAAACGCTCAACACCCATTGAAAATGGCCGGTGTCAGTAAACGTCGGCAAAAAAGCGTAATTAAAATTGTTGCCAGCAGCACAGTTACACTCACCAACGCTCTGGATAACAAGCTCTGCTAGGGCTAGAAAAATGGTCAGAGTGAAGTGTTCTCTCATTTAGCAAGGTAGCCAACGTTAGCCAGTTAGCTTGGGTGCTTGACTGCCATTGTGAAGTCAGAACGCTCGGATCAACCCTACTCCGCGTCCAGTGTGCGCTCTGAAAGCTGCGAGAGTGAAACGCTCTGAATTTACGAATGGACAATTGACAACGCTCTGAATTTACGAATGCCGAGGGCACAATCTGAGCGCTCTCTGGCACTCCAGAGTGAATTTACGAATGCACCCAAAGTAACAAAATATTTGTATAATGGGTTACTAGAGATCCGACGAAGTAGCAATAGAAAAAATTATAATAATATACAACTTGCACACCCACACATAGACATACGTAACTGGGGTAAAATGTCCTCCCCCAGGAGGAGTGGGGGTCTGACTTACTGGGGCTGACTGACCTCTGACCTCTGTTCTGACTTCCTGGTGAGGCTTGATAACCCTCACTAGAAAGACTGGAGACATTGGGTGAGATTTAAAAGGGCTATGTAAACACTAATAATTAGAAAAAGTTAATAATTTATTAATAGTCCCATGTGTGATTAGGACCACGAGGACAGAGAGACAGTGCTCCCCTTGAATGAGGGACGCCTGTCTCTAGTCTATTTTACAATTACCTTATAGGATACAATCATTTCCTTATGGAGTTATCAAGATTTGTAATTCTAATTTATTTATTTTTGATTTAACAGGCAGTTATGCATGATGCATGAATCATGATGTGAGTCGTGTTCAAAGCGGAAATTATTACCAGTCCCCTAGGGCCCTTTGGTAAATATGCACATTTATTTTCTTCACATGCCTTCCTGGAAAAGGAAAAAATATATGTTGGTAATGGTTGACAGTTACTCCAAATGGATTGAAGTTTTCCCCACATCAAGTGATATGTGTATTGCTGTTGTTTTCTTTTCTTTGTTTTTGTCTTGCTTCAATAACAAATCCCCCCAGATTGGGTCTGCTGGATTTCTCCCTAAGGATTAGCCCTCTAACTCCCTGACCTGTAACTCTGCAGTGGGATCGCCAAGATGATAAGGGAGTATAAGCCAATTTGTGGGGGGAAAAAGTGTTTCAACTGTGTTGTTATTCTCTTTGACATTTGTCTTAGAAATCTGCATTAAGAATATTGGTAGTAGTAATAATTTGTTATACAGTAAATAACTGGATTTCCTGAATCAGAAATGCCCTAAACTGAACTGTTGTTCTGGTCTGCCCTCTCTCGAGGTTATGGCGACGTTGATCACAGATGGTGTCTAGATGCATGGAAGGGATAATTTGACCAAGAACAGTGTGAACCTCAACCCCCCCCCTAACCAGCTGAAGCAATGGCAACAATGGAGTTCAGTATGGTCCGAGCCAGCAAACTGTACACAGCATGGAGGCGAAGCTATCAACTGCCTTTTCTCTCATGATTTCTCTCTCAGGAGTGCGACATGAGTCCACGTGGAGTGAGCATGGAGAGAGATCCCATCCAAACTTCTCTCATGTTGCTGGTGTACTGGTAGGAAAATGGACAGGACATAATGAACTGTAAAGGTCAGTGGCGGCTCAGGTGAGATACATTATCAAGGGCCATCCACTTTGAACATGTACCATTGGGAGGACGAACTGAAACACTATCTGAACATGAAGAAATGCCAGAAGGATGAATGCAGGGAGGGAGGGGGGTGATCCACCGTGCCCGTAATTGATTTTGGCTCATCCAATATTGTTTGTTTGGGTATCCGGTTGATTGTTGAGGTCTGGACACTGCAAAATGTACAGTAATTTAGACATAAAATGCATTGAGATACCAATCTGTCATTACCACAAGTGATGAGAATAGTTAAAGCCAGAAATATATGTCAATGTAAATGTACATTCTGCCAGTATGGGTGTGTGCTAAGTTGAGGGTCTTAAAGTGATAGAACCAACATGAAGCACTAAGGACTGCCATTCTAAATTCGGGGTGGATCATTTATTAATAGTTATAATTATGATTTGGATAAGTGAGGGTTGTAGAGACAGAGCTATGCCCCTAAAATGTGAGGAGAGCCACTAGATTGTAGCTTGGGCTAACCTTGCCCCAATCTCATTCTTATCAAGGTTGGTGTGAAACTGTTATAACATGAAAGTCAATATGCATGTGCCCTAGACCAAATTTGGGAGATCTCTAGAGATGTAGAAAACATTGGAAATGCTAAAGGAATTGTGCAAATTGGCTCTGCAAAACAGAGCGTGGCGATCTTTTGGCAAGTCAAGGCAACACTTATGCAATCATTGGTGATGAATGTTGTACTTTTGTCCCAGATCATTCTTCTGATATGACTGAATTCGCCGTATACATTGCCACTGTTTCTAAGAATAATTCCCCACAACCAGAGTGGACGCTTGCAACTTAGTTGGAATCCCCGTTTGGAAGTTGGGGATCCCAAATTGCCAAATGGGCTGCAGCGTGTGTTTTTTTTCTTTCTTAGTTTGTCTAAATTGTGCTATTTACCATGCTGTGTATGTGTGTATTTTTTATTAATTCACTCCCATTAATAGACATATAACTGTCACGTTCCTGACCTTATTTCCTTTGTTCAGTATTGTTTAGTTGGTCAGGACGTGAACTGGGTGGGCATTCTATGTTATGTGTTTCTATGTTGGGTTCATTGTATTGGCCTGATATGGTTCTCAATCAGAGGCAGGTGTTTGTCATTGTCTCTGATTGAGAACCATATTAAGGTAGACTGTTTCTCAGTTTGTTTGTGGGTGATTGTTGCTGTGTCTGTGTTTGTTTCACCACACGGTACTGTTTCGTTTCGTTTGGTCGTTTGTTCCTACCTGTTCGTGCGTTCATGTTTTATGTTCTCAAGTTCAGGTCTGTTCACGTCATTTTGTTATTTTGTATTTTGTCAGTGTTCTGTTTTGTTGGATATCATTAAAATTCGACATCATCAACATTCACCACGCTGCGCCTTGGTCCTCCTCTCTTCCACCTAAAGACGAGCGTTACAATAACCTTTATTGGGATTATAGTATTACCATACTAATTGGATTGTACAAACTAGAATGAAGGGTTTGAAATAAGGAAGTGTCTGTTTTTTTCTGTGTTGATTTCCCTTACTTTAATAGGAGTATAGAATATTTCGATATAGAAGCTAAAATCTAAATCACTATCAGTATCAGTATCTGCAATTTGGACGCCTAGACCCTTGTTTTGAGAACGATATCTCAGATTCAAGGTCTCAGCTTAGAGAGAAGAAGCCTTGTGAGGTATTGGTCTGTCACATGCATGACCCAGTATTGGTCGGTTACATGAATGAAGCAAACGTTAGTGATGAATATGTTGACTTGTCTGCAGTACATAAGAGAACTAACGGGACTGAGAGCTCCTGACAGACATTCAGAAGTATGGTGCATCAAGTTTGTTGGAACCTCTCCAGGGCGCTGACAAGAGCTCTCCCGGGGCAGTCCTGTTAGTTCACGCTTACACTGCTCCAAAGTCCAATGGTGGCGAACTTTAAACCACTCCAGCCAAAGCTTGGCATTGCGCTTGGTGATGGAAACCCGTTTCATGAAGCTCCCGAAGGAACAGTTATTGTGTTGACGTTGCTTCCAGAGGCAGTTTGGAACTTGGTAGTGAGTGTTGCAACCAAGGACATAATATTTTTACGCATTACGCGCTTCAGCACTTGGTGAACCTGTTCTGAGAGCTTGTGTGGCCTACCATTTCGCGGCTGAGCCGTCCATTGTTGCTCCTAGACATTTTCACTTCACAATAACAGCAATTACAGTTGACAGAGGCAGCTCTAGAAGAGCAGAAATTTTACGAACTGACTTGTTGGAAAGGTGGCATCCTATGATGCTGCGATGTTGAAAGTCACGGAGCTCTTCAGTAAGGTCCTTCTAATGTCAATGTTTGTCTATGGAGATTGCATGGCTGTGTGCTCAATTTTATACACCTGTCAGCAACAAGAGTGACTGAAATAGCCAAATCCACTAATTTGAAGGGATATCCACATACATATACACTATATATACAAAAGTAACGGATTTCCTCTTCGTCTGAGTAGCAAGGATCGGACCAATGTGCAGCGTGGTAATTGTCCATAATGAGATATTAAATAACTCAACAGAACACTGAACAAAATAACAAAAGTACAACCGAAACAGTCCCGTATGGTACTAACACAGGAAACAACCACCCAGAAAACACAATAGAAAACAGGCTACCTAAATATGGCTCCCAATCAGAGACAACGACTGACACCTGCCTCTGATTGAGAACCATACTAGGCCAAACACATAGAAATATAACAACAGAACAAAACATAGAAAAACAACATAGAATGCCCACCCCAACTCACGCCCTGACCAACTAAAATAAAGACATAAAAAAGGAACTAAGGTCAGAACGTGACAGTATATGTGTATTTGTGCAAACCGTCAGTCGAAGTGTTGGAGCAGTTTAAGTGTTTGATGGTTATGCCGATGCAAGTTCAGCAACTCCTTTGACACTGTTCTGCAAACTTAGCAAGATAATGTATCAGTCAGTAATGAGATGCACTGTAAAGAGGTTATTGTGCATTTTCCAGTAACTTAATGGCATAAATTGCTGTGAATTTGTAATTTCTTAACTGGAAACTATTTGTCAGTAGGTTATGTAAAAGTCACAATAACTTATAGGACACGTGCTGCCACTAGCAAGTATTGTCAGTAACCTACTGTGTCTTCACTGACGTTTCTGTTGACACTATGTACAGTTGAAGTCGAAAGTTTACATACACTTAGGTTGGAGTCATTAAAACTCGTTTTTCAACCACTCCACAAACGTATTGTTAACAAACTATAGTTTTGGCAAATCGGTTAGGACATCTACTTTGTGCATGACAAGTCATTTTTCCAACAATTGTTTACAGACAGATTATTTCACTTATAATTCACTGTATCACAATTCAAGTGGGTTAGAAGTTTACATACACTAAACTGACTGTGTCTTTAAACAGCTTGGAAAATTCCAGAAAATTATGTCATGGCTTTAGAAGCTTCTGATAGGCTAATTTACATAATTTGAGTCAATTGGAGGTGTACCTGTGGATGTATTTCAAGGCCTACCTTCAAACTCAGTGCCTCTTTGCTTGACATCATGGGAAAATCTAAAGAAATCAGCCAAGACCTCAGAAAGAAATTGTAGACCTCCACAAGTCTGGTTCATCCTTGGGAGCAATTTCCAAACGCCTGAAGGTACCACGTTCATCTGTACAAACAATAGTACGCAAGTATAAACACCATGGGACCATGCAGCCGTCATAACGCTCAGGAAGGAGACGCGTTCTGTTACCTAGAGATGAACGTACTTTGGTGCGAAAAGTGCAAATCAATCCCAGAACAACAGCACAGGACCTTGTGAAGATGCTGGAGGAAACAGGTACAAAAGTATCTATATCCACAGTAAAACGAGTCCTATACCACATAACCTGAAAGGCCGCTCAGGAAGGAAGAATCCACTGCTCCAAAACCGCCATAAAAAAGCCAGACTATGGTTTGCAACTGCACATGGGGATAAAGATCATACTTTTTGGAGAAATGTCCTCTGGTCCGATGAAACAAAAATAGAACTGTTTGGCCATAATGACCATCGTTACGTTTGGTGGAAAAAGGGGAAGCCTTGCAAGCCAAAGATCACCACCGTGATGCACGGGGGTGGCAGCATCATGTTGTGAGGGTGCTTTGCTGCAGGAGGGACTGGTGCACTTCACAAAATAGATGGCTTCATGAGGCCGGAAAAGTATGTGGATATATTGAAGCAACATCTCAAGACATCAGTCAGGAAGTTAAAGCTGGGTCGCAAATGGGTCTTCCAAATGGACAATGACCCCAAGCATACTTCCAAAGTTGTGGTAAAATGGATTAAGGACAACAAAGTCAAGGCGTTGGAGTGGTCATCACAAAGCCCTGACCTCAGTCCTAGAGACAATTTGTGGGCAGAAAAAAGCGTGTGCGAGCAAGGAGGCCTACAAACCTGACTCAGTTACACCAGCTCTGTCAGGAGGAATGGGCCAAAATTCACCCAGCTTATTGTGGGAAGCTTGTGGAAGGCTACCCAAAACATTTGACCCAAGTTGAACAATTTATAGGCAATGCTACCAAATACTAATTGGGTGTATGTAAACTTCTGACCCACTGGGAATGTGATGAAAGAAATACAAGCTGACATAAATCACTCTCTACTATTATTCTGACATTTCACATTCTTAAAATAAAATGGTGATCCTAACTGACAGAAGAGAGGGAATTTTTACGAGGATTAAATGTCAGGAATTGTGAAAAACTGAGTTTAAATGTATTTGGCTAAGGTGTATGTAAACTTTCGACTTCAACTGTACATCACTTGCTGATTGGCAGCATACTGTAGCAGGGCAGTCTGTCAGAAAATTGGTAGATTTTTTTATCTACCTGCCACAGAGGCTGGTGGACCAAAAATACAATGCTATGCCCTGAACCCCAGAAACTGTTGTCAAAAGCCTGTTTCTGAGATACTGGATTCGGCACACCTGGCACTGACGATCATATGAAGCTCAGTCGCTTAGGTCACCAATTTTGCCCATTCTAACGTTCAATCGAACAGAAATTGAATGCCTCGATGCCTACTTTATATAACAAGCCAGGGCCACGTGACTGTCTGTAGGAGTGATACATTGTTGTGAAAGGTGTGGTGTACCTCAAACTGTCCGGTGAGTGTATGTTCTTGGTAACAAGCCGTTTTCCCCCACAGGACTGCTGCTGACTGGATGTTTTTTATGTCGAATCTTGTGGCACTCCAGTTTAAATCCAGAGAGCATTTATGCACACTTAGGGCTAGATTCTATCAGATCAGGAAATAAGGAAATTCAGGTTGCTGGCATTCAAGAGGTTGAGAGTTCAAATCCTAGGTGTGGTTGCATCCCAAGTGTGCTAACCAATGTTGAGGTCAATTCCATCAAGTTCCAGTCAATTCAGAAAGTGAACCAAATACCATTTCCAAATTTTTCGTTATTGAAAATAACTAATTAGAATAGGAATTTCTGTGTACCTTCTGAATACAGTTAGTTGTTTCACAGTAGATTTACTGTAGAAATACAGTTCAGGCGTAGAAATACATTAAAACTTGTTTGCACTATTTTCACCATAACTCAGTAGCTCGTAACTTACAGAATAAAATAAAAAAACAGTTTGTGTCATAAAAGTACCCTATAAGTTTAAATGCAATTGCAAGTGAAGCGTGCCAAGTTAATTTGCAGGACGGATCAAAAAGTGCATTGTTATTCACAGTAAATATAGCAAAACACTATTACTGTAGAAATGTACAGTAAAATGACAAAATCTACCTCAAAATTAACAGCAATGGCTAACAGTGTAATTTCAAGTTATCACATATTGAAACACATGATTTCAAATGTGGAAAATCACATGACATGTGAAAACTTGTTTTTGGAACACGTGAAATTATGTGAAAACGTGTTTTTCCAAAACTTCACATGTGGAATTGCATGTGTTGTTGCTGTTCAGCAAAAGTATGACCCAACCTGGGATTTGATTGCACAACCTCTGGATTTGAGGTACACTGACCTTTCTGCTGTGCAACAAAGTCTGTAGCATTCCCCTACACATTCATTACCTATAATACATCTCTGCACTTAGCAAAAGACTGCCAGCTGCACTGCTATTTTAGTTGTCAGTTATTCTGACTATTCTCTCATTATTTCTTTAAGTTTACTTATTTCAGGGTTTTCTGTATAGGTGTCTAATGTTGGTGTGGCATATTATTCTGTTTTAATGGTACTCCTGAATCACTATGATAAATATAATAGTTTTTCTTGAGCATATGCGATCACGTGAAAATCCACGTGAAATATCATAGGTGAAGTGTTCTAAGAACACATGGTTTCACATGTGAAAATCCAGATCACCACATGTGACGTGTTCCAAAAACACATGGTTTCACATGTGAAAACGTGGAAATATCACATGTGAAATCATGTGGTTTTTCCATAAGGGCAGGGCTTTAAAGTGCGACCAAGGAGTTTTATTATGGGAACACTGCGATTATGGAAGAAATCTGCCAGATAATAATTGTTGTAATGATAATGTTTCCGAGTACCCTAGAGAATAAAGTGAAAACGTCTTGATTCTAGCCCAACCAGGTCAAAAGATCTGACCCATATTACCGCAACATGTTTATCTTCCTATAGTGGATCTCTAGGACCCCATTTTACATTCATAAACCATGTTGTTGGTTGTTCTAAAACTACTTGAGCGTTGTTAAATAATTTGTTCAATCATGTTACCTCATTGGATAGCTAGCTAACAACCTGGTAACTTTACCAGTATATCCAAACATTTGGGGGCACAGAAAGAAAGGAAAATGGATTTCTTCTTCAGGAGATCAATGATCATAGCAATGAATGAAAGATCTCGTGCATGTCGTCATCAAAAACCTGACATTTTTAAAGAGACATGGTACAACTTTCAGTAGGAAAATGTAGAAATCTAATATTCCACAAATGACTTTGTAATTTAAATGACAAGTATTTGGATCAACATTTTAGCTTTATAATAAACTCATGTCTTTACAGTGTTACATATTCGTTTCTAGGGCACAACATGTGCTGCAAAAGTAGCTAGAATTCATATAGGCCGTATCAATAAATAAAATGTATAATGTTTTCTGGAGCTCCAAAATTTAATGTGGTGCTCCTAACTTTTTTAAGTTGGTAGCACCAGTGCATGTGAATGTAGACCCCTGCTTAGTACAGACGGAGAGAAAAGAAGGAAGGCTCACCAGCCTGGTCCACCTCAGCCTCAGCCTCCAGACGAAGAAACACGTCCTCCAGCGTTGTCATGGACACCCCGTAGTTGCTGATGCCCAGGTCTGGCCTGCAGTCTAGTTCTGAGAACAATCCTGAGAGAGTGAAGTCATGCTACAGTAAGTACAGAACCACAGATCTAAAACTCTACCTGCTATATATGAATAAAAATATAATTCCTCGAAAGTGAATAGCCCCTCGGACTATAGCAATTTGACTTCCCCGTCATGGGTACACTCAATAGGAATTATATTTCTATGATAGGAGCGATCAACTGAGCCGTAGTACAGAGATTAGTTTCTGACCTGAAAAGGTGTCCATGCTTTCGAAAGGGAGGGTGAATGTCAGTTCAGCCTCTTGTTGCCGTGACAACTGAGCCTTGGGGACGTGGTGCTTGACCAATGATGTGACACCATCCACCTCACACCGTTCACCAATAGACATTCTATAGGAAGGGGAAAAACATTATTTAGCTGCGGTATGTATGCATCAGTCTTACTGTCATCAAACAACATGATTTTTGAAGAAACAATCTGCTGGATGGCTTAAATAGGTCAAAACGCTTTAGGTCGAGATATGTGTTAGTGTATTTTTTGGTGACATTTGGAGAGCTGTCTGCCGAACTTACCTGAGGTGGTATCCTACTCCACACTTGGTCTTGAGATATAGGGAAGAACCAACACACTTAAGTTGGCCCTGAGAGATCACAGCTTTGCGGTCTAAAAGGGAATGGGAAAATGAAAGAGAGAGAAAGAGATCGAGAGAGATAGAGAAAAAGAGAAATTGAGATGGCGAGTGAAAGACGTAAGTGTATTGAGGGATAAAGAGAACCCTGCTACAGATGAACACATTGTTAGAGATAGATAGGGAAGAGATGGGTGTACCAGCGAGTATGTCTGCCTCGTCCATGTAATGTGTGCTGAGCACCGTGACTCTGCCTGCTCTGCGACTCTTCAGCAGAGACCACACCTGGTGTCTGGAACAGGGGTCCATACCAGCAGTAGGTTCATCCAGGAGCAGGATCTAAACATATACACACATGCAAAATCTAATCAAATTTTATTTGTCACAGGCTTCGTAAACAACAGATGTGGACTAACAGTGAAATACTTACTCATAGGACCTTCCCAAAAATGCAGAGAGAAAGAAAATAGAGAAATAATAGAAAAGTAAAACATGTAATAAAAGTAACAATAGTTACACAATGAGTAGCAATAACTTGGATATATACACTGTACAAGGGGTACAAGTACCGAGTCGATGTGCACGAGGTAATTGGGGTAAATATGTACAGTACCAGTCAGTCAAAAATTTGGACACCTACTCATTCAAGGGTTTTTCTTTATTTTTTACTATTTTCTACATTGTAGAATAATATTGAAGACATCAAAACTATGAAATAACACATGGAATCATGCAGTAACCAAAAAAGTGTATTTTAGATTTTTCAAAGTAGCCACCATTTGCCTTGATCCCAACTCTTGGAATTCTTTCAACCAGCTTCACCTGGAATGCTTTTCCAACCGTCTTGAAAGTTCCCACATATGCTGAGCACTTGTTGGCTGCTTTTCCTTCACTCTGCGGTCCAACTCATCCCAAACCATCTCCGTTGGGTTGAAGTCAGGCGATTGTGGAGGCCAGCTCATCTGATGCAGCACTCCATCGCTCTCCTTCTTGGTCAAATAGCCCTTACACAGCCAGGTCTGGCCTGCAGTCTAGTTCTGTGTTGGGTCAGTCTAGTGTTGGGTCATTGTCCTGTTGAAAAACAAATGACAGTCCTACTAAGCGCAAACCAGATGGGATGGTGTATCGCTGCAGAATGCTGTGGTAGCCATGCTGGTTAAGTGTAACTTGAATTCTAAATAAATCACCAACAGTGTCACCAGCAAAGCACCCCCACACCATAGCACCCCCACACCTCCTCCTCCATGCGTCACGGTGGGAACCACACATGCAGAGATCATCCATTCACCTACTCTGCGTCTCACAAAGACACGGCGGTTGGAACCAAAAATCTAAAATTTGGATTCATCATACCAAAAGGACAGATTTCCACCGGTCTAATGTCCATTGCTCATGTTTCTTGGCCCAAGCAAGTCTCTTCCTATTATTTGTGTCCTTTAGTAGTGGTTTCTTCGCAGGAATTCGACCACGAAAGCCTGATTTATGCATTCTCCTCTGAACAGTTGATGTTGTGATGTGTCTGTTACTTGAATTCTGAAGTATTTATTTGGGCTGCAATTTCTGAGGCTAGTAACTCTAAGTAACTTATCCTCTGCAGCAGAGGTAACTGGGTCTTCCTTTCGTGTGGCAGTCCTCATGAGCCAGTTTCATCATAGTGCTTGATGGTTTTTGCGACTGCACTTGAAGAAACTTTCAAAGTCCTTGAAATGTTCCAGAATGACTGACCTTCATGTCTTGAAGTAATGATGGACTGTCCTTTCTCTTTGCTTATTTGAGCTGTTCTTGTCATAATATGGACTTGGTCTTTTACCAAATAGGGCTATCTTCTCTATACCACCCCTACATTGTCACAACACAACTGATTGGCTCAAACACATTAAGGAAATAGTAGGTCACTTTTATTCTACAATGTAGAAAATAGTAAAAAATAAAGACATTTCTAAGTGACCCAAAACTTTTGAACGGTAGTGTGTGTATGTATGTGTGTATACATACAGTTGAAGTCGGAAGTTTACATATACCTTAGCCAAATACATTTATACTCAGTTTTTCACAATTCTTGACATTTAACATTAAAATCCCCACTCTTAGGTCAGTTAGGATCACCATTTTATTTTAAGAATGTGAAATGTCACAATAATAGTAGAGAGAACGATTTATTTCAGCATGTATTTCTTTCATCACATTCCCAGTGGGTCAGAAGTTTACATACACTCAATTAGTATTTGGTAGCATTGCCTTTAAAATTGTTTAACTTGGGTCAAGCGTTTCAGGTAGCCTTCCACAAGCTTCCCACAATAAGTTGGGTGAATTTTGGCCCATTCCTCCTGACAGAGCTGGTGTAACTGAGTCAGGTTTGTAGGCCTCCTTGCTCGCACACGCTTTTCAGTTCTGCCCACAAATTTTCTACAGGATTGAGGTCAGGGCTTTGTGATGGCCACTCCAATACCTTGACTTTGTTGTCCTTAAGCCATTTTTCCACAACTTTGGAAGTATGCTTGGGGTCATTGTCCATTTGGAAGACCCATTTGCGACCAAGCTTTAACTTCCTGACTGATGTCTTGAGATGTTGCTTCAATATATCCACATCATTTTCCTCCCTGATGATGCCATCTATTTTGTGAAGTGCACCAGTCCCTCCTGCAGCAAAGCACCCCAACAACATGATGCTGCCACCCCCGTGCTTCACGGTTGGGATGGTGTTCTTCGGCTTGCAAGCCTCCCCCTTTTTCCTCTAAACATAACAATGGTCATTATGGCCAAACAGTTCTATTTTTGTTTTGTCAGACCAGAGGATATTTCTTCAAAAAGTACAATCTTTGTCCCCATGTGCAGTTGCAAACCATAGTCTGGCTTTTTTTAATGGCGATTTTGGAGCAGTGGCTTCTTCCTTGCTGAGCGGCCTTTCAGGTTATATTGATATAGGACTCGTTTTACTGTGGATATAGATACTTTTGTACCTGTTTCCTCGAGCATCTTCACAAGGTCCTTTGCTGTTGTTCTGGGATTGATGTGCACTTTTCGCACCAAAGTACGTTCATCTCTAGGAGACAGAACGCATCTCCTTTCTGAGACGTATGACGGCTGCGTGGTCCCATGGTGTTTATACTTGCGTACTATTGTTTGTACAGATGAACGTGGTACCTTTAGGCGTTTGGAAATTGCTCCCAAGGATGAACCAGACTTGTGGAGGTCTACAATTTTGGCTGATTTCTTTAGATTTCCCCATTATGTCAAGCAGAGGCACTAAGTTTGAAGGTAGGCCTTGAAATACATCCACAGGTACACCTCCAATTGACTCAAATGATGCCAATTAGCCTATCAGAAGCTTCTTAAGCCATGACATAATTTTCTGGAATTCTCCAAGCCGTTTAAAGGCACAGTCAACTTAGTGTATGTAAACTTCTGACCCACGAGAATTGTGATCAAGTAAATTATAAGTGAAATAATCTGTCTGTAAACAATTGTTGGAAAAATTACTTGTGTCATGCACAAAGCAGATGTCCTAACCGACTTGCCAAAACTATAGTTTGTTAACAGGAAATTTGTGGAGTGGTTGAAATACAAGTTTTAATGACTACAACCTAAGTGTATGTAAACTTCTGACTTGAACTGTATATCTACACACACACACACACACACACACACACACACACCACACACACACACGTTCAAAAGTTGTGTCCTTGTTTTTGAAAGAAAAGCACATTTCTTGTCCATTAAAATAACATCAAATTGATCAGAAATACAGTGTAGACATTGTTAATGTTGTAAATGACTATTGTAGTTGTAAATGGCAGATTTCTTGTGGAATATCTACATAGGTGTACAGAGGCCCATTATCAGCAACCATCACTCCTGTGTTCCAATGGCACGTTGTGTTAGCTAATCCAAGTTTATCATTTTAAAAGGCTAATTGATCATTAGAACACCCTTTTGCAATTATTTCTGCACAGCTGAAAACTCTCAACGTCAACAGTGAAGAGGCGACTCCGAGATGCTGGCCTTCTAGGCAGAGTTCCTCTGTCCAGTGTCTGTGTTCTTTTCCCCATCTTAATCTTTTCTTTTTATTGTCCAGTCTGAGATATGTCTTTTTCTTTGCAACTCTGTCTCGAAGGCCAGCATCCCGGAGTCGCCTCTTCACTGTTGACGTTGAGACTGGTGGTTTGCGGGAACTATTTACTGAAGCTGCCAGTTGAGGACTTGTGAGGCGTCTGTTTTTCAAACTAGATACTCTAATGTACTTGTCCTCTTGCTCAGTTGTGCACCGGAGCCTCCCACTCCTCTTTCTATTCTGGTTAGAGCCAGTTTGCGCTGTTCTGTGAAAGGAGTAGTACACAGCGTTGGATGAGATCTTCAGTTTCTTGGCAATTTCTCGCATGGAATAGCCTTTATTTCTCAGAACAAGAATAGAGACTGACGATTTTCAGAAGAAAGTTATTTGTTTCTGGCCACTTTGAGCCTGTAATCGAACCTACAGATACTGATGCCTCAGATACTCAACTAGTCTAAAGAATGCCAGTTTTATTGCTTCTTTAAATCAGGACAATAGATTTCAGCTGTGCTAACATAATTGCAAAAGGGTTTTCTAATGATCAATTAGCCTTTTAAAATGATAAACTTGGATTAGCTAACACAACGTGCCATTGGAACACAGGAGTGATGGTTGCTGATAATGGGCCACTGTACGCCTATGTAGAAATTCCATGAAACAATCTACCGTTTCCAGCTAGAATAGCCATTTACAACATTAACAATGTCTACACCGTGTTTCTGATCAATTTGATGTTATTTTAACTGACATGTTTTGTGTGCTTTTCTTTAAACAAGGACATTTCTAAGTGACACCAAACTTTTATGATCTACCCACTAAATGTTTTATTTTTTTAAATTAACTATTTATCAGTCTTATGGCTCGGTGGTAGAAGCTGTTCAGGCTCCTGTTGGTTCCAGAATTGGTGCATCGGTACCGCTTGCAGTGCGGTAGCAGAGAGACAGACAGAGAGAGACAGACAGAGAGAGACAGACAGAGAGAGACAGACAGAGACAGACAGACAGAGAGAGACATACAGACAGAGAGACATACAGAGAGAGAGAGAGACAGACAGAGAGACAGAGACACAGAGAGAGAGACACAGAGAGAGAGAGACAGAGAGAGAGAGAGAGAGACAGAGAGAGANACAGAGAGAGAGACACAGAGAGAGAGAGACAGAGAGACAGAGAGAGAGAGACAGAGAGAGAGAGACAGACAGAGACAGACAGACAGAAACAGAGAGAGAGACACAGAGAGAGAGAGACAGAGAGAGAGAGACAGACAGAGACAGGCAGAGAGACAGAGAGAGATAGAGAGACAGAGACAGAGACAGAGAGAAGGCCATTTCTGTTGTGAGGGTGGATGATCAAGGATCCAGCTACCTTGGGGTCTCCCAGGATGGCTATGCCCACAGACAATTTCCTCTTCTGGCCTCCACTCAGGTTCTTAGCCTGGGCGTCCATGATCTTCTCCAGGTCTAGATCCTTCAGCACCTTGGACACCTAACGGACAGATCCAACACACAGGAGGGAGGGAGAGAAAAGGATGTGATCCCAAACACTGACTTAATATTATCCATCTTGTGAGTTGAAGCTGAATTCAGAAATACGGAAGCAACATAGAGGCCTGCCAGTTAACAACCAGCCATGCTAGAGTGACCGAGTGATCATATATGATGCATTTTACATTTACATTTGACTAATTTAGCAGACGCTCTTATCCAGAGCGATTTGAAACAGCATTCAGTATCACAACATCACACGTAAATCCTTCTTGAAAATAGCCGCTATCAATATCTGTACTGGTAATAAAAATCCCCTCACCTCATTGTCAATGTCAGAGGGCAGAATCCCTTTAATGGCAGCGAATATCCTCAGGTGCTCTTCTACAGTCAGCACGTCAAAGATGATGTTGAACTGAGGGCAGATGCCCACCAGCTGCCTCATCTCTGCCCCCTCAGCGATCTCTGCCACAGGGGAGCCATAGATGGAGGCGTGGCCGTCGGTTGGAGGGCAGATCCCACACAGGATGTTCATCAGAGTGGACTTCCCCGCTCCGCTGTGGCCCAGGAGGGCTGTGATCTGACCTTCATAGATGTCAAAGGTCAAGCCTGGATAGAAGGCAGGACATGAAGACATTAGGGTCTACGAAGAGCCTCATATGGGGCGGTTTCTCGGACACAGATTAAGTCTAATCATGGATGAGGATAAACAGAGAAAGGTAAGACAACGTCAGGATCTGTTAACCTCTCTAGGCTAGGGGGCGGTATTTTCATGTCCGGATGAAAAGCGTGCCCAAAGTAAACTGCCTGCTACTCAGGCCCAGAAGGTAGGATATGGATATTATTAGTAGATTTGGATAGAAAACACTCTGAAGTTTCTAAAGCTGTTTGAATGATGTCTGAGTATAACATAACTTATTTGGCAGGTGAAACCCCGAGGACAAACCATCCAGGACTTTTTTTTTGAGGTGACAGTGTTTTCAATGGGTTTTCTATGTGGATCTAGATTTCTAAGGCACTTGCTTGTAGTTCCTATCGCTTCCACTGGATGTCAACAGTCTTTAGAAATTGGTTGATGTTTTTCCCTTTGTGTAATGAAGAAGTAGGGCTGTTCAGAACGAGGGTCGAGTCTAGTGTACTATTGTGGTTGGGGCGCACGACCTGAAAGCTCGCTCCACTTTGTTTTTATCCGCTATTGAACGCAGTTTATCCCGTCTTAAATTTGATCGATTATTTACGTAAAAAAATACCTAAAGTTGTATTAGGAAAGTTGTTTGAAATGTTTGGACAAAGATTACAGGTAACTTATTAGATATTTTATAGTCATGTTGCGCAAGTTGGAACCGGTGTTTTTCTGGATCAAACGCGACAAATAAATGGACATTTTGGAGATATAATGACGGAATTAATCGAACAAAAGGACCATTTGTGATGTTTATGGGACATATTGGAGTGCCAACAGAAGAAGCTATTCAAAGGTAAGGCATGAATTATATCGTTATTTCTGAGTTTTGTGTCGCGCCTGGCGGGATTAAATATGATTGTCTGTGTTTGTTTGATGGGGTGCTGTCCTCAGATAATCGCATGGTTTGCTTTCGCCGTAAAGCCTTTTTGAAATCTGACACCATGGCTGGATTAACAAGAAGTTAAGCTTTATTTTGACATATTGCATGTGTATTTTCAAGAATGTTAAATATTTACAATTCTGTCGTTTGAATTTGGCACCCTGCACTTTCACTTGATGTTGGTCAGGTGGGACGGTAGCGTCCCATCTAGCCTAGAGAGGTTATTAAGGAAGTTCGGAACTCTGCCGATTTCCAATTTGTCTGTTAGATACGGCAACTAGAAAAGAGGCTCCACACAGACACAAGAGAGTGACAAGAGAAATACGTAGAGGAATGAGCCTCACCCCTCAGAGCTTCCACGATGCTGTCCTTCTCTTTGTACACCTTGCGGATGTTGTTAATGCTGCCAGGGTGGGGAGACAGAGAAGAGGGTAAACAACAGGTTTCAATCTGGCACTCATTCTTTCTGGGTCAAAGCTAATGGAAGTTTGCAGGCTGGAAGCAGACCAAGCCAGTGGGTTCCTTTCAGGTGCTCATCTATATCGATACAGCTCGGCTGAGGTTATCGTTTCCCCTGGTAACTCTAAAAGCCTGTATTTCTGTCCTGGAAAGTCAATAATGGGGCCAGGTTTCTCTATAAATGTAAGAGGATATCAGCCTGATCCGGACCTGTCGAGCTGAGGCAGCAACAGAGTCTATTTTCAAAGCCACTTGTTACAGAGAGACACAAGTGTTCTCTTCCAGCCAGGGACAGGAGCATTATGATAAGAAAGATCTGCACCAAAACGTTTCATATCATGCACCATCAGAACTGACGTCAATGGAAAGTTGCTGATTCACACTATAGGGCCGGCCGAAACCTTACTGTGTTCCCTTCACATTGTCCTTTACAGCATGGTTCAAGCAACTATGAAGGTAAACTCAGTAGCCTTGTACAAATGTGAGGCAGCTTCATGTACAACTACACCAGTGGCGGTCAGTGTCGTTTAAGATGAGGGAGGACGATTATTTTTTGGGGAGCGTGGCCTTATTTCTATTGCAGCATATTGGATGACTGTCATTCATATTCCATTCACCCAGTTCAATGTAACAGCAATAGGTTTAGGCTACTACATGATACTCTAATTTTCAATGATTTAAATTATTTAAAGTATAGGCATAAATGCAGCTGATAGTAGCCTCCTTCTGGCTTCAAAAGAAAAACAGGCCTTATTCCTAAAATAAAATCCCAACTTCGGCTTCAAGTTTTTTTGTAAATTGTTGAATATGCAATTTAAAATTCCAAGATATTTACGAGGTTATAGCCTCAATCTCATTTCCATGACAGGTAGTAATAGGTGAAAGGTTCAGAGGTCTATTTCTTGCTTTAGAAAACACAATTAGTTTAGTCAGCATTGAGGAGACAACAACAAACAATAAATAACAGTATAATCAGCATAAAAGTGAAGTTGAGCATTTTTCACATTTGTCTTAATTATTTATATAAATAGTGAATAAGAGGGGACCAAGTCCCCAGCCCTGGGGCACACCATTACAGACAGACAATTTAGCAGACATGAGCACATCAAATTGAGTGCACTGAGTTCTATCAGACAGATAGTTAGCAAACCATGCAACTACATGCTCGGAAAGACCTATGCTCAATAATCTCTGCCTCAGTACAGCATGATCAACTGTATCAAAAGCCTTAGAGAGATCAATAAAAAGTGAGACAGTGCTGTTTTTTGTCAAGGGCTTCAGTGATATCATGTAAAACCTTCATGGCTGCTGTAATTGTGCTTTGCTTCTACTTGAAGCCCGATTGGTACATTGATAAAATAGAGTTTATTTTTATATACTATTTTAGCTGTTCAGTAACAAGGGTTTCAAGTATTTTCACTAGGGGTGACAGCTTTGAGATTGGCCTATAATAATTTAAAAGAGTTGGATCTCCCAGTTTTAAAAGTTGTAGGACAAATGCTGATTTCCAGATCCTTGGAATTTCATTACATTCCAGGGTTAGATTGAACAGATATATAAGTGGTTCAGCTATGAAATCAACTGCCAGTTTTAAAAAGCAGGGATTAAGAAGATCAGGACCTGCAGGCTTTCTCTGATCTAAGGATTTCAGGGCTTTATGTACCTTCTGCACTGAGAATGGCAAAAAGCTAAACGGTTGACCAGCTCTCACTGGTTCATCCACACAGGGCTGTATAGAGACAGAAGATACTAAATCAAACAGCCTATCAGATGACACAAAGTGATCATTGAAACAATTCAGCATTTCAGTTTCGTCATGAACAGCAACAGAGTCCTTCAATAAACATGAAGGCAATTCATTAACAGTGCTGTTACCAGACAGACTTAATAGCCCTCCAAAACTTCCTAGGGTCATTCAGGTTATCAGTAGTAACAGACATAAAATATTCAGACTTGGCCTTCCTGAATAGAGAAGAACACTTGCTTCATAGCTACGTAAAAATAAGCCAATCAGCATAAGAACATGAATTCTTTACCTTAGCCCAGGCTAGATTACATTCGTGAATAATACAAGACAGCTCAGAAGAAAACCATGGATTATCCCGCCCTTTAACTCTGAACCTGTGGAATGGGGCATGTTTTTGACTATTTGGAAAAAACAATCATGAAAGAATTTCCAGGCAATTTCCACATCAGGAAAAAGCTCAATCTTGCTCCAGTCAAAATAAAACAAATCATGAAAGAAAGCCTGCTCATTAAAACTCTTCAAGTTTCTCTTCAAATCAAATCATATTTTGTTTGTCACATGCGCCAAATACAACAGGTATAGAGACCTTACAGCAGTGAAATGCTTACTTACAAGCCCTTAACACTTATTGTTCTTAAAATTGCATTTTTGGTTAAGTAAAAAAAAATAGTAAAAAAATAGAAAAAGAAAAGTAACAAATAATTAAACAGCAGCAGTAAAATAACAATAGCGAGGCTATATACAGGGGTACCGGTACAGAGTCAATGTGCAGGGGCACCGGTTAGTGGAGGTAATATGTACATGTAGGTAGAGTTAAAGTGACTATGCATAGATAATAAACAGAGTAGCAGCAGCGTAAAAGAGATGGTCTGGGTAGCCCTTTGATTAGCAGTTCAGGATTCTTATGGCTTGGGGTTAGAAGCTGTTAAGAAGCCTTTTGGGCCTAGACTTGGCACTCCGGTACCGCTTGCCGTGCGATAGCAGAGAACAGTCTATGGACTAGGGTGGCTGGAGTCTTTGACCATTTTTAGGGCCTTCCTCTGACACTGCCTGGTGATGTACTGGGCCATACGCACTACCCTAAGTAGTGCCTTGCGGTCGGAGGCCAAGCAGTTGCCATACAAGGCAGTGATGCAACCAGTCAGGATGCTCTCAATGGTGCAGCTGTAGAACCTTTTGAGGATCTGTGGACCCACGTCAAATCTTTTCAGTCTCCTGAGGGGGAATAGGCTTTGTCATCCCCTCTTCACAACTGTCTCAGTGTGTTTGGACCAGGATAGTTTTTTAGTGATGTGGACACCAAGAAATGTGAAGCTCTCAACCTGCTCCACTACTGCCCCGTCAATGAGAATGGGGGCGTGCTCGGTCCTCGTTTTCATGTAGTCCAGAAATCAGCTCCTTTGTCTTGCTCACATTGAGGGCGAGGTTGTTGTCCTGGCACTATCGTTGTCGGTGATCAGGCCTACCACAGTTGTGTCATCGGCAAACTTGATGATGGTGTTGGAGTTGTGCCTGGCCATGCAGTCATGAGTGAACAGGGAGTACAGGAAGGGACTGAGCACACACCCGAGGGGCCCCTGTGTTGAGGATCAGCGTGGCGGATGGGTTGTTACCTACCCTTACCACCTGGGGTCGGCCCGTCAGGAAGTCCAGGATCCAGTTGCAGAGGGAGGCGTTTAGTCCCAGGGTCAAGGGCTTGTAAGTAAGCATTTCACTTTAAGGTCTACACCTGTTGTATTCGGCGAATATGACAAATAACATTTGATTTGATAATATTTAGTATAGTTTTATCTAAAAAAGATAACTTTAATGTTTTACCATTTTTGTTCTTATGAAAGTCACTGAGGAGGATGGTCAACCCCTTCCTCCTCTGAGGAGCCTCCACTGAACTACACCCATTGGACAGGACGCCTCAAGCAACTATGGTGGATGCATAACCAGGCCAGCCCAGTGCAGCTTGGCTTAGATCAGTAGTGTGGAAAGGGTATAAAGGGGAGGCTCTTACCGGATGGCCTCTTTCCCCCTGAATTCCGGAGAGACGGGCTCGACAGACTCATCCACTCCTGGGGCCCCGTTCACCTCTGTCTCGTACACAGAGCTCACCTCGACGTAGCGTTTACTGCGCTTGGACCAATAGGATGGCTTCATGAAGTATACCAGGGAGCGCCGCATGCCAAACTCACCTGCACAAAGGATACAAGAATACGGAAGGTCATTTGAGATAAATAGACAGGTCGCTCTTTAAAAAAATGTACGAAATTAAGACCAAACTGTATGAGTAAAGGATGAATGAAATCAATACTTCCTTCATGTGTTGAGAAGAGAGGAGAAGTCAAAACAGTACCTGGTAGAACCTGGTCCAGGTAGACAGCCAGCAGCAGGTAGAGTATACAGTCCAGGACGAGCATGAGAAGGGGGGCGTAGAGGGGATGGGGGCCGTTGGCCAGGGTAGCAAACACAGCTCCGCCCCCCTGAGCCTCCAGGTACACCACCTAGACACACAGAGAATAGAACAGAATAGCTTTATTACATGGGGGTGGTCTCGGTAAACATTGCACACTGTCTTGGACAACCTTGACAATAAAATGTTGGGCAATTCCATGGTAGCATGCTGATGCTGTGAGTCCGGTTTTTCATTTTAAAATGTATGTCAAACAAAAACCAACGATTGCAAAGTTAAACAAACCATACAACTTTATGCACAAGAATAACTTAACAGATTTACTTGAACAGATTTGCAGATGCAGTTTGGTAACAGAATTACGGTTTGTGCTGTTTGTTCTGTGATTCTGTTACTAGACTTTGCACCGTTTCACCACAGAAAATGTGCGCTTCTATTGGCAAAGTCCAGGTAGTCGCTCCCTGTTTCGGTCTGTTTAATCCCGTTTGGTACTTAATGAACACGACACGGGCGTTGACTGTGTTGGTTACCTGGGCAATGCCGATGGAGAATGCGCTGGGGGACAGCAGACAAAGAACCCAGACCAGCGGCTGGGGGAAGTCCTTCATCAGGACAGTGAACAGGGACAGGCAGCCGAAAACCACAGTCAGCATTGAGCCCACCGTACTGGCAAACTTGGGCTTCTTAAACAGAGGGGTCAGCATGAAGGAGAAGAAGATCTGGGGAAGGATAAAATACAAGAGTTTAAAGAGGTAGTTCACTGAGGTTTGAAAATCAGATGGAACATTCTAGGTAAGTAAAAAATAACCTACACTTAAAAAAAGTGAACAATCCCTTTGTTATGGCCTGTCACAACCAATGCGAGTCAACCAAATGCAGCGTCAAATCTATTGGTAGAGTGGAGTTAAAACCTAACAGCATCCTATGGTAACTGAAATTAAGAAGTCAATTTCAGATCAAATCCGTGACACACATGGCACATTAAATAGAAATCTTGGCCTTAAAACATTTTCAGACATCTTTCCTCTGACACGCACATAAAAGTGTCTGCTAAATATAAATCAACTCAGCGAAAAAATAATTGTCCCTTTATCAGGACCCTCTCTTTCAAAGATAATTCATAAAAATCCAAATAACTTCACAGATCTTCATTGTGAAAGGTTTAAACACTGTTTCCCATGCTTGTTCAATGAACCATAAACAATTAATGAACATGCACCTGTGGAACGGTCATTAAGACACTAACAGCTTACAGACGGTAGGCAATTAAGATCACAGTTATGAAAACTTAGGACAGTAAAGAGGCCTTTCTACTGACTCTGAAAAACACCAGAAGAAAAATGCCCAGGATCGCTGCTCATCTGCGTGAACGTGCCTTAGGTATGCTACAAGGAGCATGAGGACTGCAGATGTGGCCAGGGCAATAAATTGCCATGTCCGTACTGTGAGACGCCTAAGACAGTGCTACAGGAGACAGGACAGACAGCTGATCGTCCTCGCAGTGGCAGACCACGGTAACAACACCGCATAGGATCGGCACTCCGAACATCACACCTGCGGGACAGGTACAGGATGGCAACAACAACTGCACGACTTACCAGGAACGCACAATCCCCCCATCAGTGCTCAGACTGTCCGCAATAGGCTGAGAGAGGCTGGACTGAGGGCTTGTAGCCTGTTGTAAGGCAGGTCCTCACCAGACATCACCGTCGCCTATGGGCACAAACCCACCGTCGCTGGACCAGACAGGACTGGCAACAAGTGCTCTTCACTGACGAGTCGTGGTTTTGTCTCACCAGGGGTGATGGTCGGATTCGCGATTGTTGTCGAAGGAATGAGCGTTACACGAGGCCTGTACTCTGGAGTGGGATCGATTTGGAGGTGGAGGGTCCATCATGGTCTGGGGCGGTGTGTCACAGCATTATCGGACTGAGCTTGTTGTCATTGCAGGCAATCTCAACGCTGGTGCGTTACAGGGAAGACATCCTCCTCCCTCATGGATACCCTTCCTGCAGGCTCATCCTGACATGACCCTCCAGCATGACAAGCCACCAGCCATACTGCTCGTTCTGTGCATGATTTCCTGCAAGACAGGAATGTCAGTGTTCTGCCATGGCCAGCAAGAGCCCGGATCTCAATCCCATTTAGCACGTCTGGGACCTGTTGGATCGGAGGGTGAGGGCTAGGGCCATTCCCCCAGAAATGTCCGGGAACTTACTTTGATTTTAACCCCCCTTTGTTCAGGGACACAATATTCAATTTCTGTTAGTCACATGTCTGTGGAACTTGTTCAGTTTATGTCTCAGTTGTTGAATCTTGTTATGTTCATACAAATATCTACACATGTTAAGATGCTGAAAATAAACACAGTTGACAGTGAGGGACGTTTCTTTTTTTTCTGAGTTTATATACAGTGCTTTCAGAAAGTATTTAACCTCGAGGTATTTTGTTGTGTTACAGCCTGAATTCAAATGGATTCAATAGTCTCCCCCCCCCCCCATCTACACACAATACCCATGATGACAAAGTGACATGTTGATTATTTTTTATTTGCACATTTATTGAAAATGAAACTACAGAAATATCTAATTTACATAAGTATTCACACCCCTTGGTCAATACATGTTAGAATCACCTTTGGAAGTGATAACAGCTGTTCTTCAAGCTCTGTCAAGATGTTTGTTGATCATTGCTAGACAGCCATTTTCAAGTCTTGCCATAGATTTTCAAGCTGATTTAAGTCAAAGGTGTAACTAAGCCACTCAAGAACATTCAATGTCATATTGGTATGCAACTCCAGTGTATATTTGGCCCTGTGTTGTTTTAGGTTATTTTCCTGCTGAAAGGAGAATTTGTCTCCCAGTGTCTGTTAGAAAGCAGACTGCACCAGGGTTTCCTCTAGGATTTTGCCTGTGCTTAGCTCTATTCCATAAATATTTTTATTAAAAAAACTCCCTAGTCATTTCCGATGACAAGCATACCCATAACACGATGCAGTCACCACCATACTTGAAAATATGATGAGGGGTACTCAGTGATCCGTTTCATTTTCCCCAAACAAAACCCTTGTATTCAGGACAAGTTCATTTTGTTGCAATTTTTTTAGCAGTTTTACTTTAGTGCCTTGTTGCAAGTTTAGGAATATTTGTATTCTGTTGGCTTCCTTCTTTTCACTCTGTCGTTTAGGTTAGCATTGTGGAGTAACTACAATGTTGTTGATCCATCCCCAGTTTTCTCCTATCACAGCCATTAAACTCTGTAACTGTTTTAAAGTCACCATTGGCCTCATGGTGAAATCCCTGGGCGGTTTCCGTCCTCTCCGGCAACTGAGTTAGGAGGGACGCCTGTATCTTTGTAGTGACTGGGTGTATTGATACACCATCCAGAGTGTAATTAATAACAACTTCACCATGCTCAAGGGGACAGTCAATATCTTTTTTTTTTTTTTACCCATCTACCAATAGGTGCCCTTCTTTGCGAGGCATTGGAAAACCAAGTTGGTCTTTGTGGTTGAATCTGTGTTTGAAATGTACTGCTCGACTGAGGGACCTTGTAAATAATTGTATGTACGTGGTACAGAGACGAAGTAGTCATTCAAAAATAATGTTAAACACTATTATTGCCTTACAGAGTGAGTCCATGCAACTTACTACGTGACTTGTTAAGCACAATTTTACTCCTGAACTTATTTAGCATTGCCATAACAAAGGGTTTGAATACTTATTGACACATGACAATTCAGCTCTTCATTTTTAATTAATTTGAACATTTCTAAAAACATAATTCCACTTTGACATTATGGGGTATTGTGTATAGGCCAGTGACACAAAATCTCAATTTAATCAATTTTCAATTCAAGCGGTAATAAGAAAATCTGGATCATATTTTCACCCATCAGGCTCTATTCTCAATTTAAACATTGTCTTTACTAACATATCAAATTAGTTTAGATTTAGAATGGCCCATTATCAAATGGGCAGGAACAGTGGTAAGAGAAAAAGACATCATCCGTATGCATTCGATTAGCAAATGGCGGCCACTTTCCCGCCAGTTCGTTTCACTCATGTCGGGTAGTCTACTCCACAGGTGATATTCTGCCTAAACTATGTATGCCATGGACTCTCCAACCCTGTTCATTCAGCTACCCAGTGCTTAATTTGGGAAACCAAGTGAAATCAGTTTGAGAACATTAATAGTATGATGTTTTCACAACAAAACATATTTAATTAACCTGTTGTCAGACTCTCTCTCTGCGCACCGGAGAAAGGAATGAAAGAGAGAAGGGAGAAGAAAACGCTCGGTGGTGAGATATATAGGCCTGCATTGCAGTTCTTGACACAAATTGGTGCGCCTGGTACCTACTACAGTACTACCCCACATTCAAAGGCTCTTACATTTCTTTCTTGCCCATGCACCCCCTGAATGGCAGACATACACAATCCATGTCTCAATTGTCTCAAGGCTTAAATAACCTTCTTTAATTGGTCTCCTCCCCTTCATCTACACTGATTGAAGCAGATTTAACAAGTGACATCAATAAGGGATCATAGCTTTCACCTGGTCAGTTTGTAATGGAAAGAGCAGGTGTTCTTAATGTTTTGTATACTGCACGTACACTGCTTTCGGAAAGTATTCAGACCCCTTGACTTTTCCACATTCTGGTAGGTTACAGCCTTATTCAAAAATAAATGAAGTTGTTTTTTCCCTCATCAATCTACACACAATACCGCAATAACAACAAAGCAAAAACAGGTTTAGAAATGCTACCAATTTATAATAAATAAACTGAAATAATTAAGTATTCAGACCCTTTACTCAGTACTTTGTTGAAGCGCCATTGGCAGCGATTACAGCCTCAAGTCTTCTTGGGTATGATGCCACCAGCTTGGCACACACCTGTATTTGGGGAGTTTCTCCCATTCTTCTCTGCAGATCCTCTCAAGCTCTGTGAGGTTGGATGAGGAGGGTTGCTGCACAGCTATTTTCAGGTCTCTCCAGAAATGTTCGATCAGGATTAAGTCCGGGCTCTGGCTGGGCCACTCAAGGCCATTGAGACTTGTCCCGAAGTCACTCCTGCGTTGTCTTAACTGTGTGCTTAGGGTTGTTGTCCTGTTGGAAGGTGAACCTTCACCTCAGTCTGAGGTCCTGAGAGCTCTGTAGCAGGTTTTCATCAAGGATATCTCTGTACTTTGCTCTGTTCATCTTTCCCTCAATCCTGACTAGTCTCCCAGTCCCTGCCTCTGAAAAACATCCCCACAGCATGATGCTGCCACCACCATGCTTCACCATAGGGATGGTGCCAGGTTTCCTCCACACGTGACGCTTGGCATACAGGCCAAAGAGTTAAATCTTGGTTTCATCAGACCAGAGAATCTTGCTTCTCTGAGAGTCTTTAAGTGCCATTTGGCAAACTCCAAGAGGGATGTCTTGTACTTTTACTGAGGAGTGACATCCATCTAGTCACTCTACCATAAAGGCATGATAGGTGGAGTGCTGCAAAAACGGTTGTCCTTCTAGAACAGGGTTGGGCAATTCCAGTCCTGATTGGTGCCACAGTTTTGCCCCAGCTAACACACCTGACTCCAATAATCACCTAATCATGATCTTCAGTTTAGAATGACATTTGATTAATCAACTGTGTTTGCTAGGGATGGAGAAAAAGTGTGACACCAATCAGGCCCTCGAGGACTGGAGTTGCCCACCCCTGTTCTAGAAGGTTCTCCCACCTCCACAGAGGGACTCCGAAGCTCTGTCAGATTGACCATTGGGTTCTTGGTCACCTCCCTGACCAAGGCCCTTCTCCCCGACTGCTCAGTTTGACCAGGCAGCCAGCTCTAGGAAGAGTCTGGGTGGTTCCAAACTTCTTCCAATTAAGAATGATGGAGGCCACTGTGTTCTTGGGGACCCTCAATGCTACTGTTAGATAACATTTGCTAGCTAATGTTAGCTGGCTGGCTCGCTAGCTAACATTACGTGTATGATCTGTGTAGTAATATTATTTGTATCTCAGAAAGCCATTTGCATTGCTAGTCATAACCTAATGTTAGCTAGCTAGCTAACATTGAACTTAGTTAGCTTTAGCTACCTGCAGATTCATGCATAGTAGCTAACTATGACAATCAGTTTGTATTGCCAGTAGTTATGGTTGGGATTATTGCCGCATTCAAAACAACTGGGAACTCATGAAAAAAAACGAGCTCTGACTGGGATTTTTTTTGTGTGTGTGATGTCATCCAACTCAGAATCTTGGGCCTCATTATAGAGTCCCGACTTTCCAACCCGAAGAGCACTGATGTCATGATTTGACCTCGTATTTTTCCAAGTTCCCAGTTGTCTTGAAAGCACCATTAGGTTCATTGTTTATCTAGCTACATGTCTAAACAAAAGACTCCTTCGCCAGATGACATGACCCACCAAGTTGGCCAGGTGTGATTACGGTCATCTATTGTATTTCATGAACATGTCTAGACAATAGTGACACTTAACTAGATGTGGCTGGGGGGTGGTTATAGCACTTCTTTCACATGACCCATCAATTTAGACAAGTGTGTCTGGGTAAGAATCATCTAATAAATATAACATATTTACATGGACACTTTCTATTTTTGATATTGCTACTATGCAAATAACCATTTCACTGTATCATTTACACCTTTTGCATCTGAGCATGTGAAAAATAAACTTAGATTTTCTTTGATATAATTGTGTGTTTACCAGAGATGGTAAAGTGAAGAACATGACCTGCCCAAAAGTCAGATTAGGACACAGGCCAAGGACTAGATGAAGTGTATTTTTGCTACTACTTATCACTTTTAGTATTTAAATCTTTGGTTGTTTACAAACTACTCACTATGTTTAGCACATGGCCTTACATGTGAATTCTTAAAAAGATGGGTGGGGCTAAGGCTTAAGAGGGTGTGAACAATGATGAATGGGTATAGACAAAGAAGAGCTCTCCAGAAGGTGTACCCAAACATTCAAGGGCCATTTTCTCATAAGTGGAGTTACAAGTTAATCAACTTTCAAAGCATAACTGCAGTGTATGATATACCATTTTTCAGCTCTGAGTCTCTACTTTTATCCAATGTAAAAAACACTTTCAAATGTTGCTACAAAGGACCGAATCAAGCCAGTCGGTGTCACACATACAAACACCCACACCAGTGGCGGTCGGTGCCATTTAAGATGAGGAAAGATTATACAGTTGAAGTCAGAAGTTCACATACACCTTAGCCAAATACATTTAAACTCAGTATTCACAATTCCTGACATTTAATCCTAGTAAAAAATCCCTGTTTAGGTCAGTTAGGATCACCACTTAATTTTAAGAATGTGAAATGTCACAATAATAGTAGAGAAAATTATTTATTTCAGCTTTTATTTCTTGCATCACATTCCCAGTGGGTCAGAAGTTTACATACACTCAATTAGTATTTGGTAGCATTGCCTTTAAATTGTTTAACTTGGGTCAAACGTTTCTTGTAGCCTTCCACAAGCTTCCCACAATAAGCTGGGTGAATTTTGGCCATTCCAGAGCTGGTGTAACTGAGTCAGGTTTGTAGGCCTCCTTGCTCACACACACCTTTTCAGTTCTGCCCACAAATGTTCTATGGGATTGAGGTCAGGGCTTTGTGATGGCCACTCCAATACCTTGACTTTGTTGTCCTTAAGCCATTTTGCCACAACTTTGGAAGTATGCTTGGGGTCATTGTCTATTTGGAAGACCCATTTGCGACCAAGCTTTAACTTCCTGACTGATGTGTTGAGATGTTGCTTCAATATATCCATATAATTTTCCTTCCTCACGATGCCATCAATTTTGTGAAGTGCACCAGTCCCTCCTGGAGCAAAGCACCCCCACAACATGATGCTGCCACCCCCGTGCTTCACGGTTGGGATGGTGTTCTTCGGCTTGCAAGCCTCCCCCTTTTTCATCCAAACATAATGATGGTCATTATGGCTAAACAGTTTTATTTTTGTTTCATCAGACCAGAGGACATTTCTCCAAAAAGTACCATCTTTGTCCCCATGTGCAGTTGCAAACTGTAGTCTGGCTTTTTTATGCCGGGTTTTGGAGCAGCGTCTTCTTCCTTGCTGAGCGGCCTTTCAGGTTATGTCGATATAGGACTCATTTTACTGTGATATAGATACTTTTGTACCCGTTTCCTCCAGCATCTTCACAAGGTCCTTTGCTGTTGTTCTGGGATTGATTTGCACTTTTCGCACCAAAGTACGTTTATCTCTGGGAGACAGAACGCGTCTCCTTCCAGAACGGTATGACAGCTGCGTGGTCCCATGGTGTTTATACTTGCGTACTATTGTTTGTATAGATGAACGTGGTACCTTCAGGTGTTTGGAAATTGCCCCCAAGGATGAACCAGACTTGTGGAGATCTACATTTTTTTCCCTGAGGTCTTGGCTGATTTCTTTTGATTTTCCCATGATGTCAAGCAAAGAGGCACTGAGTTTGAAGGTAGGCCTTGAAATATATCACAAAGGCTACACCTCCAATTACTCAAATTATGTCAATTAGCCTATCAGAAGCTTCTAAAGCTGACATCATTTTCTGGAATTTTCCAAGCTGTTTAAAGGCACAGTCAACTTAGTGTATGTAAACTTCTGACCCAATGGATTGTGATACAGTGAATTATAAGTGAAATAATCTGTTAGTAAACCATTGTTGGAAAAATGACTTGTGTTATGCACAAAGTAGATGTCCTAACCAACTTGCCAAAACTATAGTTGGTTAACAAGAAATGTGTTTTAGTGGTTGAAATACGAATTTAATGACTCCACCTATATATGTAAACTTTTGACTTCACTGATATTTTTTTCATGAACATGGCCTTATATCTATTACATCATATTGGATGCTGTGTCGTGCCAGAATCAGATTTTAGCTAAGTAACATAGATAGATAAGATGTTATTTTCATCATATGCTTGTGAGATACTTGTCATTAAATGGTGCCCTTTGGAATATAGGGTTGGCAGTGCATTTTCCCTCTCTGTGATAGGGCTTAGCAACTTGGGCCAGAGGGGAGAGGTCAGGCTTGTCTTCATAAGTCAATGTATCTGTTAAACCATGTTGCTATGTAGAATATCAGAAGGGGAGGAGGACAGAGTGGAACGTTGTTTTCTCATGGGAATATGTCTGTAACTATTCCTAAACCAGTGACGGGATGGCGTTATAATGGGGAACCAGTTAGTTATCTCATACAATGTCTGTACGCCAGTCACTCCCTACTTTTCTCATAGGGGAAGGAGTTTGGCAGTGTTTGGAACCATTGTATTTCCCCTCTGAGGTTGCCCTTACTTTGACCTAGTATTTGACCTAAGAGGCTAACTGTCTGATTTTGAATTTGTCCAGGTTTGGAGTATCTAGAAATGACAATTGATATATATGCCATTGGATGAGGTAATGTTTTGGTAGACAGTGAAGTATCAAGCATGAGATTGAAACCTTGTCTTGGGAGATCAAACTGAACGATGATTTATAGCTGATAGGATACTCTCTTTCGGGTAAAGGTTCTTTGTAAGTTGAGAGGGGTGTATCTTGGCTATAAATGAAACTAAGAATTGTTTTGTAAGCACTCTCAGAGAATTCATTTATAGACCTGATTGATCTGAGAGTAAAAAAGGCTTTGGTAAAGCTTGTATATACACTGCCAAAAAATAAAGGGAACACTTAAACACAACTCCAAGTCAATCACACTTCTGTGAAATCAAACTGTCCACTTAAGAAGCAACATGATTGACAATAAATCCACATGCTGTTGTGCAAATGGAATAGACAACAGGTGGAAATTATAGGCAATTAGCAAGACACCCCCAATAAAGGAGTGGTTCTGCAGGTGGTGACCACAGACCACTTCTCAGTTCCTATGCTTCCTGGCTGATGTTTTTTGTCACTTTTGAATGCTGGCGGTGCTTTCACTCTAGTGGTAGCATGAGACGGAGTCTACAACACAAGTGGCTCAGGTAGTCAGCTCATCCAGGATGGCACATCAATGCGAGCTGTGGCAAGAAGGTTTGCTGTGTCTGTCAGCGTAGTGTCCAGAGCATGGAGGCGCTACAGGAGACAGGCCAGTACATCAGGAGACGTGGAGGAGGCCGTAGGAGGGCAACAACCCAGCAGCAGGACCGCTACCTCCGCCTTTGTGCAAGAAGGAGCAGGAGGAGCACTGGCAGAGCCCTGCAAAATGACCTCCAGCGCCACAAATGTGCATGTGTCGCTCAAACGGTCAGAAACAGACTCCATGAGGGTGGTATGAGGGCCGACGTCCACAGGTGGGGGTTGTGCTTACAGCCCACACCGTGCAGGACGTTTGGCATTTGCCAGAGAACACCAAGATTGGCAAATTCGCCACTGGCGCCCTGTGCTCTCACAGATGAAAGCAGGTTCACACTGAGCACGTGACAGACGTGACAGTCTGAGACGCTGTGGAGAACGTTCTGCTGCCTGCAACATCCTCCAGCTACCGGTTTGGCGGTGGGTCAGTCATGGTGTGGTGGCATTTCTTTGGGGCCGCACAGCCCTCCATGGGCTCGCCAGAGGTAGCCTGACTGCCATATGGTACCGAGATGAGATCCTCAGACCCCTTGTGAGATCATATGCTGGTGCGGTTGGCCCTGGGTTCCTCCTAATGCAAGACAATGCTAGACCTCATGTGGCTGGAGTGTTCAGCAGTTCCTGCAAGAGGAAGGCATTGATGCTATGGACTGGCCCGCCCGTTCCCCAGACCTGAATCCAATTGAGCACATCTGGGACATCATGCTCGCCTCATCCACCAACGCCACGTTGCACCACAGACTGTCCAGGAGTTGGCGGATGCTTTAGTCCAGGTCTGAGAGGAGATCCCTCAGGAGACCATCCGCCATCTCATCAGGAGCTGCCCAGGCTGTTAGGGAGGGATTACAGGCACGTGGAGGCCACACACACTACTGAGCCTATTTTGATCTGTTTTAAGGACATTACATCAAAGTTGGATCAGCCTGTAGTGTGGTTTTCCACTTTAATTTTGAGTGTGACTCCAAATCCAGACCTCCATGGGTTGATAAATTTGATTTCCATTGATAATTTTTGTGTGATTTTGTTGTCAGCACATTCAACTATGTAAAGAAAAAAGTATTTAATAAGAATAMTTCATTCATTCAGATCTAGGATGTGTTATTTTAGTGTTCCCTTTATTTTTTTGAGCAGTGTATATTAAAGATGGAATATATAATTTAACTCTGACTTGTGTGTGGTTGGCTCTCTCTCTCTCTCTTTATTGAGTAATACAGGAAATTACCACGACAACTGTCATTCATATTCCCTTCAAATTGTATTGGTTACATACACATATTTAGCAGATGTTATTGCGAGTGTAGAGAAATGTTTGTTCCTTGCTCCAACAGTGCAGTAATATCTAACAATTCACAACAATACACACATAATGGAATGAAGAAATATAAATATTAGGACAAGCAATGCCGTAGTGGAATAGACAAAAATACAGTATATACATATGAAATGACTAAAGCAATATATAAACATTATTAAAGTGACTAGTGTTCCATTATTAAAGTGAGCAGTGATTCCATGTCTATGTATATAGGGCAGCACCCTCTAAGGTGCAGGGTTGAGTAACCAGGTGGTAGCCAGCTAGTGATCATGTACTGGCCTAAACGTATGTAATGTCGATAGCTTTAGGCTACTACATGATACTCAAATTTTCCCTGAACCCATCATGAGGCTGCTACAACCTAGCCTATGAATGAAAGTTTACAGCGTATGTGCACAGGTTGAAAGAATTTTGAGTAATCAAGGCAACAGACAGTGGTGACACATTCATAAATGCCTTGCACACTATTGCCTGCATCTAGTTGATCTATGGTGTAATCATTAGTTCAACAGTTCCAAATGTGAGTTTCTATTGGACAAATTCAGGTATGTTTATTCCCGTTTTGTTAAGATATTTTTCTCAACAGAATCGGCGAAATGAATACACCCCTGATCGCACGCAAACACTGTTCACTTTTATAGCAGCAGTTCTTGACTTGGGCAAGAGCTCTCCGGAGCGGAATACTGGAACTTCAAATGTTCTACTGCTTGAGCTCCTGTTCCTCTTATAGAATATTAGCTCAAAAGTATAGTGTAGTTCCTGCACCTAAATATAAACAGTACCGACACCCAAAAAGAGTACCGGAACACCCTCACACCTCCTCCTCCATGCTTCACGGTGGGAACCACATATGCGGAGACCATCCATTCATCTACTCTGCGTCTTACAAAGACACAGCGGTTGGAACCAAAAATCCCAAATTTGGACTCGAACCAAAGAAAACATTTCCACTGGTCTACTGTCCATTGCTCGTGTATAGAGGTCCTGGAAGGCAGGAAGCTTGGCCCCAGTGATGTACTGAGCCATACGCACTACCCTCTGTAGTGCCTTGCGGTCAGAGGCCGAGTAGTTGCCATACCAGGCAGTGATGCAATAAATATATTTAGATTTGTTTAACACTTTTTTGGTTACTACATGATTCCATGTGTGTTATTTCATAGTTTTGATGTCTTTACTATAATTCTACAATGTAGAAAATAGTAAAAATAAAGAAAAACCCTGAAATGAGTAGGTGTGTCCAAACCTTTGACTGGTACTGTATATTATCTTTTAGAACAGTCTGAACTTCAACTCTGTTCTTCTGTTTCAGGGATTTAATTGAACACACAGTAAATGGCATGTCATGAACCAACCAGGGCTCATTAGAGGTACTCACAGAGGAGATGCCGTAGAGGAAGATGAGGAGGAAGATGACGATGAAGTCACTGTTGGGGAAGAGGGCTGTATAGGTAGCGATGATGGACATGAGGATGGACATGGTGGTGACCAGAGCTGCATACAGCAGGCCCCACGATAGCCTGTTGAAACATCAACACACACACACACACACACACACCTTTGTAGAGAAAAAAAAGCAGATATCGTAACATAAATTATGTAAAAATAGTCCCCTCAGACTCTTATTTTTTAAATTTTACCTTTATTTAACTAGGCAAGTCAGTTAAGAACAAATTCTTATTTTCAATGACGGCCTAGGAACAGTGGGTTAACTGCCTTGTTCAGGGGCAGAACGACAGATTTTTACCTTGTCAGCTCTGGGATTCGATCTTGCAACCTTTCGGTTACTAGTCCAACGCTCTAACCACTAGGCTACCTGCCGCCCTTACGTGGGATGATGTAAAAAGCCTTAATAATGTTATTTCTTTAACAACCTAGCGTTGCACATGGTACGCCAGCCTCCATCATTGAGTCAGTTAACTGTTGGAGGTTCTTTATGGCAATATAGTATAAATGTATACAGCAGTTACTTTAACAAACACAAATCATCCTACTGACCAGAAGGCAGAGTCGTAGAGGCCCATCATGGTCATGGTGTCTTTGAGTCTGTGTTCCTTCTCTGCTGCCACGTTGACGATGAGGAAGGTGATGAAGGGTGTGAAAGCCAGCACCAGGTAGATGGAGATGAGAGCGTGGGGGAACTTTTGGACCTCCACTGACCCTGGCTGGCCCATCATCACCACACGCAGGTGGTCCATCTCACTCCACACTGACCGCTTGGTCTGCATCTGAACACAGGACACAGGCAGGGATCAAGCATTAATATACACTAGACAAAAATATAAACGCAACATGTAAAGTGTTGATCCCATGTTTCAAGAGCTGAAATAAAAGATCCCAGAAATTCCATACACACAAAATGCTTATTTTTCTAGAATTGTGGGTACAAATTTGTTTACATCCCTGTTGGTGAGCATTTCTCATTTGCCAAGATAATCCATCCACCTGACAGGTGTGGCATATCAAGAAGCTGATTAAACAGCATGACCATTACACAGGTGCACCTTGTGCTGGGGACAATAAAAGGCCACTAGCATGTGCAGTTTTGTCACACAACACAATTCCACAGATGTCTCAAGTCGAGGGAGCATGCAATTGGCATGCTGACTGCAGGAATGTCCATCAGAGCTATTGCCAAAGAGTTGAATGTTAATTTCTCTACCATAAGCCGCCTCCAACGTCATTTTAGAGAATTTGGCAGTACATCCACCTTCTTCACCTGTGAGATCATCTGAGACCAGCCACCCGGATAGCTGATGAATCTGAGGAGTATTGCTGTCTGTAATAAAGCCTTTTTGTGGGGAAAAACTCATTCTGATTGGCTGTGCCTGCCACCCGGACAGTTGATGAATCTATGGGTTTGCACAACCGAAGAATTTCTGCAAAAACTGTCAAACCGTCTCAGGGAAGCTCATCTGTGTGCTCGTCGTTCTCACTAGGATCTTGACCTGACTGCAGTTCGGCGTTGTAACCGACTTTAGCAAGCAAATGCTCACCTTCGAATGCCACTGACACGCTGGAGAAGTGTGCTGGTGTGTATGGTGTGGTTGAGTGGTATGCTGATGTCAGTGTTGTGAACAAAGTGCTGGGGAGGGGTTATGGTATGGGCAGGAATAAGCTACGGACAATGAATACAATTGCATTTTAACGATGGCAATGTGAATGCACAGAGATACCGTGACGAGATACTGAGACCCATTGTTGTGTCATTCATCCTCCGCCATCACCTCATGTTTCATCTTGATTATGCACGGCCCCATGTCGCAAGGATCTGTACACAGTTCCTGGAAGTTGAAAATGTACCAGTTCTTCCATGGCCTGCATACTCACCAGACATGTCACCCATTGAGCATGTTTGGGAAACCCTGGATCCACGTGTACGACAGCGTGTTCCAGTTCCCGCCAATATACAGAAACTTACCACAGCCATTGAAGTACAGTGGGACAAAATTCCACAGGCCACAATTAACAGCCTGATCAAATCTATTCGAGGTCTACCGACTAAATCGGCATGGCCGATTAATTAGGGCCGATTTCAAGTTTTTATAACAATCGGTAATGTGCATTTTTGGACGCCGATTATGGCCGATTACATTGCATTCCACGAGGAAACTGCGTGGCAGGCTGACCACCTGTTACGCAAGTGCAGCAAGGAGCCAAGGTAAGTTGCTAGCTAGGATTAAACTAATCTTATAAAAACTACCAATCTTCACATAATCACTAGTTAACTACACATGGTTGATGATATTACTAGGTTAACTAGCTTGTCCTGCGTTGCATATACTCAATGTGGTGCCTGTTAATTTATCATTGAATCACAGCCTACTTCGCCAAACAGGGGAATATTTAACAAAAACGCATTCGCGAAATAAGCAAAATCGTTGCACGAATGTACCTAACCATAAACATCAATGCCTTTCTCAAAATCAATACACAGAAGTATATTTTTTTTAAACCTGCATATTTAGTTAAAATAAATTAATGTTAGCAGGCAATATTAACTAGGGAAATTGTGTCACTTCTCTTGAGTTCATTGCACGCAGAATCAGGGTATATGCAACAGTTTGGGCCGCCTGGCTCATTCCAAACAAATTTGCAAGGATTTAACATAATTATGACATAACATTGAAGGTTGTGCAATGTAACAGCAATATTTAGACTTAGGGTTGACACTATATGTATGTATGTATGATATATATATACAGTGGGGAGAACAAGTATTTGATACACTGCCGATTTTGAAGGTTTTCCTACTTACAAAGCATGTAGAGGTCTGTAATTTTTATCATAGGTACAGAAGTGTGATTGACTTGGAGTTACATTGTGTGTTTAAGTGTTCCTTTATTTTTTGAGCAGTGTATATATATAATATACACACACACACACACACACACATACCACCACCACACACACACCTACAAAAATCGGTCAGATTAATCGGTATCGGACTCTTGTTGGTCCTGCCAATAATTGTATGAAAATTTTAAAATCGCGTCATACCTCTAAAATCTATGCAAAGGAGATGTGTCACTGCTGGCTTGAGGCAAACTGTTTATCACACCAGAGACTGACTGTTTTCTGATCCACGCCCCTACTTTAATTTGTTTTTGGTTCTTAAGTATGCCATGACGAACATATGTACAGTGGGGAGAACAAGTATTTGATACACTGCCGATTTTGAAGGTTTTCCTACTTACAAAGACTGTAGAGGTCTGTAATTTTTATCAATAGGTACACTTCAACTGTGAGAGACGGAATCTAAAACAAAAATCCAGAAAATCACATTGTATGATTTTAAGTAATTAAATTGCATTTTATTGCGTGATCATAAGTATTTGATCACGCTACCAACCAGTAAGAATTCCGGCTCTTCACAGACCTGTTGTTTTTCTTTAAGAAGCCTCCCTGTTCTCCACTTCATTACCTGTATTAACTGTGCACCTGTTTGAACTTGTTACCTGTATAAAGACACCCTGTAACACACAACTCAATAAACAGACCTCAAGTCTCTCCACAATGGCCAAGACCAGCAGAGCTGTGTGTAAGGACATCAGGGATAAAAATTGTTAGACCTGCAGCAAGGCTGGGATGGGCTACAGGACAATAAGGCAAGCAGCTTGGTGTAGAAGGCAACAAACTGTTGGCGCAATTATTAGAAAATGGAAGATGTTCAAGATGACGGTCAATTCACCGCTCGGTCGCGGGGCCTCATGCAAGATCTCTCAGCTCGTGGGCAATCAATGATCATAAGGAAGTGAGGATCAGCCCAGAACACAACACGCAGGAACCTGGCTCCAATGACTGAAGAGAGCCTGGACCACAGTCTCAAGAAAACCATTAGTCCACCACGTTTACGCTGTCATGGATTGGAAATCTGCCAGCGCAGTAAGGTCCCCTGCTCAAGCCCAGCCGGCATGTCCAGGCCGTCCCTGAAGTTTGCCAATGACCATTCTGGATGATTCCAGAGGACGAATGGGAGAAAGGTCATTGTGGTCTGAGTGAGACAACAAATAAGCTTTTTGGTCTAAAACTCACTCGCCGTGTTTGGAGTGAAGAAGAAGGGGTTGAGTTACAAACCCAAGAACCCCTCCAACCCGTGAAAGCATGGAGGTTGAAACATAATTCTTTGGGGATGCTTTTGCTCAAAGGTACAGGACGACTGCACCGTATTGAGGGAGGATGGATGCGGGGCCATGTATCGCGAGATCTTGGCAAAAAACCTCCTTCCCTCAGTAAGAGCATTGAAGATGGGTCGTGGCTGGATCTTCTAGCATGACAACGGACCCGAACACAACAGCCAGGGCAACTAAGGAGTGGCTCCGTAAGAAGCATCTCAAGGTCCTGAGTGGCCTAGCCAGTCTCCAGACCTGAACCAAGACCAATAGAAAATCTTTGGAGGGAGCTGAACGTCCGTTATTGCCCACCGACAGCCCCGAAACCTGAAGGATCTGGAGAAGGTATGTATGGAGGAGTGGGCCAAAATCCCTGCTGCAGTGTGTGCAAACCTGGTCAATAACTCTACAGGAA
>NC_036858.1:56355402-56498120 GCF_002910315.2 Salvelinus sp. IW2-2015
ACGTATGATCTTTGTAATTGCAAACAAAGGTTTCTGTACCAAATATTATGTTCTGCTTTTCTGATGTATCAAATACTTATGTCATGCAATAAAATGCAAATTAATTACTTAAAAATCATACAATGTGATTTTCTGGATTTCTGTTTTAGATTCCGTCTCTCACAGTTGAAGTGTACCTATGATAAAAATTACAGACCTCTACATGCTTTGTAAGTAGGAAAACCTTCAAAATCGGCAGTGTATCAAATACTTGTTCTCCCCACTGTATATCTGTATTTCCAGTCATGTGAAATCCATAGATTAAGGGATTCACTTATATATTTAAATTGACTGATTTCCTTATATGAGCTGTAAACCTTACTTTGCTACCTGACAACTTTACGGTTTTTACTTCATAATTACCGTTTATATTATTTATTTTTTCCCTCACAACTTTTTTTCTTTTTCCCATTCAACTTTTTCACTCCGGACGCTTTATCTGGACATGGTTCGTCAGGACCTCCACCATCCGAAGCTAAGTAGTAACATTAACATGATGCCTTCTAATTGCAGTCGCTGTACTCATAATATACAGGAGAACGATCGCCTTACGGCGAGGATAGCTGTGCTGCAAGCCCAGCTTCAGACGCAATCGTTAGGCAAGGGTAATTTCAGTGTAGGAAAGGATGAAACAGCGTCTGTGCCACCAGTAAGTACAGATAGTAGTATAAATCCCCTCGCACAGTCCCCGCAGACGGACAACTTTCTCATGGCTTCTGGAGGGAAATGCTGTAGGAATGCTCAACTGGTGTCGCTCATTCAGTCGACAGAAACTTTCAACCGGTTTTCCCCATTAAGCAGCGAGTCGGAGTCTGATGGCCGAGCCTTCTCTTGTCTCTACTTCTCCCGTTACGGGGTCTGAGACGCCGAAGCTTCCCACCATTAGCTCTGACGAATTGAAAACCCTAGTCATTGGCGACTCCATTACCCGCCGTATTAGACTTAAAACGAATCATCCAGCGATCATACACTGTTTACCAGGGGGCAGGGCTACCGACGTTAAGGATAATCTGAAGATGGTGCTGGCTAAAGCTAAAACTGGCGAGTGTAGAGTATAGAGATATTGTTATCCACGTCGGCACCAACGATGTTAGGATGAAACAGTCAGAGGTCACCAAGCGCAACATAGCTTCAGCGTGTAAATCAGCTAGAAAGATGTGTCGGCATCGAGTAATTGTCTCTGGCCCCCTCCCAGTTAGGGAGAGTGATGAGCTCTACAGCAGAGCCTCACAACTCAATCGCTGGTTGAAAACTGTTTTCTGCCCCTCCCAAAAGATAGAATTTGTAGACAATTGGCTGTTAGCCAGCCTGCCAGCTTAGTGGAGTCTGCCACTAGCACAGTCAGTGTAGTCAGCTCAGCTATCCCCATTGAGACGGTGTCTGTGCCTCGACCTGGGCTGGGCAAAACTAAACATTGCGGTGTTCGCCTTAGCAATCTCACTAGGATAAAGAACTCCTCCATTCCTGCCATTATTGAAAGAGATCGTGATACCTCACATCTAAAAATAGGGCTACTTAATGTTAGATCCCTCACTTCAAAGGCAGTTATAGTCAATGAACTAATCACTGATCATAATCTTGATGTGATTGGCCTGACTGAAACATGGCTTAAGCCTGATGAATTACTGTGTTAAATGAGGCCTCGCCTCCTGGTTACACTAGTGACCATATCCCCCGTGCATCCCGCAAAGGCGGAGGTGTTGCTAACATTTACAATAGCAAATTTCAATTTACAAAAAAAAAAATGCAGTTTTCGTCTTTTGAGCTTCTAGTCATGAAATCTACGCGGCCTACTCAATCACTTTTTATAGCTACTCTTTACAGGCCTCCTGGGCCGTATACAGCGTTCCTCACCGAGTTCCCTGAATTCCTATCGGACCTTGTAGTCATAGCAGATAATATTCTAATTTTTGGTGATTTTAATATTCACATGGAAAAGTCCACAGACCCACTCCAAAAGGCTTTCGGAGCCATCATCGACATGTCTCTGGACCTACTCACTGTCACAGTCATACTCTGGACCTAGTTTTGTCCCATGGAATAAATGTTGTAGATCTTAATGTTTTTCCTCATAATCCTGGACTATCGGACCACCATTTTATTACGTTTGCAATCACAACAAATAATCTGCTCAGACCCCAACCATCAGAGCATCAAAATGTTGATGCTATCAAATCTCGCAGACAACACAAAGTGCATTGATGCCCTTCCAGACTCCCTTTTCTCTACCCAAGGACGTCAGGAGAACAAAAATCAGTTAACCACCTAAACTGAGGGAACTCATTTAAACTTGCGCCAATATTTCCTAGATAGCATTTGCACCCTAAAAACTAAAACATTTGTCATTAAGAAACTAGACTTCCCTGGTATACAGAAAAAACAAAGCTCTGGAAAGCAAGCTTTCAGAAATGGAACCGGAAATGGCGCCACCCAAAACTGGAAGTATTCTCACTCTACTTGGAAAGGACAGTAACCTGTGCAGTATCGAAGAGCCCTCAACGTTTGCCTGCTCGATCAATACCTGTTTTCCAACTTAATGAGGAAAAATAAGAACAACTCCGAAATATAAATTTTTGATACTGTCAAGCAAAAGCTAACTAAAAGCAGATTCCCCAAAGTTGAGGATGACTTATTCACTTCTAGCAGTAATAAATGTCATGAACTTCTTTAGAAAAGATCTTTAGATCATATGAATAGCAAGATTACAGGACCACTCTTTAACATCTGCGTATTTTCCTCCAAATCTCAGCTGGGTCCTGAGTTCTTGCACAAACTCTGCCAGGACATAGGATCAAGAGCAGGACATCTCTAAGTGTTTTATTTACTATATCTCTAGAACCAATGATGAAAAATAATCAATGCCTCTAAACTTCATAGCTGGCATACTGGCACCCTATTTCCAACTAATACTACTGAAAGATACTGCTTCCTCCCTGCTCGCCCTCCATATGTTGAACATGAATAACGGCTCTCTATCCACCGCGATGTGTACCAAACTCACTAAAGCTTGCAGTAAAAGAAGCCTTCTTTGAAAAAGCCCAAACCTTGACCCAGAAAATATAAAAAACTAATCGGCCCCTATTGATCGAATCTTCATTTCCTGGCTCAATAAAATAAAATAAAAAGCTGTTGAGTCAGGCAAACTCACTGCCTATCTCTGAAGGACAACACAATGTATAGAAAATCGCTCAGGTCTGGTTTTACGACCCCATCATAGCAACTGAGACCACACTTGTTGTAGTGCGTAAATGACCTTCTTAATGCGTCAGACCGAGGCTCGTGCATCTTGGCTCGTGACTTTTCTCTGAACTTTGTGCTGCCTTTGTTGACATCTGATCACCCACTTCTTTTTGGAGATGATTGCGAACCCAAATCTGGTTCCTTACAGACGGGACATGTTCTGCCTGGTTTAGATCTTATCTGTCGGAAAAGTATCAGTTTCGTCTCTGTGAATGGTTTGTCCTCCTGACAATGCAAACTGTACATTTCGGCCTGTGCTCAAGAGTTTTCCGTTTTGGGACCACTATTTGTTTTCACTATATATTTTAACCTCCTTGAGAGATGTCATTCGAAAACATAATGTTTAAATTTTCCACTGCTAGTGGGATGACACACACAGCTGTGACCACTTCAAATGAACATTGGTAAAGCCCCAAACATTGTCCTTCGCTAGAAGCCTGTGTTTCAGACAATAAGAAGTGGATGGCTGCAAAGCGTACTCACTTTTAAACTCGGGACACAAACACGAAAGGGATTTGTGCTACTGTGTATTCTTGGAGTCCAAGAAACAAAAGGCGAATCTTCTGTTGTGGAATCTTGACAATTAATCTGATGGTTTTAAGTCGGTCTCAAAATAAAAGACTTGTGAAGGGATCCTCGGCGCTAAACTCTGGACCTTGATCTCTCTTTTGACAAACAATCAAGACTGTGTCAAGGACAGCTTTTTTCCAGTCTACGTGAACATTGCAAAAATCAGAAACTTTCTCATATGTCAAAAATGATGCAAGAATAATTGAATCCATGCTATCTTGTTTGACTTTCTTGGTTAGTATACTGCACATCGCTCTATTTCCGGGCTACCCGGATTAAAGCTACTAAATACACTTTCAGTTTACAGTGAATAAATTACGGCTGCTAGTGAATCCTGACTAGAACACCCCACAATTGTTATTATACTCCAGTGGTAGCCTCCCTAACACTTGGCCTCTACGCAGGTGCCCTGCTTAATGTGCAAGGCGGCTGGATTTCACCACGGTATTGATTACTGCTAACCTTACAAAAGGCCATTACATGGCTTGCTGCCTACTCATTTTCCGTTTGGGTCCTGCCGTAGATTACTTACACGTTACGTACGTAGGTAGCCAAGACGCAGGCCTCCTAATTGTCCCTCGAATTTTCTAAAGCAAACAGGCTGGCAGGCAGGGCTTTCTCCCTTATAGAGCTTCAATTTTTATTGAATTGGTCTGCACTACCCATGATGAGAGACGCGCGGGACCTTCGTCTCAACCCTTTAAGTCCTTACTGAAGACTCATTCTCAATTCGGTTGGTCATAATGATGCAGTGTAGCTGCCCAGGAGTGTGAAGCCGTGAACGGACCAGGGCTCTGAGCAACGAAAACGCGCCTTGCTGTCTCTGCCTGCCGGATTCCCTCTCTCCACTGGGATTCTCTGCCTCTAACCCTATTACGAGGGCGTGAGCACTGGCTTACTGGTGCTCTTTCATGCCGTCCTAGGAGGGCTGCGTCACTTGAGTGGTGTGAGTCACTGACGTGATCTTCCTGTCTGGGTCGGCCCCCCCTTGGGTTGTGCCGTGGTGGAGATCTTTGTGGGCTATACTTGGCCTTGTCTCAGACGCGTAAGTTGGTGGTTGAAGATATCCCTCTAGTGGTGTGGGGGCTGTGCTTTGGCAAAGTGGGTGGGTTATATCCTTCCTGTTTTGCCCTGTCTGGGGGTATCATCGGAGTGGGCCACAGTGTCTCCTGACCCCTCCTGTCTCACCTCTCAGTATTTATGCTGCAGTAGTTTATGTCTCGAGGGGCTAGGGTCAGTTTGTTATATCTGGGAGTACTTCTCCCGTCTTATCCGGTGTCCTGTGTGAATTTAAGTATGCTCTCTCTAATTCTCTCATTCTCTCTTTCGGAGGACCTGACCCTAGGACCATGCCTCAGGACTAACTGCATGATGACTCCTTGCTGTCCCAGTCCACCTGGCCGTCTGCTGCTCTCAGTTTCAACTGTTCTGCCTGCGGGCTATGGAACCCTGACGTTCACTCGGACGTGCTACCTGTCCCAGACCTGCTGTTTTCAACTCTCTAGAGACAGCAGGAGCGGTAGAGATAACTCTTAATGATCGGCTATGAAAAGCCAAACTGACATTTATCCTGAGGTGCTGACTTGTTGCACCCTCGACAACTACTGTGATTATATTATTTGACCATGTGTTCATTTTATGGAACATTTGAACATCTTGGCCATGTTCTGTTATAATCTCCACCCGGCACAGCCAGAAGAGGACTGGCAACCCCTCATAGCCTGGTTCCTCTCTAGGTTTCTTCCTAGGTTTTGGACTTTCTAGGGAGTTTTTCCTAGCCACCGTGCTTCTACACCTGCATTGCTTGCTGTTTGGGGTTTTAGGCTGGGTTTCTGTACAGCACTTTGAGATATCAGCTGATGTAAGGGCTATATAAATAAATTTGATTTGACTCAGTAAAATCTTTGAAATTGTTCCATGTTGCATTTCTATTTTTGTTCAGTGTAGAATATAATTCCCATAGGCAAATAATAAGCTTTGCAACAAAGTAAAAGGCAAATATAGCATAGAGAAAGTAGACTACATTCAATTCATGGAAAATCATTTTCTTGTTAAAACATAAACTGCAATTACAAAACGAAAGACAGCATCACTCCCTTTGCTGCAGAAAACTGGATAAACAGGGTGCATCCCAAATGGTACCCAACTCCCTACGGGCCCTGGTCAAAAGTAGTGCACTACATAGGGAATAAGGAGGAGGTCAAGTAAGATTGACGTTGAACATCCTGAAGAGATCTCTACAACAACCTTGACCTGTTAAACATGGCGCCGGGGGAGGGCTGCCATCTTATCGGCTCTCAACCAACCACGCTATTTTGTTTGTTTTTTCGCGTTGTCCGTAACTTGTTTTGTACATAATGTTGCTACTACAGTTTCTTATGACCGAAAAGAGCTTCTGGACATGAGAACAGGAATTACTCACCTCAAATTGGACGAGGAGTTCTTCAATGAGTCGGACGCGAGGGATATACTACAGACACCCGACCAGGCCCAGATCCCTGTGATTCGCTGGAATAGGAAACGTAGGTTTCGCGGAAAGAGATCAGGATCTGCCCTTGCCTTCCGTTCTGCTAGCTAACGTTCAATATTTGGAAAATAAATGGGACAAACTGAAAGCACGTATATCCTACCAAGGGACATTAAAAACTGTAATATCTTATGTTTCACAGAGTTGTGGCTGAACGACGACATTAAGAACAAACAGCTGGCAGGTTATACACTCCATCGGCAGGACAGAACAGCAGCCTCTGGTAAGAAACAGGGTGAGGGCCAATGCATATTTCTAAACAATAGCTGGTGCACGATATCTAAGGAAGTCTCAAGGTTTTGCTCGCCTGAGGTAGAGTATCTCTTGATAAGCTGTAGACCACACTATTTACCTAGAGAGTTTATAAGTATTTTTCGTAGCTGTCTACATACCACCACAGGCCGAGACTGGCACAAAAACCGCACTCAATGAGCTGTATTCCTCCATAAGCAAACAGGAAAACGCCCATCCAAAGGTGGCGCTCCTAGTGGCCGGGGACTTTAATTAATGCAGGAAAACTTAAATCAGTTTTACCTCATTTCTATAAGCATGTTAAATGTGCAACCAGAGGGAAAACAATTCTAGACCACCTTTACTCCACACACAGAGACGCGTACAAAGCTCTCCCTCGCCCTCCATTTGGCAAATCTGACCATAACTCTATCCTCCTGATTCCTGGATGCCACCCGTTCTGTAAAATACGGAACGGTTCCGTATTTCACTGAAAGAATAAACATTTTGTTTTCTAAATGATAGTTTCCGGATTTGACCATATTAATGACCTAAGGCTCGTATTTCTGTGTTTTTTATATTACAATTCAGTCAATGATTTGATATAGCAGTCTGACTGAGCGGTGGTAGGCAGCAGCACGCTCGTAAGCATTCATTCAAACAGCACTTTCCTGCGTTTGCCAGCAGCTCTTCGCAATGATTGAAGCACAGCGCTGTTTATGACTTTAAGCCTATCAACTCCCGAGATTAGGCTGGCAATACTATAGTGCCTATAAGAACATCCAATAGTCAAAGGTATATGAAATACAAATGGTATAGAGAGAAATAGTTCTATAATTCCTATAATAACTACAACCTAAAACTTCTTAACTGGGAATATTGAAGACTCATGTTAAAAGAAACCACCAGCTTTCATATGTTCTTATGCTCTGAGCAAGGAACTTAAACGTTAGCTTTCTTACATGGCACATATTGCACTTTTACTTTCTTCTCCAATAGTGTGTTTAAACCAAATAGAACATGTCATTATTTATTTGAGACTAAATCTATTTTTTATTTATGTATCAAGTTAAAATAAAAGTGTTCATTCAGTATTGTTGTAATTGTCATTATTACAAATGTATATATAAAAATTGGCCAATTAATTGGTATCGGCATTTTTTGGATCTCCAATAGTCGGTATCGGCGTTGAAAAATCATAATCGACCGACCTCTATCCTGAACAGCTAATCAAATGGCTACCCATACTATTTGCATTGCCCTTCATGCCTTCATGCTACGCTGCTGCTACTCTGTTAATATCTATGCATAGCCACTTTAATAACCCTAACTACATGTACATAACTACCTCAATACCGGTACCCCCCGCACATTGACCCTGTACAGGTACCCCCCGTATATATCCCCGCTATTGTTATTTACTGCTGCACTTTAATTATTTCTTATTCTTATCTCATACTTTTTTAAAGGTATTTTCTTAAAACTGCATTGTTGGTTAAGGGCTTGTAAGTAAGCATTTCACTGTACGATCTACACCTGTTGTATTCGGCACATGTGACAAATAACATTTGATTTGATCTCACCTGTATGATGGCGGCGTCAATGAGAGTCTGGAGGCGGATGAAGCCAGAGTACCAGTAATTAGCTGCTCTGCAGTTCACTGAGCTGGCAAAACAGTTGGCTGGGGGAGAGAGGACAAATAAAGAGATACAGACAGACACACTCCGTTATTGCCTTCATAACTCACATCTGTACATGGACTAGTGACCAATCCTTTGAATAATCTTGGAGTTTAAAATCATCTAGCGGTATGCAAACAATACATCTCCAAGCGGAAGGCTTTCTATTGTATTGGGGATGTTCTGCTTGTTCAAAGAGGGTAGGGTCAAACTCTGTCTCTCTCACTAATGGACATTAGGAAGGAATAGGCTCAACTCTAGCTCACAATTAAAAAATAAATACTTTATCTATAGCAAAATTAAAATCATCTCTCACCAATAGATTCAGTGTAGTCGCTGGGCAGGGGCAGATGGTTGTAAGGGAAGCGCAACCTGTAAGAGGTGGGTGTGCTACCCATGAAGACCACCCCAACGTAGCCTGAGGGCTCATAAAGACTGGCATTCTCCAGATCCTCTTCACTAGAGAACATCTCCAGGCGATCCTGCAAGTCTACAGTGCAATCAGGAAATCACAAGAAATAAGGCAGACATAAATACACTGTCTGCGTCCCCAATAGCACAGTATTCCTGTTATAGCGCACAACTTTTGACAAGGGCCCATATAAATTCCCTCCATGCTCCAATCAATGCTTAGCCTACACCAAGGCAATGCTTTTAGACTAAATCCATGACGGGACGGGGAGGGCTTAATCCATGCCTTGGTTTTGTTAACCTGGTCACAGTCGCCAAATGCTAACGTTTTAGCATTTGTGCGACAACTCCAAAGCAAGTCAATATCCCCTATATTAGCATTTTACGCACTTCATGTCCATCCTCCTACTTACGCATTTCCTGGGCCACCTCCTCCATGATGTGATTGGTGGCATTGTTAATGGGGGTGTATCCCAGGCCCTTGAGTAAGTGGTAGTCCTCCCTCTCCAGCTCCATGGTACTGATGCCTCCGTAGTAGACATGTGGGTTCAGGGTGCTGATCAGAATCAGCAGGCACAGCAGCAGCAGCGGCAGGATCAACTCCTAGAGGAGAAAAGGCACCAATCAATCAATCAAATCATCTCCTGGAGGGAAAGGGCATTAATCAACCTCAATTAATAAATCAAATTAATTTATAAAGGGCATCAATTAATCAATAATTCAATGAAACAAATGTATTGATAAAGCCCTTTTATAATCAGCATTTATCAAAGTGCTTGACAGTAACTCGGCCTAGATGGAAGGACACAAGACTGAGGTTAAATTAACATATCAGCATGTCATTCTAATAAACAGCACAGAGACACTACCGTAAACATCCTACTACCGTAAACACTACTCCTCCCCCATAACCACTCGATGGCCGTGTTTGAGCGGATCAAATCTGTGACGCATTGTGATTGACTGACTGATCTACAAATAATAATGACTGAGTAGTTATTAATGATGCAAAGTGATTTGTCAGTCAGTCGGCAGTTGCTTACACTGTCGGCTACAATGTCGAACAAGCCCACTGTCTTAAGCTTTTCTAAGGTCTCAAACTCTCACTACCATCAAGTTTGGCGACAAACAGTGCTATTGGGGAGCAGTGAGATTAATTGAAACACTTAATTGTAGTGTTTGGCATGTCTTGCCCTCAGCTAGAGGCTGGCGTATCTTTCAAACAGCCATGGATAAAAAGATGTGTTAGCTACTCCTATGACATCCCTAGTCCTATGCCTATTAGGTAAGTAAGTAGTGTGAGGCAGCTTGATGTTCTATACAAGTACACCCACTGGACAGGATGCTAGTCTATCGCAGGGCCTATGCCGATTAAGTCCATATAAACACACTGTGGGTTGGTTTTCCGGAGCAAAAAACACACATTATGAAGAGGGTATTAAAACCTCTTAAACGTTATGTCCCCTATTTACGAAACTTAGAGCGGTTCTGACCAATATTTCTGTGTAGAGCGTACCCTGTGAACAGCACCAATTGCTTTACACTCTAAAAGCGCTGGTTGTCCCGATTCATGTGAGACATTGCAAGCGCAGCTGTGAGGTTCACAAACACAGGAAATTGTTAATTTGCATAGGGAGCGACACGTCACATTTTCTGGCCTATCCCGACAAAGAACTTCCTGTGCCTGTGAACCTCATAGCTGAGCTTGCATATGAAACGGGAGTCTATCGGATGCAACAATAGCGGTTTCATCTCGCTGCGATGTTCTCAGCTGGATTTATAGCTCTCAACAGGAAAAAAGACAAAATAATTTTGTAGAATTGAAACAAGACCACTTTCTCTTGGTCACAAACTGACTAAATTGCTTTGTGCTTAAAGCTGTAGTTGTAACACGTCTGCACACATTTGAATGGCATCTCGCTCAGAAGACATCCGGCAGAAAAGTCTGTCAGTTTTATGAAATTGTGCTAATATTGTACTGTCACTACAATGATCATATTTATTTACAGTTATAAGAAGGTGAAATCTTACAGCAAGTATTTTATCATTTCATTGTTACTATATTTAGAATAGGGGTGTGAATGTTTAAAAGCTAAAATGTTTAAACAAACTTGCCTGCTCTTTCTTTTTGCTAATGAAGCAAGTGGGTGTTCACAATTCGGTCTGTTGCACGTAGAATATCCTAGCCTATTCATTGATGATAGGCCCTGCTTTCCTGAAGTTGCGAGACATTGCAATCCAAGAAATTGCGAAATTCAGCATTCCATTGCAAGATACAGCTTTTGATTGCAGATAGATAGGCCTAGCCAAGGCACTTTCAAGGATATATGACTGCAGTAGATAGGCTATAACTTCATTGCCTGGCTCTAGCAGTCATAGATACGTAATAGGACCATTATTCAGCATTGTGAATTGCTGTGGAATTTTACGTTTTTTCTTATCATTCAACGGAAAGTTTGAAAAAATTGCAGTTTAAACGTTAAGCAAAATTGTCCATTTGTCACCTTAATTTAGAAAGTATTTCAGTCATTTCAAGCCCTATTGCCCCACTTCTGTTGAATAGGAAAAAATTATCCTGAACAAAAATATGAACGCAACATTTCAACGATTTTACAGAGTTACAGTTCATATAAGGAAATCACCTACTGGCGCAGCCAGGCCCACCTACTGGCGTAGCCAATCAGAATGAGTTTTTCCCCGACAAAAGGGCTTTATTACAGACAGACTCCTCCGTTTCATCAGCTGTGGAGGTCCTGGGCTGTCGTGGTTACACGTGGTCTGCGGTTGTGAGGCCGGTTGGACGTTCTGCCAAATTCTCTAAAACTAAGTTGAAGGCGGCTTATGGTATAGAAATTAAATTATCTGGCAACGGCTCTGGTGGACATTCCCAACTGCACACTCCCTCAAAACTTGAGACATCTGTGGCATTGTGTTGTGTGACAAAACTGCACATTTAGAGTGGCCTGTCAGGTGGATGGATTATCTTGGCAAAGGAGAAATGCTCACTAACAGGGATATAAAAACATTTCTGCACAAAGTTTGAGAGAAATAAGCTTTGTGCATATGGAACATTTCTGGGATCAATTATTTCAGCTCATGAAACATGGGAACAACACGTCACCTGTTGCGTTTATATTTTTGTTCAGTGTAGACAATTATTAATATTTCTATAATATTTGTACTATGTACTTGAGCTTGTTTCCTCAAAAGTGAGTACACCAAAAAGGTAAGGTGACCTTTATAAAACTATGCAGCTTTACCAGTTATTTTTTAATTTACCTGGCTATCCAAACTCTTTGCTCCGGCCAAATGCTACGCCCACGGACGTTTGTTCTACCAATGAGTCTGGATCGGAGTACCTCCCAGCCAATTTCTAAAACTGAAAAATATTCTAACAGTTCTGATTGGTCCTAGAAACCGATACGCCATTGTCTTCGATACTCCGATTGGTTAGAGATGATCACTGATGACTTCGTTCTGTACAACAGACCTACTTTTCACAACAAACTACTTAAATGATGGCAGTTTCAGACTGAAGTATTGTATGTAGCGAACAATAGAGCAGCGGAAGAATTCAGTTTGAGTCGTCAGTTGGGTTGCACATTTTAGGGAATATTCAGAGGTGGGAACTTTGTGGGAATTAACAGAAATATGTGCAAATTAATATTAATACCATTTAAAATGTAGATGTTTTGTGTGTTGGATATGTTTACCATATCATATGGAGACAGAAACATAAAACCTTTCACCATATCATAGGTAGACAACTTTAATAAAATGAGTTGACTCTTCACATTGAACACACACAGTACCAGTCAAAAGTTGACACACCAACTCATTCCAGGGTTATTCTGTATTTTTACTATAATAGTGAATATATAAAAACAATAAAACAACACATGGAATCATGTAGTAACAAGTGTGAAACAAATCAAAATACATTTTATATTTCAGATTCTTCAAAGTAACCACCCTTTATTTGCCTTGATGACAGCTTTGCACACTCTTGGCATTCTCTAAACTCAGGCAGTCACCTGGAATGCATTTCAATTAACAGGTGTGCATTGTTGAAAGTTAATTTGTGGAATTTCTTTCCTTCTTAATGTGTTTGAGCCAATCAGTTGTGTTGTGACAAGGTTGGGGTGGTAGTAGGGTTGCTCATTTTGGCGAATATTCAGAGCTGGAAATTGGGAATTAACAGAAATATGCAAACTAATATTAACACCATTTAAATGTAGATGTTTGATGCATTGGATATACAGTTGAAGTCAGAAGTTTAAATGTATTTGGCTAAGGTGTATGTAAACTCAGTTTTTCACAATTACTGACATTTAATCCTAGTAAAATTTCCCTGTCTTAGGTCAGTTAGGATCACCACTTTATTTAAAGAATGTGAAATGTCCGAATATTAGTAGAGAGAATGATTTTTCAGCTTTTTAATTTCTTTCATCACATTCCCAGTGGGTCAGAAATATACATACACTCAATTAGTATTTGGTAGCATTGCCTTTAAATTGTTTAATAACTTGGGTCAAACGTTTTGGGTAGCCTCCCACAAGCTTCCCACAATAAGTTGGGTGAATTTTGGCCCATTCCTCCTGACAGAGCTGGTGTAACTGAGTCAGGTTTGTAGACGTCCTTGCTCGCAGAAGATTTTTCAGTTCTGCCCACAAATTTTCTATAGGATTGAGGTCAGGGCTTCGTGATGGCCACTCCAATACCTTGACTTTGTTGTCCTTAAGCCATTTTGCCACAACTTCGGAAGTATGCTTGGGGTCATTGTCCATTTGGAAGACCCATTTGCGACCAAGCTTTAACTTCCTGACTTATGTCTTGAGATCTTGCTACAATATATAATTTTCCTACCTCGCGATGCCATCTATTTTGTGAAATGCACCAGTCCCTCCTGCAGCAAAGCACCCCAACAACATGATGCTGCCACCCCTGTGCTTCACGGTTGGGATGGTGTTCTTCGGCTTGCAAGCCTCCCCCTTTTTCCTCCAAACATAACGATGGTCATTATGGCCAAACAGTTCTATTTTTGTTTCATCAGACCAGAGGACATTTCTCCAAAATGTACAATCTTTGTCCCCATGTGCAGTTGCAATCCATAGTCTGGCTTTTTAATGGCGGTTTGGAGCAGTGGCTTCTTCCATGCTGAGCGACCTTTCAGGTTATGTCAATATAGGACTCGTTTTGCTGGGGATATAGATACTTTTGTACCTGTTTCCTCCAGCATCTTCACAAGGTCCTTTGCTGTTGTTCTGGGATTTGCGCTTTTCGCACCAAAGTACGTTCATCTCTAGGAGACAGAARGCGTCTCCTTCCTGAGCGGTATGACGGCTGCGTGGTCCCATGGTGTTTATACTTGCGTACTATTGTTTGTACAGATGAACGTGGTACCGTCAGGCGTTTGGAAATTGCTCCGAAGGATGAACCAGACTTGTGGAGGTCTACATTTTTGTGAAGGTCTTGGCTGATTTCTTTTGATTCTCCCATGATGTCAAGCAAAGAGGGACTGAATTTGAAGGCGGGCCTTAAAATACATCCACAGGTACACGTGCTATTGACTCAAATTATGTAAATTAGCCTATCAGAAGCTTCTAAAGCCATGACATCATTTTCTGGAATTTACCAAGCTGTTTAACGGCACAATCAACTTAGTGTATGTAAACTTCTGACCCACTGGAATTGTGATAGTGAATTATGAGTGAAATAATCTGTCTGTAAACAATTGTTGGAAAAATTACTTGTGTCATTCCTAAAGTAGAAGAAATATGTGGAGTGGTTGAAAAAAAGGTTTTTATGACTCCAACCTAAGTGTATGTAAACTTCCGACTTCAACTGTATTTACCATATGATATGGTGACAGAAACCTTTACCTTATCATAAGCAGACAATTGCAAATGATTAAATTCTTCCAATAGAAATAAAACAAACTATTTAGTTATGAATTGAACTTTAAATGAGTTGACTCTTCACATGGGATAATTTCACTGAACAAAAAGAAAGGGAATATTGAATGATCCATCGCATCTCCCAAAAACATTTTCAACATACATCTATAAAATGAAAATCTAGAAACTAAAGCTTTGGTTGTCTTCCTCTCAGGCTTCCATGTCTTATCCCTGGAACTCCTCAATGTCCACCTCTTGAACATCAAACCCTGGAGGCCACATCTTCACTGTCACTTTCCAACCTTGAGGGTGGCTCGTTGTCAGGCTCAAAATGCCTCACATTTGCCCGGATGGCCACCAATTTTTCAACCCTTGTATTGGTCAGCCTGTTGCGTTCTTTGGTGTGTGTGTGTGTTCCCAAACAAGGACCAGTTGCGCTCTGGAGGCGGCTGATGTTGGTGGGATTTGGAAGATGTAGGCAACAGGGGAAAGAGCCTCAGATCCACAAAGTCCCTTCCACCAGGTGGCTGATGAGATATGTTGGCACGACTGCCATATTGCATCTCCTTCCCAAAGCCCTTGCTTGGAAGTGTACATCGCCAAACGGCCAAGAACCTTGCCCTCATCCAGGCCAAGTTGGCAAGACATGGTAGTGATGACACCATAGGCCTTGTTGATCTCTGCACCAGACAGGATGCTCTTGCCAGCATACTTGGGGTCCAACATGTACGCTGCGGCATGTATGGATTTCAGGCAGTCTTCACACTTGTATTGTATGTATTTCAGAACTGCAGTTTCCTCTGCTTGGAGCAACCGTGAAGTGGGCAGGGCAGTATGGGTTTCTTCTCTTACATCTGTAAGCAGAGTCTGAACATCAGACAGGATGGCATTATCTCCCTCAATCCGTGCAATGGCTTTTACTATAGGTTTCAGGAGTTTCAGGGTGCTTACCACTCTCCCCAAAAATACATAATCCAGGAGGATCCTCTTGATGGAACTGTCCATATCGGCAGACTGTGATATGGCCATTTCTTGGAAAGACTCCTTCCCCTCCAGGAGATTGTCAAACATGACAACACCACCCCAACGGGTGTTGCTGGGCAGCTTCAATGTGGTGCTCTTATTCTTCTCACTTTGCTTGGTGAGGTAGATTGCTGCTATAACTTGATGACCCTTCACATACCTAACCATTTCCTTGGCTCTCTTGTAGAGTGCATCCATTGTTTTCAGTGCCATGATGTCCTTGAGGACAGAGTCAATGCATGAGCAGCACAGCCAATGGATGTGATGTGTGGGTAGGACTCCACTTTAGACCAAGCAGTCTTCATGTTCGCAGCATTGTCTGTCACCAGTGCAAATACAGTGGGGCAAAAAAGTATTTAGTCAGCCACCAATTGTGCAAGTTCTCCCACTTAAAAAGATGAGAGAGGCCTGTAATTTTCATCATAGGTACACTTCAACTATGACAGACAAAATGAGAAGAAAAAAATCCAGAAAATCACACTTGTAGGATTTTAATGAATTTATTTGCAAATATTGGTGGAAAATAAACTTTTGTTATTGACCAAATACTTCTGAATACTTTGTTATATACCCTTTGCTGGCAATGACAGAGGTCAAACGTTTTCTGTAAGTCTTCACAAGGTTACAACACACTGTTGCTTGGTATTTGGCCCATGCCTCCATGCAGATCTCCTCTAGAGCGTGATGTTTTGGGCTGTTGCTGGGCAACACGGACTTTCAACTCCCCTCCAAAAGATTTTCTATGGGGTTGAGATCTGGAGACTGGCTAGGCCACTCCAGGACCTTGAAATCTTCTTACGAAGCCACTCCTGTTGCCCGGTTGCGGTGTGTTTGGGATCATTGTCATGCTGAAAGACCCAGCCACGTTTCATCTTCAATGCCCTTGCTGATGGAAGGAGGTTTTCACTCAAAATCTCACGATCCATGGCCCCATTCATTCTTTCTTTACACGGATCAGTCGTCCTGGTCCCTTTGCAGAAAAACAGCCAAAGCATGATGTTTCCACCCCATGCTTCACAGTAAGGTATGCGTGTTCTTGGACAACTCAGCATTCTTTGTCCTCCAAACACGACAGTTGAGTTTTTACCAAGAAGTTATATTTTGGTTTCATCTGACATATGAAAATTCTCCAATCTTCTTCTGGATCATCAAATGCTCTCTAGCAAACTTCAGACGGGCCTGGAACATGTATGACTTAAGCAGGGGACACGTCTGGCACTGCAGGATTTGAGTCCTGGCGCTAGTGTGTACGATGGTAGGCTTTGTTACTTTGGTCCCAGTCCTCTGCAGTCATTCATACAGGCCCCCCCGTGTGGTTCTGGGATTTTTGCTTCACCGTTCTTGTGATCATTTTGACCCCACGGGGTGAGATCTTGCGTGGAGCCCAAGACCCAGTGGTCTTGTATGTCTTCCATTTCTAATAATTTCCCACAGTTGATTTCTTCAAAACCAAGCTGCTTACCATTTGCAGATTCAGTCTCCCAGCCTGGTGCAGGTCTACAATTTTGTTTCTGGTGTCCTTTGAAGCTCTTTGGTCTTGGCCATAGTGGAGTTTGGAGTGTGACTGTTTGAGGTTGTGGACAGGTGTCTTTTATACTGATAACAAGTTCAAACAGTGCCATTAATACAGGTAACGAGTGGAGGACAGAGGGGCCTCTTAAAGAAGAAGTTACAGGTCTGATGAGAGCCAGAAATCTTGCTTGTTTGTAGGTGACCAAATACTTATTTTCCACCATAATTTGCAAATAAATTCATAAAAAATCCTACAATGTGATTTTCTGGATTTTTTTTTTAGTTGAAGTGTACCTATGATGAAAATTACAGGCCTCTCTCATCTTTTTAAGTGGGAGAACTTGCACAATTGGTGGCTGACTAAATACTTTTTTGCCCCACTGTACCTTCTGTGGTCCAAGGTCATTGATGACTGCATTCAGCTCATCTGCAATGTAGAGACCGGTGTGTCTGTTGTCCCTCGTGTCCGTGCTCTTGTAGAATACTGGTTGAGGGGTGGAGATGTAGTTAATTATTCCCTGCCCACGAACATTCGACCACCCATCTGAGATGATTGCAATACAGTCTGTTTTCTCTATGATTTGCTTGACCTTCACTTGAACTCTGTTGAACTCTGCATCCATAAAATGAGTAGATAAAGCATGTTTGGTTGGAGGGGTGTATGCTGGGCGAAGAACATTGCCTGTGAGCATCAGAGGTGAACCAGTTGCATACACAGCTAGAGCAAGACATTAATTTGCATTTCTCTGACTATGTTCCTCCATTGAGTAAAACAAAAAACTTCTGATTCCAGGAGGACCATGAGCTGTTGCTATCGATAAGGTGTCTGATTCATAATTTTCACCTTGAATAGAAGTAGAGGGACTTTTGTCAGAGGTTGCTTGTTGTGAGCGCTGAGGGAACTTTATGTACTTGGCCAGATGATTCTGCATCTTTATTGCATTCTTGACATATGATTTGGCACAGTATTTGCAAATGTACACCGTTTTCCTTCTACATTAGCTGCAGTGAAATGTCTCCACACATCAGATAGTGCCCGTGGCATTTTCCTGTAAAGATGAGAACATAAATTGTAAAAAATAATATATATATATACACACACACACACACACAATTCCATGTACAGATAAATAGTTAAGCAGTTAGATGAAACTCCTTTGTAAGATAAATGTTTTAAAATGAAACATGTATGGAAACAGATGAATTAACACTCCTCAGCTAGCAGGCTCAAGCAAGCTAAAATCCACATGGTAGCAAAAACTAACTAGCAGAAATTGTTAAGTTAGAAATGATTTAAACACACTTTGCTGTAGGCTACTATTTACCAGTTAACAAAAAAACATGTACGTCATACAAAATATATTCACCCCACCAAGTATTGTAATAAAAACTTACCAGAAAGTATGTAGTCCTTGGCTCAGACAGTATAGTAGTGTGGGCTCAATAGCATCTCATTAGCCTGCAAGATCTTGAGAATCAGCTGCACATGTGATGAAAAAATGCACTGTGCATGCAGAGTTGCAATTCCATTGAATTGGGGATAGTTTAACCAAAATGCCACAAGACCTAGAATTGCCTTGTGTATCCCGCAAAAAAATGGTTCACTGTTATAAGTAAACCTTTTTGATGAATTTAAGCAAAATTCCAGGGCTTAACTTCCCATGGAAAATTTCCGGAAATTTACCGACCCTTTGTAACCCTAGTTGTCAGGCAAATTGTTTATGGCCATCGCATAACATTTTTTTTACTTTTGGGTATGTCTATTTAGGCAGAAATCTACATTGTCATTACGTTCAAGTTCAGTTGTTTATAAACTATTAATTACTTGCTTATCGTTAGTTTATAAATCTGTAATGAACAGCTATTACAAAAAAAACACGTTTGATAAAACACAGTTTCGCCAAAGGATAATCATTAGCGCTAAACTGGCATTGGTGCTTTGCTCCCAGACAAGCTTGGCATGGAGGCATGGAGCGTTACATAACACGCTTAATTTATTTGGTTGCATTTTAATAACCTTTAAAAGGATTGCAGCCAGTCCAAGACGGATTATGACATTCAGCGAGCGGTTGATGTGGCTAGCAGGATTAAAAAGCAGAGTCGACCACTTCATTTTGACAGCACATGTGCAGTAGGAACTGTATGCTAAGTGTCAGCCTGCATCCCGATATAGTGCAAAGGGACAAGAGTACCATTTGGAACGCATCCCTAGTTATTCAACACTTTCTAACTTCCCTTATACAGCGACATAATTTCCAGGAATCCCCTCTCAAACACTGGCTACCCCGGGCGGAAAATATGAAAACAGGGAAATGCATTACAGCAATTTAGCAACTCCAAATGAAAAACGCATGGCCCTACAAAGAAGGAAAATAGAGGAAGGACTAAAAACAAACAAAATATAACTATTGTAAAATAGATTGTGTATAATATGTATAAACTGAAGGTAGAAACCTAAGTGTTATTGTTTATTAGTTTACTCCAATTGGGGTGGTAGGGTTTGCCCGGAAATAATAAAGTTATATATTTTATAAAGTGTGTATAAGCATGTATGTACGTTTATGTATATGTATGTATGTATATATACACATTCCAAAAATATATGAGGTACTGGACATGATGCAGACAATTACATTGATGGAAGCAACAATCCACAATATTAAAGCTGATCCACCCCCTAAAAAAAAATATATATATATATATATATATATATATATAAATAATACAAAAGAAGGAAAATGCACAAAAAAAAAAGAGGAAAAAGTTTCTTATTTTGTTCAATTCCAAATCAAAATTGTGGAGACCAGCTGAGTTGCGAAGCAGAAGGCAGTCATATTTTCACTGGTCACAACTAGGGATGTACGATATTTTGTTTTTATTTAACCAGGTAGGCCAGTTGAGAACAAGTTATAATTTACAACTGCGACCTGGCCAAGATAAAGCAAAGCGACAAAAACAACAGAGTTACACATGGGATAAACAAACGTACAGTCAATAACACAATAGAAAAACCTGTATACAGTGTGTGCAAATGAAGTAAGGAGGTAAGGCAATAAATAGGCCATAGTTGAAGTAATTACAATTTAGCAATTAATACTGGAGTGTGCAGATGAGGATGTGCAAGTAGAAATACTGGTGTGCAAAAGAGCAGAAAAACAAATATGGGGATGAGGTAGGTAGTTGGATGGGCTATTTACAGATGGGCTGTGTACAGCTGCAGCGTTTGGTAAACTGCTCTGACAGCTTATGCTTAAGGTTAGTGGGAGATAAGTCTCCAACTTCAGTGATTTTTGCAATGTGTTCCAGTCATTGGCAGCAGAGAACTGGAAGGAATGGCGGCCGAAGGAGGTGTTGGCTTTGGGGATGACCAGTGAAATATACCTGCTGGAGCGCGTGCTACGGGTGGGTGTTGCTATGGTGACCAGTAAGCAGAGATAAGGCGGAGCTTTACCGAGCAAAGACTTATAGATGACCTGGAGCCAGTGGGTTTGACGAATATGTAGCGAAGACCAGCCAACGAGAGCATAAAGGTCGCAGTGGTGGGTAGTATATGGGCTTTGGTGACAAATCGGATGGCACTGTGATAGACTGCATCCAATTTGATGAGTAGAGTGTTGGAGGCTATTTTGTAAATAACATCGCCGAAGTCAAAGATCGGTAGGATAGTCAGTTTTACACGGGTATGTTTGGCAGCATGAGTGAAGGAGGCTTTGTTGCGAAATAGGAAGCCGATTCTAGATTTGATTTTGGATTGGAGATGTTTAATGTGAGTCTGGAAGGAGAGTTTACAGTCTAGCCAGACACCTAGGTATTTATAGTTGTCCACATATTCTAAGTCAGAACCATCCAGAGTAGTGATGCTAGTCAGGCGGGCGGGTAGCGATCATTTGAAGAGCATGCATTTCGTTTTACTAGCATTTAAGAGCAGTTGGAGGCCACGGAAGGAGAGTTGTATGGCATTGAAGCTCGTTTGGAAATTTGTTAACAGTGTCCAAAGAAGGGCCAGATGTATACAGAATGGTGTCGTCTGCGTAGAGGTGGATGAAAGAATGACGCGCAGCAAAAGCGACATCATTGATATATATACAGAGAAAAGAGTCGGCCCGAGAATTGAACCCTGTGGCACCCCATAGACTGCCAGAGGTCCGGACAACAAGCCCTCCGATTTGACACACTGAACTCTATCTGAGAAGTAGTTAGTGAACCAGGCGAGGCAGATATATCGGTGACATATCAGAATGTATGTGCAAAATACAAAACCGATGCAAAACCGATGTCAAAGCTGATGTGCATACCTATATAACGAAGGTACATGACGTAATGACGCCACGTAAAATGTTGCGCTATACGTGCAACACAGCATTCCTAAACTAGCCCACAATGTCTGCTGTTCGGATCGAGCAGTCAACAAGTCAAGCAGTCATTTGAAAGAGTAACAAAATTTCAGCGAGACAACTCAAAGGCAAAATCCATTAAAGCCATGATAATGGAATTCATTGCCGTTGACAATCAACCGTTCTCTGTCGTGGGTGATGTTGGCATTCGCCGACTGGTCGAGCACCGGGTAACACTACTAAGTGCGCTATTTTTCCGATGTTGCCCTACCGGAGTTACACAGTAATAGCGTCACTGCTATTAGCTTCACGACATGCATACTATGGAATGCCGTTTGGGTCTTTGCGTGTCAAAAAAATATACAGTAGCACTGTCAAAGCTGTACAAAAAAAGTCAGCAAACACTGACCACGAACGATGTGCTTACAATACCGCATTGGTAATAAAGCATCATTTGTTCAACCGAAACTTCTGGGGTAGCCTGAAAACAACAACCAGTAAAAAACTGCAGTCATTTTCATTGTTCTTAGCAATGATTTAGGAATCCTTGTGACTAAGTATTAGCTTGGTTGCCACTTGTTGTTCGCCTATTGAAATTGAACTTCAGTTCATGAAAATAAACAGCTAGCCAGTTACTTAACCCTGTTGGCCAAAGCTAACGTTATAAGCAGCCAGCTAGCTTCATCTGGCTAGTGGCGCTCGACCGGACTGGGTTATGTGTTGTGAAGCTAGCCACAATAAGGATTAGGCACAATAGTGGAATTTGTGGTTTGCCTTCGAAATAAAAGAATGTCATTGACAGTGATGCAATTGAATATAAATAGTAGAATTATGCCATACTTTTACTTTGAAGGCTAACCACAAAGTCTACTATTGTGGCTAAACCTTATTGTGGCTAGCTTCACATACATGGGTCCAACCACCATTAATCAAAGAACTGGTTATTTTAGACAATGACACCTAGCTATATAGTTAGCTTGCTAACTACAGCTACTGAAACAGATGTCGTTTTGCTATGTTTTTGGGGAAGAACTTTGTTTGCATCCATGCGCTAGCTAGCTTTCTTTTTTAATGACCGGCACTGTAGGTGCACGAGACCTTACCAGCATCATAGCATACGTATCGATGAATCGTTGTGACATGAAATACGATTGAGTGTAATCAATGTGTAATAACTACGTAAAAAATGTGTAAACACGTTAAATTATTATGTGACGAGCAGTCATATTCAGGTCCTGATTGGTCAACAAGCTTATTTGACACATTAAATAGTATATTTTTTTGACACACAAAGACCCAAACGGCGTTCCATAGAAATCCTGGTTTAGAATGAAACGACTGAACAAATTAACAACAAAACAGCACAGCAAGTAAGTGAAAGAAATAGGTTTTGATTGTGTTTTACTGATAATGGGGACATACGTAAATGCCAACAAAATAACTTTTTGGTCAATGTGGTGTGTGTAACCTTTATTTAACTAGGCATGTCAGTTAAGAACAAATTATTATTTATAATGACGGCCTACCCCGGCCAAACCCGGACGACGCTGGGCCAATTGTACGCTGCCCTATGGGGCTCCCAATCACAGCTGGATGTGATACAGCCTGGATTCGAACCAGGGACTGTAGTGACGCCTCTTGCACTGAGATGCATTGCCTTAGACCACTGCGTCCATGTGTGTGTGTGTTAACTATAAAACTGTACATGAACGCTTAAAAGGCACCTAAAATATTAAATATTGGTTATCTGTATCGTTTTTGGGGGGGGGGGGGGGGAAAAAAAAATATTGGATATCGGTATCAGCCAAAAATGTCATATCAGTGCATCACTAGTCACAAGTTTAAAGAAGCTTGCGGGTGGGTGGGCACAATAAAATGCTAGAGCCAAAATGCTCTGGAGGGAGGTAAAACAAGAGAAAGGAAGGTACATGTGACTGACCATGACAGTGCACTCCTAGCCCTAAGGGAGTAGTATGAACCTGATTGAGTGGCGTAGGTAGGCTATAAACACCACATACAAATCAGCCTTCAGCAGGCTGCAGTACTATTACCCAACTAACCCTTATAGTCCTAATGGGGGAAGCCTAAAGTGTGGTGTGAATATTATCATAGAATTGAATGAGACTTTTGTACTACCATTCTCCTGGCAGAAGGAAATTATGATGGCAGCATGGGTTAGATACAGATGAGTTATATAGTTAGCTATACAGCTAGCTACTTTTCTCAGATGCAAAACATAATTGAAAATGCTTTTTAGTCCTGGAGTAGGCCTTATCTGTGTCTGGGAAACTGCCCCAAAGTGATTCAAATCAGGCAGACAAAGGACAAGGTGCAGCAAGTAACCCACCTGCAGACTCTGTTGTTTAGTCCTCCATTTGATGAGTAGATTCTTGTAAAGCAGGCTTTTCGTTTGATGCCAGACTCCGGCATCTCTTCTGATTATGTTGGGCTGCATACTAACGTTACTACCAGCATGCTTCAACTGTCTGGGGCATGAATGAGGACGTTCTCCACAGCTGGGCGCTATAGCTGCAAAAGAGATAAAGCATCCTCCTTGTTTTGAGCAACTTTTTTTAGATGGCTCACTAACTACTAGATTGATAAATTGTTGGCATTCATTTGATGATGGAAAGGATCTCAAGGGAAGTAGCTAGCTAGCTGGCTAGCTAAATTATTAACGCATGGGTCAATAATTTAAGCTAGCTAGGCTAATTGGGCGATTCCACAGCAGCTGAAAATATGTTTGGCATCTCAGATTGTTCTTGAAATTCTCACATAGAAACTTCATTGATAGGAAGGATGTTTAACATGTTTTTTTACATTTGTATCACAAATCATGATGAAATTTGCCATTTTAGGCCATATATAGACCTATACATGCCTCCTGCAAGACCCTATGATCTGTGAACCTTACATGATACAGAAATCATCTTGGTGTCATTATAGTCCTTATATTGTTCTCTTAAATATGTCTACATTCTGAAATACAAATGTTCATGTTAATTTCATTAACATTAAAAATATTAATATACCCCTTTTTGATTTTTAGACATTGTTTTCAGCAATAGCTATACTCTAACACGTCGAATTTCCAGAGTTCTCTCTCTGGTACTTTTAATGATATGACCCATTTTATAAATAGAAAAGGACATTATAGGTCATTAACCAATCACAGCCCTTCTTTAGGATTGCACATTCAGCAAGTCACCAGAGGGAGTTCCCATTGAATCCATTTTCCCATTCACTGTGTTGGTGGTGCTCATAAAAGGTATCCTAATTTCAGAATAAGCAGACAGCCCACTCTTGAAAACGAATTTAAGCTTTATTTAACCCAATGAGTCCCACTGTCTCGCCAGTGTGATTTAGGACTTCTAACCCATTTTAAACATAGTGTGTTTGTGCTATAGACTTATTGTACCGTTGGATTTGTCTATTTCTTCTGCATATGTTGGTACCAACCATTCATCTGTGTAATTAATTGGGGCTGAGCTGATCTGTTTAATACAAATGTGCAGATTTTTTTTAAATAAAAATGTCTGTAGAGTCAGAATGGTTGGAGCTACAAACTATGAGAAGCTTGACGGAAATCTGAGACTCATGAACACGCATGTGTAACATGTTTTGCTCTATGATGCTCACAAGCTACACAAGAGTCACAAGAGTTGGAAGGGGTTCTTCTACATAGTAGATCATTGAAAATACCAGGACATACTGTCTAATACTGTAATAAACTCATACTGCAGTTAATGTCACAAACAGTTGTCACTGACTAGTTGGTTATTAATTTCCTGCAAAGCAAACAAATTCTGTACTTACAGCATTCATAATAATTCATGTTTTTGTTTTGGAAGGCGTTTTTGGGGGGGATATTTGTCACTATTTCCAAGGAGAGGCATTTGAACATAAACGTTTTTTATTGCAAAAATGTCTTCTGAAATGTGAACTTTCATGTGCCTTAATAACAAACTTGTATTCCATCCATAAACATGAATAAGCCCAGTTGGTTAAGCCACAGAAAAAGACATGAACCTTCCCGCTAGCCATGATTGGCTGAGATAATGGATGGGCTGGACATGCCAGGAGATGAGTTTGAATTGGTCTTCCATGTAGTATCTTCTGTCTATAAATGTGAGCTGCTCAGTATGTGTTGATAGTCCTTTCTACCGCACCATTTTTGAAAGATATGTTAGCCATCGAAAACTACAAAAGTTTTGATACTTTTCTCAACAACATTGAAACCCTGAATTTAGCAGGAGCTATCGATAGACCAGTTGTAAAAAGTGATGGGCTACTTTCTGCACATGCCACGGTCAGTGTGAACCGGAGTGACTTAACTTCTTATGGCTGCAGGGGCAGCCAGAGTAAACGGCCTGCTCCTCAGTCATAGTTGCTAATATATGCATATTATTATTGGATAGAAAACACTCTGAAGTTTCTAAAACTGTTTGAATTATGTCTGTGAGTATAACATAACTCATATGGCTAGCAAAAACCTGAGAAGTTCCACTTCCTGTTTGGATTTTTTCTGAGGCTGCTAGATTTTCAACCAAGCTCCCATTGAAATTACAGCAAGATATGGATGAGTTTTCACTTCCTACGGCTTCCACTAGATGTCAACAGTCAATAGAACTTTGTCTGATGACTCTACTGTGAAGGGGGGCCGAAGGAGACAGGAATGAGTCACCACTGCCATGAGGCGACCATTCTTTGACCACGCGCGTTCACGTGAGCTGCAGCTCCGCTCCATCGCTCATCTGAAGTCAATGTAATTCTCCGGTTGGAACATTATTCAAGATGTATGTTAACAACATTCTAAAGATTGATTCTATACATCGTTTGACATGTTTCTACTGACTGTTACTGTTAACTTTTGGACATTTCGTCACGTTTTAGTGAACGCGCTTTGTGACTTTGGATTTGTTTACTAAACGCGCTAACCAAAGTAGCTAATTGGACATAAATAACGGACATTATCGAACAAATCAAGCATTTATTGTGGACCTGGGATTCCTGGGAGTGCATTCTGATGAAGATCATCAAAGGGAATATTTATCATGTAATTTCTGGTTTCTGTTGACTCCAACATGGCGGCTAATTTGACTCTTGTTCTGAGCTCCGTCTCAGATTTTTGCATGGTTTGCTTTTTCCGTCAAGTTTTTTTGAAATCTGACACAGCGGTTGCATTAAGGAGAGGTATATCTATAATTCCAAGTGTATAACTTGTATAATCATCTACATTTATGATGAGTATTTCTGTTGAAACGATGTGGCTATGCACGATCACTGGATGTTTTTGGAACTAGTGAATGTAACGCGCCAATGTAAACTCCGATTTTTAAAAATATAAATATGAACTTTATCAAACAAAACATGCATGTATTGTGTAACATGAAGTCCTATGAGTGTCATCTGATGAAGATCATCAAAGGTTAGTGATTCATTTTAGCTATATTTCTGCTTTTTGTGACTGCCATCTTTCGCTGGAAAAATGGCTGTGCTTATTGTGGTTTGGTGTGACCTAACATAATCTTTTGTAGTGCTTTTGCTGAAAAGCATATTTGAAATCGGGACACTTTGGTGGGATTAACAACAAGATTACCTTTAAAATGGTATAAGAAACATGTATGTCTGAGAAATTTTTATTATGGGATTTCTGTTGTTTTGAATTTGGCGCCCTGCACTTTCACTGGCTGTTGTCATATCATCCCGTTACCGGGATTGCAGCCATACAAAGTTTTAACAACGCTGGCCAAACAAGATGTAGCTACAAACAAAACGGAGTTAAATGGTTCCAGTCTGCCGTGAAGCGTTCATCCATGTATACGGGTAAAGGTCTAGCTACATTTTCAGATATAAGTTTCTAATTTTGTCAGAAAGTAATTTATTGCAATTTAAAGCGTACTGTTGGCTTGCTAGCTAACATTGTGTATTATCTGTGTAGTAATATTATTTGAATCAGAATTCCATTTGCATTGCTAGTTATAGCCTAATGTTAGCTAGCTAACATTGAACCTAGTTGTTAGCTTTAGCTACCTGCAGAGTCATACTACAGCTATGACAAGCTCAATGTAAATAAAATAAAATTTTATTGGTCACAGATGTTATTGCGGGTGTAGTGAAATGCTTGTGTTCCTAGCTCCAACAGTGCCGTAGTATCTAACAATTCACAACAATACACACATATCTAAAAGTTAAAGAATGGAATTAAGAAATCTCAATATTAGTATGAGCAATATCAGAAGGACATGTCTAAACAAAAGGCTGCACTTCACCAATCAATCAATCAATTTTATTTTATATAGCCCTTCGTACATCAGCTAATATCTCGAAGTGCTGTACAGACACCCAGCCTAAAACCCCAAACAGCTAGTAATGCAGGTGTAGAAGCACGATGATTACATGACCCATCAAGTTAGCAAGGTATGACTAGGGGTGATTACGGCCATCTATCGTATTTCATGAACACGTGTACATGTCTAGACAATAGTTACCCATCCACTTAGCTAGATGTGGCTCGGGTTGGTTTTAGCATTTCCTTCACATGACCCATCAATTTAGACAAGTGTGTCAGGAAAGTGTCATCAAATAATTAAACATTTTAAAATCTGGACACTTTGTCCTTTTGATATTGTTACTATGCAAGTAACCATTTCACTTTACACCTTCTGTATCCTCTGCATACGACAAACTTAAATTTTATTTGATATAGTGTGTGTTTACCAGAGACGGTAATGTGAAGAACAACATGACCTGCACCAAAGTCAGATTAGGATATACGACAAGGAGTAGATAGTGTATTTCTACCTGGATTTTTTCCTTATTGTAGGCAACTATTTTTACCACTTTTAATCTTGAAATCGTTGAGGTTTACTTAACTATTCACTCTGTTTAGCACATGGCCTCACATATGAATCCTTAAGGAGATGAGTGGGGCTAACACGGAACCCAAACTAGCTGCGCGCGTGCGCCATCGTGCATGAAATTATTTTGTCCTCCTACACCAAACACGATTACGACACGCAGGTTAAAATATCAAAACAAACTCTGAACCAATGACATTAATTTGGGGACAGGTTGAAAAGCATTAAAAATGTATGGCAATTTAGCTAGTTAGCTTGCACTTGCTAGCTAATTTGTCCTATTTAGCTAGCTTGCTGTTGCTAGCTAATTTGTCCTGGGATATAAAAATTGAGTTGTTATTTTACCTAAATTCACTCGCACATCTGAGCAATCTTATTTGCAGGTGCATGGCAACAATTGAACAAGATGAAGGAAAAAGGAAACCGCACACTGCTCTTGATAGTATCACCGATATTTAATAAGCTTACGTATCGGCCTCACGGCCTTCGTCAGAGCTTTTGTGATTTTTTAAAAATTTGCACCCTTATGTAGACCTGGCCCCACCCACATCCGTTCTACACATCGAAGGGGGTTGGAGGCAAAGGAAAAACAAATAAGTGCTACCAAATATAACAATATGCATTTCATAAATATTACAAAAGTGTATAAATAAGGCGTATTGAACACGTCTGTAAAACCTCAATGAGGACATAGCAAGTTTTCATTAATCATTGGATACATCGTACGAAAAACGTCAGAATAATCTACAATAAAACACATATTTCATGTTCAAATTCACAACATAACATACATAGGCATTTCATCATTAAGTCCTTTAGGAAATAATGTCTGGAGGGTGAAAATCCAAAAACATTCTCTTTTACTCAGAGTATTATTAACATCTCCTCCCCTATTTGATATCTTAACTTTCTCTATGCCACAATTTAAAGGTGGAAATGTCATGCTTCAGGTCATTGAAATGTACAGCGACTGGATAATACCTGTCGTTTCTCCTGATTGAACTTTTATGTTCACTAATTCTCTGTTTGAGAGAGCGGGAGGTTTTACCTACATAGCAGAGCCCACATGGACATTTACTAATGTAAATAACATGGGTGGTGGAACACGTAATAATGTCATTTATTTGGAACCGTTTTCCTGTGTGTGGGGTGGCAGAAAGATTCACACTTCATCATATTGTTGCACTGTGCGCATCCTCTGCATTTATAGCTACCATTTGGTAGAGGGCATAAAAGAGCCTGGCTGATTTTCTTTCGTGGCTGGCAGTTGGCATGAACCAATTTATCGCGTAAATTGCGACCTCTCCTATACACAATACGTGGTGGATATTTAAATTCAGCCGGCAAAGCTGGGTCCGATGATAAAATATGCCAGTGTTTCTTGACCCTCCAAGAAACAGTTTTTCACCCTCCAGACATTATTTCCTAAAGGACTTAATGATGAAATGCCTATGTATGTTATGTTGTGAATTTGAACATGAAATGTGTCTATTGTAGATTATTCTGACGTTTTTCGTACGATGTATCCAATGATTAATGAAAACCTGCTATGTCCTCATTGAGGTTTTACAGACGTGTTCAATACGCCTTATTTATACACTTTTGTAATATTTATGAAATGCATATTGTTATATTTGGTAGCACTTATTTGTTTTTCCGTTGTTATTTTAACTGAAATGCACAAGGTCTTCTACTCCGACAATTAATCCACACATAAAACTGCAAACCGAATAGTTTAGTCATCTCTCCTCCTTCCAGGCTTTTTCATCTTTGAACTTATATGGTGATTGGCATCTACACTTTTACCGCGACAACCAGCAAAACATTTTGTCTTTCAATCACCCACGTGAGTATAACCAATGAGGAGATGGCACGTGGGTACCTGCTTCTATAAACCAATGAGGAGATGGGAGAGGCAGGACTTTCAGCGCGATCTGCGTCAGGAAATATAAAGGAGTTCTATTTTAGCCCCTGGCATCGCAGACGCTCGTTGGCGCGCGCGAGCAGTGTGGGTGCAATAATTGAATAACATGGATTTCTACATTTATTTTGCGACGCTCACGCACGCGATGTGTCCGGTCTGGTCAGCATGTAAGGCTTAAGAGGGTGTGAACGATGCTGAATGGGTGTAGAGAAGGAAGAGTCCTCCAGTAGGTGTACCAAAACATTCAAGGGCCATTTTCTCAAAAGTGGTGTTACAAATGTATCAACTTTCAAAGCAGAATTACTTTCCCATTGTTTCTCAATCTACTTTTATCCTACGTAAAAAACACAATTTAAAATGTTGCTACATAAGACCGAATCGAGTCGATCGTCACATTTTAGAGCACACTATAAGGAGTAGCTATAATGTAATGACACCAAAATGCTGTCTGTATCATGTAACGTTATCAGTCGAGGCACCTCAGAGGAAGGGGAGGACCATCCGCATTTTGCAAAGGTCTACAGTAGCCTCCACAGCATCTGTAGGGTAGCACCATGGTATAGCTGGAGGACAGCTATCTTCACTCTTCCTCTGGGTACATTGACTTCAATACAAAACCTAGGAGGCTCATGGTTCTCACTCCCTTCCATAGACTTACACAGTAATTATGACAACTTCCAGAGGACGTCCTCCAACCTATCAGAGCTCTTGCAGCATGAACTGACATGTTGTCCACCCAATCAAAGGATCAGATAATCAATTTAGTACTGAACACATAAGCTACAGCTAGCTAGCTAGCACTGCATTGTATAAAATGAGGTGAGTAGTTGACTCAAAGAGAGAGAGACAATAGTTGAACAGTTAAATTAATTTCTTCCAAAATGAAGAAGAAGAGTAATTTTTTTCACTTTCAGTTTCACTTAGCTAGCAAATGCAGCTAGCTAGTTTAGCCTGCTCAAACAGAGGGATGCTATGTTAACTAGCTGGCTATCCAACACAACACTGAAACTCTTTCAAGTCAAGGTAAGATTTTGGTTTGACTAATTTATTGCCACCAGGGCCCGCCGGTGTAACTGCTTACTAACTGCTTACTGACTGTACACTAATGTAACTGCATGATTGTAGCGAGTTTACTAACTCGTTAGTCAGTATAGCTAACAGAACTATGACGTTACTTTAGCAAATATGGTGAGAACAATGTAGGCTGTGTGTAGCGGTTTGGCTTGGAAATGTTTTTTCGCCTGGTCACATACAGCTGATGTGTTGTGCATCCACATGCGAAGAGGTGAGAGGAGGAGAGTGCATAGATAAAAGGAATACAACGTGGCTGCTATGAAAGTGAACAGTGTTTAGGCGTGATCACTGCTGCTCTTTAATGACTTGATACTTTAATTTCTTATTCTTATTCATTTTTTTTTTTAACTACATTGTTGGTTAGGGGCTCGTAAGTAAACATTTCACTGTAAGGTCTACACCTGTTGTATTCGGCGCATGTGATTAATAACATTTTTATTGATATTCATTCCGCTGATTCTATTGAAAAAAAAATCTTAAACGGATGCAAACGGAACAAAAAACTGGGATAAAAAAAATACCAGAATTTGTCCAATAGAAACTCGTTTGCAACTGTTGGACTAATGATTATACCCTATATCAGCTAGATGCAGGCAAGAGTGTGCAAGGTGGTACTGAATGTCATCATTTGTCCGTATGTTACGGTCTGTCACTTCAAATTTGTCTCTAGACCTGTGTGCACGCACCTACATTGTAAACTTACATTCATAGGCTAGGTTGTAGCAACCTCATGACAGGTATAGGGAAAATGTTAGTATCATGTAGTAGTCAATACCTATCGCGGTTACATTGAACTGGGTGAATGGAATATGAATGACAGTCATCCAATATGCTGTAATAAAAATAAGGCCATGCTCATGAAAAAACATCGTCCTCCCTCATCTTAAATGGCACTGACCGCCACTGAGCGTTATTGTTCACCGATTATAGGGTCTTACAGGAGGCATTTAGGTCTAAAAAGGTACACTTTAATAATAATTTTGTCAAAAATGGTTTGTGATACAAATGTAAAATGCATGAACAATGAAGTTTATGAGAATTGCCAGAACAATGACATACCAAAAATATTTTCCGCTCCCTCTGGTGTGGAATCGGCATATTATTCTACAACGTTCATATAACACAGGGTTCAATGTGTTCAATGATTTATATAACATGCAACATGAGGAAAAACGCCAACCGAGCTGTGGCCATGGATCAATAAATAACCCTGTTGGACACGTTAGCTAGCTAGCTGCAGTTGCTAGGTTGCTAGCTACCTAGCTAACTAACGTCACCGACTAACTACAGTTTATGTTAGATAGCTAACATTAGCTAGCAATACGAGACAAGTGGAATGCCCGGCGTGGGAATGTTAGATATAAGACAACATATTATGTAGTGGATAGATACAAATATCGCAACAAAAAAAAAATATCTGGTCGGTTTTTATGTAGCTAACGTTAGCTCACTACGTTACGCGTTAACTAGCTAACTGAGCGCACAAGGAGGAGTGATGCTAGAAAGGATAGAATGCTAATACAAAAATAGCTCTGCAATTAAATAAAATATAAAAGTTTTAGCTACTCACGTATGAAATACATTAAGACATGTCTTTTTGTCTAATTTGTTCCTTTGTGGCCCTTGTGCTCTAAGTTTAGGTCCGTTTTATGTAAACAAACCAAAATCGCCGTTCCTGGTCGTCACTAGTTACAACAGTCACAAAGTCATACACCCCGCCTATTTCTACAATCTATCTTCTTAAAATGTTATTTTAAATCTAACACTAACCTTAAGCATAACCATAACCACACTGCTAACCTTATGCATAACCCTAAATTAAGACCAAAAAGCTAATTTTTGTTTTCACAATTTTTTACGATAGTCAAAATTGACTTTGTGGCTATGGTAACTACTAGAAATCGTGTTTTCTGTCGTACTTCGGTCTCTGCTATCGAATGCGGGACCACAGAGACGTTGACCAATCAAGAGTCATTGAAGCTGTAGCGTGCTCTGGGCCGTTGGTAAATTCAGAGCGTAGTCAGATTGTCCGTTCGTAAATGTATGGCACAACTGTAGAAGAAAATAGACTGAGATAAAAAATAAAAAAAACTCGGTGCCAACCAAGACCGAAAGTAGGGATAGGGTAGCAATTTCAGCAACACTATCGCTCTATAGTTACTCATCAAGAAGTGTCTTTATGTAGACAGAAATTCTGCACGCACATTGGGTAAACCTACAATACCAAATATTGCATGTTGAGTCCGTGTACAACAATATGGTCCAGTAGGGAATTTTTCACCAGCTTTATGTGTTTTTGGTGAAATTTCAGCAAATTATCAAATACCGTTTCCATATACACGGTGAAGGGAATGCTGGGTAATATTGTACCCACTACTTTCTGATTGTTTCGCTGAGAAAATATGCTTAATTCCGCTGTTAAACTACAGCATTGATGTCTGGAATGAACGTTTGAAGTTACAAGTCAAAAAGTTGCTAACCAAATAGAACATGTTCTTTCACTTAACCGTATAGTCTAACTTTCGCCAAAACAGCATTTACGCATGCGCAGACAGACGTCAACAGTTCAGGGTCGTCACTAGTTACCACAAACACAACGTTATAAACCCCGCCTATATCTACAATTTCTCTTCTTAAAATGTAATTTGAAACCTAACAATAACCTTAAACACACTGCTAAGCATAACCCTAACCTTAAATTAAGACCAAAACCATATTTTTATTTTCATGAACAGAATAAGTTAGAAGAAAAACAAAGAAATGGAGTTGCTTATTCAAGAAAGATCAAGTGTAATATATTATCAAAATAAAGCGAGCTGGATGGAATATTGGGAAAAATGCACCAAATTCTTTTTAAAATCTTCAACATAGAAATGCTACCAAAAATAATATTGTAATGAAACAGGCAGGGAGCAGGTCTCGAACCCTCGACCTCCTAGCCCGAGGTCCGGCGCGCTATCGACTGTGCCGCAAAAGCATGCTCAAGCGGCAGAGTCGATTTCCGCGCTTATAAACCCAGGGTCGTTACACTACTCCCTCCTTTCATAGAGCGCGTCCTCGCGCTAGCTTGCGACTCTACGTCTTACAGGAACGCGCTCACCGGCCAAGCACACGCACTGTCGTGGATGCAAGGTCCGATCACTTCCGACACCAATGTAATGAAACAGGCAGGGAGCAGGTCTCGAACCCTCGACCTTCTAGCCCGAGGTCCGGCGCGCTATCGACTGTGCCGCAAAAGCATGCTCAAGCGGCAGAGTCGATTTCCGCGCTTATAAACCCAGGGTCGTTACACTATACAGAAAGTTGTTACAAATGACGGTGTCATCCATGATTCACCAAACAATATTTTGAGAGGAAGCAAAGTACTTTAAGCTTATGTTTCATTTCAGTCTAGTCCATCTCTACTAACTGAAGTTAATTGTGAGGATTTTTTTTCTATTAGTAGTGTAAAATGAACAGCTGTACAGAAAGACTCATGTGAAGGCCTGATTACAGAGGATGAATTTCAAGATGTAATTAAAGCCTTTAAGTCCAGGAAAACTCCAAGGCTGGATGGCATACCAGTTGAAATATTCAAATATGTTTAGTTGTACTCAAAGGTCCATTATTAACATGTTTTAACCTCTCCTATAAAAATGGAGAAACCTTACACTTCAGTCTTGTGATGCCAAAATTCTAGCAAAATGTATAGCACTTAGAATTAAAAAGGTTGTTGTCGAATATTATTCATCCTAATCAGATTTTTTACATGGGAGATACATTGGAGATAATATAAGACAATAACTGAAAACAATAGAACCAGGCCTGCTATTCATAGGCCTTTGATAAAGTACAACTAGAATGTATATATAAATGCATGGACTATTTTAATTTAGGAGAATCTCTTATACAATGGGTTAAAGTTACAGTATGTATAGTAACCCCAGGTGTAAAATAGTAAATAATGTTTACATCTCAGAAAGTATTCAACTGTAAAGAGGAGTAAAATAAGTTTGTCCACTATCAGCATATCTATTTATTATGGCCATGGAAATGTTAGCTAGTAAAATCAGATCCAACAATAAATCCGCAATATTGATATCTGCATCGAGAGCATCCTGACCGGTTGTGTCACCACCTGGTATGGCAACTGCTCGGCATCTGACCATAAGGCGCTACAGAGGGTAGTGCGTACGGCCCAGTACATCACTGGGGCTAAGCTTCCTGCCATCCAGGACCTATATAATAGGCGGTGTCAGAGGAAAGCCCATAAAATTGTCAGAGACTCCAGTCACTCAAGTTATAGACTGTTTCCTCTGCTACCGCACGGCAAGCGGTACCAGAGTGGCAAGTCTAGGACCAAAAGGCTCCTCAACAGCTTCTACTCCCAAGCCATTAGACTGCTGAACAATTCATAAAAATCACACTGGACAATTTACATTGAACCCCCCTCCCTTTTGTACACTGCTGCTACTCGCTGTTTGTTACCCATGCATAGTCACATCACCCCCATCTACATGTACAGATTTCCTCAACTAGCCTGTACCGCTGCACAATGACTCGGTACCGGTGCCCCTGTATATAGCCTCGTTATTCTTATTGTGTTACTTTTTATTATAATTTTTTTATTTTAGCCTACTTGGTAAATATTTTCTTCTTCTTGAACTGTACTGTTGGTTAAGGGCTTGTAAGTAAGCATTTCATGGTAAAGTCTACACTTGTTGTATTCGGCGCATGTGGCAATAAAGTTTGATTTGAATAAAGGCTTCAGTCATACAAAAGTTATACTTGAATCCGAACTGGTTCTGCAACAGATTATTAGGAATGTTTTACCCTCTGTTCAAAAATAGCCTTTTTCCATTAATTCAGATTACAACCTCACTTTCGGTTATTTGAAAATTAAATAATCTCAGAAATATTAATATTTTTTAAAACAAGCCATAGAAAGCTGGTTGCAATTTCAGTTTAATCCACCACAAAATACTTTTTCAGTTTAATCCCCCAGAAAAATAATAATTGATAAATGTTTAAATAAATGTAAAAAAATTGTATAATCTTTGTAAATAATATAATTTGTATTTATTATCGATCCCCATTAGCTTCTGCCAAGGCAGCAACTACTTATATCACAGATAAAACAAAAGATAAAACAGTATATCATATAACATTATTACACCACTACATATCTACAATACAAACTGTATAAAACCACCATACAATAATATTACAATGTGTGTTCTGTTAGACAGGTAACTCTTCATCCACAATATAGCAGGGGCTGTAAAGCCATTACACATTTTTCCAGCAGCAGACTATGATCGATGTCAAAAGCCACACTAAAGTCTAACAAAATAGCTACCACAATCTTTTTATCATGAATTTCTCTCAGCCAATCATCAGTCATTTGTGTTAAGTGCCGCGCTTGTTGAATGTCCTTCCCAATAAGTGTGCTGAAAGTCTGTTGTCAATTTGTTTACAGTAAAATAGTATTATATCTGGTCAAACACAATTATTTCCAAAAGTTTACTAAGAGTTGGTAACAGGCTGATTGGTCGGCTATTTGAGCCACTTGTTACGTCCGTTGTTGGAATGAGACCAAGGTGCAGCGTGGTAAGCGTACTGTTTATTTATTTAGATGAACACCAAAAAATAAACGAACGTAACGTTCTGCAGGCTACACAGTAACTGTACAAAAACAAGATCCCACAACCTAAGGTGGGAAAAAAGGCTGCCTAAGTATGATCCTCAATCAGAGACAACGATAGACAGCTACCTCTGATTGGGAACCATACCAGGCCAAACAAAGAAATAGGAAAACTAGATTGCCCACCCAAATCACACCCTGACCTAACCAAATAGAGAAATAGAAAGGCTCTCTAAGGCCAGGGCGTGACACCACTAAAGGGGGCTTTACTATTCTTGGGTAGCGGAATGACTTGCTGTAGTCTTAGATTGAAGATACGGCAAATAGGAGTGGCACAAAAATGATTGGGGGAGTTATGTCATACATGAAGCTAACCACAATATATGGAAATGTCTGCTCGATCCAAAATTAAAACAAACTGATTGCAGCATTGCCACAAATTGAGGAGGCAAGTGGAAGGGAAGGTTAAGAACTTGTTTGACGGCCCTGCATTAAAGACCTAAATTGTTAAAAGAAAAGTGAAAAATAAAAAAGTATACCAGTTCAAGACAGCTGTGCCATACAGGCTGCAAAATGGTTGGGAATAGATTTTTGATGTGCCGAGTCCATGGCACAGGGTTTATGAACTGATACACCAAATAACGCTGGATTCAAAACTTAGTTTTATCATTTAAAATGATTATACCAAATTCTTGCAAATCAAATGAAAAAAATTATGCCACATGCACCGAATACAACAGGTGTAGACCTTAACGTGAAATTCTTACTTACAAGCTCTTAACCAACAATGCAGTTCAAGAAATAGAGTTAAGAAAATATTTACTAAATAAACAAAAGTAAAAAATAAAATAACAATAACAAGGCTATATACAGGGGGTACCGGTACCGAGTTAATGTGGGGGTATCAATGTAAATAGTCCAGGTGGCTATTTGATTAATTGTTCAGCAATCTTATGGCTTGGAGGTAGAAGCTGTTAAGGAGCCTTTTGGACCTAGACTTGGCCTTCCGGTACTGCTTGCCGTTCAGTAGCAGAGAGCACAGTTTATGACTTGGGTGACTGGAGTCTTCGAAAAATTTCTGGGCCTTCCTCTGACACCGCCGAGTATATGTCCTGGATGGCAGGAAGCTTGGCCACAGTGATGTACTGGCCCATACGCACTACCCTCTGTAGTGCATTACGGTCGGATGCTGAGCAGTTGCCATACCAGACGGTGATGCAACCGGTCAGGATGCTCTCGATGGTGCAGCTGTAGAACTTTTTGAGAATCTGGGGACCCATGCCAAATATTTTCAGTCTCCTGAGGAAAAGGTGTTGTTGTGCCCTCTTCACAACTGTCTTGGTGTGTTTGGACCATTCTAGTTTGTTAGTGATGTGGACACCAAAAAACGTGAAACTCTCGACCCGCTCCACTACGGCCCCGTCAATGTTAATGCAGCCTGTTTGGCCCTCCTTTTCCTGTTGTCCACGATCAGCTCCTTTGTCTTTCTCACATTGAGGGAGAGGTTGTTGTCCTGGCACCACACCTCCAGGTCTCTGACCTCCTCCCTGTAGGCTGTCTCATCGTTGTCGGTGATCAGGCCTACCACTGTTGTGTCATCGGCAAACTTGATGATGGTGTTGGAGTCGTGCCTGGCCATGCAGTCATGAGTGAACAGGGAGTACAGGAGGCGTAGCATCCATGTCATCTGACCACTTCCGTATTGAGCGAGGCACTGGTACTTCCTGCTTTAGTTTTTGCTTGTAAGCAGGAATCAGGAGGATAGACTTATGGTCAGATTTTCCAAATGTAGGTTTGTATGCGTCTCTGTGTGTTGAGTAAATGTGGTCCAGAGTTTTTTTTCCTCTGGTTGCACATGTGACATACTGGTAGAAATGAGGTAACTCAGATTTCAGTTTGCCTGCATTAAAGTCCCAGGGCCACTAGGAGCACCGCTTCTGGATGAGCATTTTCTTGTTTGCTTATGGCCTTATACAGCTTGTTGAGTGTGGTCTTAGTGCCAGCTTCGTTCTTTGGTGGTAAATAGACGCCTACGAATAATATAGATGAGAACCCTCTTGGTAGATCGTGTGGTCTGCAGCTTATCATAATGTACTCTACCTCAGGCAAGCAATACCTCGAGACTTCTTTAATATTAGACATCGCGCACCACCTGTTATTGACAAATAGATACACACCCTCACCCCGTCTTACCAGACGTCTTACCAGACGTAGCTGTTCTGTCCTGCCGATGCACGGAAAACCCTGCCAGCTCTATATTATCCGTGTCGTCGTTCAGCCACGACTCTATTAACATGAGATATTACAGTTTTTAATGTCCTGTTGGTAGGACAATCTCGAACGGAGATCATCCAGTTTGTTTTCCAATAGAATGTTATGTATATGGGGATACAAACATCCCAGCACTGCATATTTTGCTGCAAAGATAAATAATCATTAGATCACTTGTTTTGTTATTGCCCATATGTAGTTTGTTTTTGGTTGCAGGTTCAGGAATGGCTGAAAAATCCCAACATTTACTTAAAGCTATCTTTGCAAATAGCACTGCTGGGTGATTTGAAAAGCCATGGTCAGTCGAACAATAATATAATAGTACTTTTAGTAAAGGTGTTCGTCTTCAATTTAGAATCTGTGGAAACTATAAGAATAGGTAGGTTCAGAACTTTTGTGAAACATCACAGCGAAAAATATATGGCAAGTAGAAGTCAAGACTGGATGGTTTTTAGAGATAGTTGGGAGGGGTTAAGGGTAGCTCAAGGGTAGGATAAAAAAATATAAAATGTGGATTGAAGAGTGTAGAGAAATAGTGAAGTGTAGGAACAGGGCTTTCAGAATGTTGAAAAGGTTCCATAATTACTAGCACCTGATTCAGTATAAACAAGCAGTAGTAAGAACAATCATTAGGACAGTTAAGAGAGGGTATTGGTGCCGGTTCTGTGGAAACATAGGCAGGACCACTTCTGTGGGAAAGGTACTGTATAGGAGATGATTAAGAGGATGAGTGGGGTCAGAATAGATTGGGATCTCCCTGTGCTGAAAAGTGGGGAGATTGTTGCAGTGAGAGATATGGAGAAGGCAGAGATGTTAGCCTAGGCATTTGTGAAGGTGCACAGCTCAAATAATCTGACAGAAGCGTGGGAGAGAGGGGATCAGAGGAGAACATCTGAGGGTCCTGGATCAGAGAGCAGAAGTGGGGGATACATTGAATGGCCCTTTTACATTGGCTGAGATGAAGAGAGTGTAACAGTATAACTTTACGGCGTCCCTGTAAAGTCCCCACCAGGGACCCTCTGCACATATCAACAACAGTCACCCACGAAGCATTGTTACCCATCGCTCCACAAAAGCCGCGGCCCTTGCAGAGCAAGGGGAACCACTACTTCAAGTCTCAGAGCAAGTGACGTCACCGACTGAAAGGCTGCTAGCGCGCACTACCGCTACCTAGCTAGCCATTTCACATCGGTTACAAGAGCATTAGCTAAAGCTGGGGTAACATCTCCTGGGATGGATGGGATGTGTTACATCATGATGGCTCATCTCAGTGACACTGCAATGGGGAAAGTATTGGGCCTTTACAATAAGGTGTGGCAGGAAGGGAAACTGCCTGGAAGTTGAAAGCATGCGGTAGTGGTGCCAATATGGAAACCAGGGAAAGACTCTACTAGTCCTTCAAGTTGTAGGCCGATAGCGTTGACATCTCATGTATATAAACTTATGGAAAGGATGAGAACGGAAAGGTTGACGTACTTTCTGGAGAGTAGAGGACTAATGTCACCAGATCAAAGTGGGTTCAGGAAAGGCAGGGGAACGATGGATCCTGTACTGTGCCTTGAGTCAGTCAAACGGAAGGCACAGACAAATAAGGAGGTGGTGGTAGCCGTTTTCTTTGATGTAGGCTTATGATATGATGTGGAAGGAAGGCCTACTCATCAAGCTGGATAACATGGGGGTTGGAGGAAATCTCGATAAAAATCATGGATGTGTTGAGTAATGCGGCGTCAGTTAGAATAACAAGTGTTTTCTTTTTTTGTTTGGTGTCTGCGGAGCAGAAGAAGCGTGCTTTGTGCCCTTTAAACAGTTATCTGAATGGAATGTGTAGTGTGTGGGTCTTCAAAGCAGGGCACCTATCAAGGGGGTTATCTCTGGGGTGGCGCTGGAAGTTAATGCAGATGATATACCTGAAGAACTAGATGGAGTGTTTGGGGCACGTTACTGCTAGCTATCTACCTAGCTAAGTATAGCTTTTAGCCGTCACCTACGCTAGACTTTTGTTTGCCACTTACTAGTTAGCTAGTCATGGTAACAAATATAGTTTTTAAAATCTTTGGAAGTAACATTAGCTATGAAAATTAGTCTATTAGGGTATTAACTAATCTGTCTCCTAATCCCCTCCCTCCTAGCCTGGTCCCAGATGATTTGTACTCTTGCCAATTCACTGAATGCGTGTGTGAGCTACTTACCGCTGCCTGTAAGGTTTCTGTTGGAGAGAAGGGCACTTTCTATCTTCCTATATGTTCTTCTCAGTGGAGGCGAGTGAGAGGAGCTATAGGATGACAGGCTCATTGTAATGGTTCTAATGGAATAAATGGAATGGAGTCAAACATGTGGTTTCCATATGATATCGTTCCATAAATTCCATTCCAGCCATTACAATGAGCCTGTCCTGCTATAGCTCCTCCCACCAGCCTCCTCTGGTTCTTGTTGACCTTTCTATCTGTTCTTACCCAATAAGCAAAATGACATTGAAAATTCGTCTTTTAGACGTCTTTTCCAGACATTGACATCAAATGCATTTACACAAATAAGTACACATTTGGTCGGTGTGGACCAGATACAAATCTGAACGAATCATAGACATTTCTTCTGAGGGGAGGACGGCTCATAATAATGGCTGTAATGGAGCAAATGGAATGGCATCAAACACATGGAAACCACGTGTTTAATATATTTGATACCATTCCACCTATAACGCTCCAGCCATTACAATGAGCTGTCCTCCCCAATTAAGGTGCCTCCAACCTCCTGTGACACACACACAGCCTCAATCCAGTTTCCGAGCCGGTCACGGGTGCACCTCAGCCACGCTCAAGGTACTAAACGATATCATAACCGCCATCGATAAAAGACAGTACTGTGCAGCCGTCTTCATCGACCTGGCCAAGGCTTTCGACTCTGTCAATCACCATATTCTTATCGGCAGACTCAGTAGCCTTGGTTTTTCTGATGACTGCCTTGCCTGGTTCACCAACTACTTTGCAGACAGAGTTRAGTGTGTCAAATRGGAGGGCATGTTGTCCGGTCCTCTGGCAGTCTCTATGGGGGTACCACAGGGTTCAATTCTCGGGCCGACTCTTTTCTCTGTATATATCAATGATGTTGCTCTTGCTGCGGGTGATTCCCTGATCCACCTCTACGCAGACGACACCATTCTGTATACTTCTGGCCCTTCCTTGGACACTGTCTATCTAACCTCCAAACGAGCTTCAATGCCATACAACACTCCTTCCGTGGCTCCAACTGCTCTTAAACGCTAGTAAAACCAAATGCATGCTTTCACCGTTCGCTGCCTGCACCCGCCCGCCCGACTAGCACACCACCCTGGACGGTTCCGACCTAGAATATTGTGACATCTCATAATACTAGGTGTCTGCTAGACTGTAAACTCTCCTTCCAGACTCATATTAAACATCTCCAATCCAAAATCAAATCAAGAATCGGCTTTCTTATTTCGCAACAAAGCCTCCTTCACTCACGCCCCCAAACTTACCCTAGTAAACTGACTATCCTACCGATCCTCGACTTCGCCGATGTCATCTACAAAATAGCTCCAATACTCTACTCAGCAAACTAGATGCAGTTTATAAGTGCCATCCGTTTTGTTACTAAACACCTTATACCACCCACCACTGCGACCTGTATGCTCTAGTCGGCTGACCCTCGCTACATATTCGTCGCCAGACCCACTGGCTCCAGTAATCTATAGTCCATGCTAGGTAAGCTCCGCCTTATCTCAGTTCACTGTCACATAAACAACACCCACCGTAGCATGCGCTCCAGCAGGTATATCTCACTGATCATCCCAAAAGCCAACACCTCCATTTGGCCGCCTTTCCTTCCAGTTCTCTGCTGCCTGTGACTGGAACGAATTGCAAAAATCGCTGAAGTTGGAGACTTTTATTTCCCTCACCAACTTTAAACATCTGCTATCTGAGCAGCTAACCGATCGCTGCAGCTGTACATAGTCCATCTGTAAACAGCCCACCCAATGTACCTACCTCATCCCCTTACTGTTTTTATTTATTTACTTTTCTGCTTCTTTTGCACACCAGTATCTCTACTTGCACATGATCATCTGTATTTATCACTCCAGTGTTAATCTGCTAAATTGTAATTATTCGCTCCTATGGCCTATTTATTGCCTACCTTCTCATGCCTTTTGCACACAATGTATATAGACTCATTTTTTTATTTTTTTTCCTACTGTGTTATTGACTTGTTTATTGTTTACTCCATGTGTAACTCTGTGTAACTCACGTGTAACCCATGTGTAACTCACGCTTTATCTTAGCCAGGTCGCAGTTGTAAATGAGAATTGTTCTCAACTAGCCTACCTGGTTAAATAAAGGTTAAATAAAAAAAATTAAATAAAAAATACCTTGTTTCGTTTGCCTACCTGTTCCATGGCTCTTTTCTGTTGATAGTATGTAAATAAATTGTACATAGGGACAAGAGCGTGTCCAATCTATTGGTGATTTGATAGTACTGCTGAATAATATTTTTTTATTCCCAGTGTCATTTCATCCACTCTACCTTCTTTTGTGCATTTCACAGCACATTGGCAAATAACGTTTGATTCGATTTTATGTATTTTTGTCATCTCACTTGATTGTGTCTTGACTGACATTCCTATAGGCGTGATGTGAGATGATGGCATAACCTTTTATTTATTATATTTTATTTATCTTGATCATGTTTGTTACTGTATGTAAGCACTGCAGTTCACTCCTTCATCAACTGAGTAGGTTGAGTGAATGTCAGAAAAATAAATAACGTGCATGTCAGAACCAAGTTTGGCGAGTTTCAGTTTGTCAGTAGTGCACTTACACACACACACACACACACACACACACACACACACACACACACACACACACACACACACACACACACACACACACACCACACACACACACACACCACACACACACCCCACACAACACACACAACACACACACACACACACAACACACACACACACACACACACACACACAAATACATATTTATGTATGGCTAACCCCTATTTAGTCTCCCAGGCTCTACCATGGCTCTTCCGTTTCCTGTGGTTCTTTACTCTGGAACTTAATGAATCCACATTGTTCATAATAATAACCATTAATAACCAACTGATACTAATATTGTGTTGGTTGATCTCAAGAGACATGAGAGAAAGCCCTCAGTGTGAAAGAGGTATGGGAACCTGCAATCCAAACTTAATCTACAGAAAATAGACCAATTGTGGTAGTGTGTGTTGTGTTGTGTGGTGTGTGTGTGGGTGTGTGTGTGTGTTGGTGTGGTCTGCTGTGTGTGTGTGTGATGTGTCGTATTGTATGTGTATCGTGTATGTTATGTGTGTGTGTGTGTGTGTGTGTGTGTGTGTGTGTGTGTGTCAGAGAGTTAGTAGGGCCTTGGGGATTCAGGGAATGTTTTTACCACTCAACACCAGTATCAAAGCCATGTGTGTCAACTAGCCTACCACTAAACAGAGTTGGTGACAACAGCAGCTGTCTAGATATGCCTCTCGTAACAAAGTCCTGTTTTAAATTACAAAACAAAATAATGTAGTGCAATCAAGGTATGAAATTATTACATTTGAAAATACAATTTCTTTTGGGGCTTAGTTGTGGTCTATTTGTTATGTTCTGGCCCGCCGACCATCCGCTCCAACAAAAATCGTCCCACGGCTGAATCTAGTTGCCTACCCCTGCTTTAGTCTCTGGGTGTGTCCTAAATGGCACTACTTTTGACCAGAGCACTATGGGGCAGCAATCTGTCAATCATTCATCTCTTCAATCTTTAGAATGGAGTGAGTTGATTGACAGAAATCACTGAGCCTTTACAGCTCAGACCATTAAGGGATTCAGTCCTTCATCACATTAAGGAGCTAGTTACAGATATGTGTGTGTGTGTGTGTGTGTGTGTGCGTGCGAGCGTGCGTGCGTGCGCGTGTGTGTGTCTAGCTCTAAGGTAAGTGAGTGAAGTTAGGATTTCCATCCAACATGAGACTGCACATGACGTTGTTGTGAGTGTGACAACTCCAACTTTATTTGCACGTAAGCAGAAAGGCATGGTTTTAGTTTGATATGTAAGCATAATTTAACACCCCTATACCTACAGTTGAATTAGTATACATGTAGCAGCATGAGTGGTATTGTTCACTGACAACGTCTTGACTATTTTGGCTTCTTTCCAAGTCAAAAATGTTAATATCAGTCCTGTTGAAATCCTTCTCACATCACACTATTATTATCATCACAGTGTTCAATCAAACCTTTTGTGGCCTCACACTGTAAAACATTTCCTGTCAAATTTCTTGTAATTTACTGGCAGCAATTGGCCAGTAAGTTACTTTAATTTATTTTAGAGCACAGCTACTGTAATCCATTTGACAGTAATCCATTTTACAGTACCTAATGCTGAGCAATTAGTGCTTTTTGAAATCAGTTCGGTTTCAGTAAGATTATTTAAAAAATTATCATGGTTTTCGATTTCAATTTGACATATTTTTTTTTACATGAAATGCACTATCCAATTTGCATACCGCTCAAACAGATGATGCAATCTCTATTGCACTGCCCTTTCCCACCTGGACAAAAGGAACACCTACATAAGAACGCTATACATTGACTACAGCTCAGCGTTCATCACCATTGTGCCCTCAAAGCTCATCACTAAGCTAAGGACCCTGTGACTAACCACCTCCCTCTGCAACTGGATCCTGGACTTCCTGATGGGCTGCCCCCAGGTGGTAAGGGTAGGAAGCAACACATCTGCCACTCTGATCCTCAACACTGGAGCCCCTCAGGGGTGCGTGCTCAGTCCCCTCCTGTACTCCCTCTTCACCCATGACTGCATGGCCAGGCACGACTCCAACACCTTCATAAAGTTTGCAGATGACACAACAGTGGTAGGCAATATCACCGACAATGACAAGACAGCCTATAGGGAGGAGGTCAGAGACCTGGCCGGGTGGTGCCAGAATAACAACATATCCCTCAACGTAATCAAGACAAAGGAGATGATTGTGGACTACAGGAAAAGGAGGACCGAGCACACCCCCATTCTCATCGACGGGGCTGTAGTGGAGCAGGTTGAGAGCTTCAAGTTCCTTGGTGTCCACATCACCAACAAACTAACATGGTCCAAACACACCAAGACACTCGTGAAGAGGGCACGAAAAAACCTATTCCCCCTCAGAAGACTGAAAAGATTTGGCATGGGTCCTCAGATCCTCAAAAGGTTCTACAGCTGCAACATCGAGAGCATCCTGACAGGTTGCATCACTGCCTGGTACGGCAACTGCTACAGAGGGTAGTACAGAGGTTAGTAAGGCACTACAGAGGGTAGTGCGTATGGCCCAGTACATCACTGGGGCTAAGCTGCCTGCCATCCAGGACCTCTATACCAGGTGGTGTCAGAGGAAGGCCCTAAAAATTGTCAAAGACCCCAGCCACGGGAAGCGCGGCAAGAGAAGAGAACACCATAGACTGTTCTCTCTGCTACCGCTTGGCAAGCGGTACCGGAGCGCCAAGTCTAGGACAAAAAGGCTTCTCAACAGCTTTTACCCCCAAGCCATAAGACCCCTGAACAGGTAATCAAATGGCTACCCGGACGATTTGCATTGTGTCCCAGCATCCCGCCAACCCCTCTTTTACGCTGCTGCTACTCTCTGTTTATCATCTATACATAGTCACTTTAACTATACATTCACGTACATATTACCTCAATTAGCCCGACTAACCGGTGCCTCCGCACAATGGCTCCGCACAATGCCTCCGCACAATCAGCATGCATGCACCCGGTCTGCCACAGGAGTCGCTAGAGTGCAATGGGGAAAGGACAGCCCTGCCGGCCATACCCTCCCCTAACCCGGACGACGCTGGGCCAATTATGCGCCGCCCCATGGGTCTCCCGGTCGCGGCTGGCTGTGACAGAGCCTGGACTCGTAGCAGGATCTATATTGGTACAGCTAATGTAGCACTGTGATGCTGTGCGTTTACTGTGCATTCTACATTGTATAACTCTTGAAATTACAGGAAGCTCTTACAGTGTGCTGTAAAACAAATGTACAGTATTTTACTGTGCATTCTACGGTAATCTACTGTATTCAGTTTATACAGTATCATACTGTTGATTACTACAGTAAATTACTGATAAAATTACAATAATGGCTAACACTGTCGGTTAAAGTTGGATTACCTAAACATGCACTTTACATCTGTCAAACAATTGAAGTACAACAGATGATTCTTAACAAAACGCTGGGAGAACAATTTGTTTAATTTGTCCAGACAAACTGTTAAATCTTGTTTCAGCTACTTTACCCCTCCTTTCTCTTTCTCTCTTTCTCTCTGTCCTCTGGGTCCCTTCGTTGTGCTCTCTCCTTATCTCTCTCTGTCTCTTTTCTCTCTCTCTTCCCGCTCTCCTCTCTAGGACCCTCAAGTTGCTCTCTCTCCTTGTATCTGCCCTTTCTCTCTCGTTTTGTTGTTATTTTTCTTTCATCCCTATCTGTGCTCCTCCCTTTATTTCTCCAACCCTCCTTTTCTTCCTCCCTCCCTCTCTCCACTCCACTTGTTTTGAAGACCTAGTCTCTCTGCAGACAGCAGGCAGGCAGCAGTGTTCAGTGTTAGGGGGAGAGTTGGAGGAGGATGACACTCACACTCTGACTGACGGCAGGGATCTGAGGAAGACTAACTGGGAGAAAACCAGGACAAACTAAGGCTGACGGTGTGATAAACGTGGGCTAAACCAGGCTAAAACCAAGTCAAAGAAGCAAGCAGGATCCTTTCCATATAGCCTTGTGGATCCATAATCTTAGAAGCGGTAAGTGTTGTCATATTATCTAGAATGCTCATTTTGTTGAATTAAATCTAAATGTCAGGAATAACGTGTAGATATCTATTAAACTTTAATAAACACATTCCGCTCAGATCCAGTTTCTATAGTCTTTGCCACTGGACACTATTCCTTATGAAATGTGTTAACAAAGCCTGTCCAAACAGACACACACACAGCTTCTGTGGAGTTGTGACAAACCGTTCCCAGATGTCGTACTAAAATGCCCTCTACCCCATGTCAGAATACAGGAATATATCTCTCTGAGGCTTTACAGCGGCTGCAGGGTCAGTGGTAAGAGTTAACCACTCTAACACTCAGAAAAGTGTTTTCACTAAGCAAAGTGTTGAATTTTTTGTTTGGATAGCAAAAACTGTCACCATGAACTGAGTAAGTACTGTAGTGGTGTCATCTGGCCTATATTCAATTCTGGGACTGAATGCATTTGAGATAAATCATTAATGATTTCAGCACCTCACTGAACTGTGCTAGCTGACAGCAAGTGGCTGACACGTTTTAAACTTTTATTTTCTGTTGTCGTTGGATACTTGTCGATAATTTCTGTGTTTGTTTTGTTCTGAGATGACTGCATGGTTTTTGCCTCACCCTGTCTCCCGTGACAGTGTAGTCAGACACGTAAATACTTGAATTGGCCCCAAATAACATCCTATTTATATTGTAGTGCAGGCCCTGGTCAAAAGTAGTGCACTATAGGGAATAGGGTGCCATTTGGGACTCATTCCTTGTCTCTCTGTTAGACAGTAACAATGGTGATAGTATAAAGACAGGGATATAATCAGAGAGCAGAAGTAGAGCTGGTTTGAGAGGGATAGGCATCTGAGTGAAATGAATGTGGAACAGGAATTCTTTGGGCATTGTCACGGATGAATAGGAGTGGAAGGTAGGAGTCAGGTGCAGAGGGTTCAAGAAAAATAGGCACTTTTATTCCGGCACAAATGGTCATGCCCAAACACAGGGCGGAAAACACTGACCAACCCAAAACACAGGGTAAAAACGGTCCGGAGCACAAAACCACAGCCAACACTAAACGTGAACACAAACTAGAGCGGGCCTAACAAGCTTAAATAGGCTAGAAAATCAAGAAAACACAAATAGGAACAGGTGCAACTAATAAGACTAAACTAACAGAAAAGGAAAAAGGGATCGGTGGCGGCTAGTAGGCCGGTGACGACAACCGCCGAGCACCGCCCGAACAGGCAGGGGAGCCAACTTCGGCGGGAGTCGTGACAGGCATACCAACACAATGCCTGTAGGCTGCAGCTGAACTTACTGCTTCTGCACCGGTCATGTCCTGCCTTGAGAGAGAGGGATAGAAAGAGAGAGGGAGTGTCAGCGAATACAGAAAGCAATGTCTAAACATCCTACCTTACATAACAAAACAATGTTCTTCTACAGTAGTTCCCTAACCAAAAATATTGCTGCCGTCAAAAGGCACTGCACTTGTTCAATCCTTGTCTGCATTCTCTACACCGTTTTTGTAATTTTATCAGTAACCTACTGTGTTAATCAACTGTATGATACTGTATAAACTGAATGCAATAAATTACTGTGGAATTACAGTGTGCTGTTAATTTGTTTAACAGCACACTGTACAACCTTTCTGTAATTTCAACTGCAGTACACAGTAGAATGCACTGTAAAATACTGTAAATGTGTTTTACAGTATTCATTATGGTACATCGTGGGAAAATGTTGTAGGCGGGGAAAGTCTCTGGCTCATTAACATATTTTAAGGCGAGCCTTGTAAGAGGCTATATTTGTTGCACCCATGAGTAAGAATGCTGTACCCACACAGAATATCGTAATATAGTGTACTTTAGTAATTTTACACACTTTGTTCTGATACTCTATCATCTATTGGCTAATTGCTGCTAGTAATTTACTGAAATGTAGAATACAGTAGCATACCATGAGAGCCCAATTTGTTTTCAACACTAGTGGGTGCATGGTATTACATTTTTGTAATTTAGCAAATGCTCTTATCTAGAGTGACTTACAGTTAGTGCATTCATCGTAAGATAGCTAGGTGGGACAAGCACATCACGGCATAGTAACTACACGTTCCTCAATACAGTAACTATCAGCAAAGTCAGAGCTAGCAAGGGGGGGGGAGTCAAGTGCTGGTTCAGGATCATTATTTTTATCAAATAAATACAAATTGGGGGGGGGGGGTCAAGGTGAGGTGAAGGATTATTTAAGATACTCTTTGAAGCGGTAGGGTTTCATGGGCTTTGGGAAGATATTGACTCATTAACATATTTTAAGGCTTGCCTTGTAAGTGGCTGTATTTGTTGCATCCGTTACTGCGAGGCCTGTACCAATTTAAGTGATATGTGGTAGTAGTTCCCTAAATATTTTGTGTACAAGAAATAGGTCTCTAGTGATGGGGAAACTAAGCTTCCTGAACCATTGAGGCTTTCCAGCCAATTGTTTCAAAAACAGGTTAATTACTTGAGGCATTAATCAACACAGTGTACACTACTGGCACCTGCTGGTCATAAGAATTTAGAAAAGTCAAATTGTTAGAGATAATGTCACACATGCCGGAGCGCATGGGCAGTGTAGCCTTTTTGTCTTCCACCGAAACCAATGCCAAACCAATCAGGTTTGATCACGTGCTTCTGATAAAGCGAGACAGGCATCAGCACACTGCTACGGTATAAATTAAGCGATTCCGACGCATGCCCCGGAGCGGCGGTATCAAATGTAACATCACTATAGTGGTAGTGGGTCTTAAACCTTTTAATGCTTCACAATTTACCCATGTCCATTTAATCTGTTTTGCACTGTAATCACAACCAGTTTGGAAGCATTTGTTTAGGCCTCTAGAAGAGAAAGTGATTAAAAAAACGAGTATTCAATAATACTATGTAATATGCAAATGCATACAGCCAACCTGCTTCCTCTAATCCCTTGTAATTACAGTAAAATACTGTAAAAATAATTTTCTTACAGTTTAACAGTCCCTTTCACTGTATTGCACTGTGTTTCTTTGCTCTGACATCGAGTTTCCATGAATATCTCAGTATTGTATTGGCACTATCGGGATATATCATAAGCTATCTTGTTGTAATTACAATTATTTTGAAGACCAATGTATTGTTAACTACAACAACATTTTCAGTAACGGTTACAGAAGCTGTTTTGAGGGTCTTGAAGTTTATACGGAATTGGATAGGGAGCCAGTGAAGTTTGATGAGGTTCAGGGTCGGACTTAGAGGCCGCAGGCAGAGGCCAGTAAAAATGTATTACCTTTTAATGAAACAAACCAATCATCAAAAAAAGTAGGATACCTTCGCACATTCATCCAAAAACAATTCCAGCATCTCAACAGTGCACTGTGCACCGCAACTTTCATTCAATTCGGAAGTATTTTACAGCAATGCAGGTCTGTATACTCTAGCAGTGAGTACAGGTCTGTATATTCTACCAGTGAGTACAGGTCTGTATATTTCTACCAGTGAGTACAGGTCTGTATACTCTACCAGTGAGTACAGGTCTGTATACTCTACCAGTGAGTACAGGTCTGTATATTCTAGCAGTGAGTACAGGTCTGTATACTCTACCGGTGAGTACAGGTCTGTATACTCTACCAGTGAGTACAGGTCTGTATACTCTATCAGTGAGTACAGGTCTGTATACTCTACCAGTGAGTACAGGTCTGTATATTCTACCAGTGAGTACAGGTCTGTATATTCTACCAGTGAGTACAGGTCTGTATATTCTACCAGTGAGTACAGTCTGTATATTCCACCAGTGAGTACAGGTCTGTATACTGTAGCAGTGAGTACAGGTCTGTATACTCTACCAGTGAGTACAGGTCTGTATACTCTACCAGTGAGTACAGGTCTGTATATTCTACCAGTGGTACCGGTCTGTATACTCTACCAGTGAGTACCGGTCTGTATATCTACCAGTGAGTACAGGTCTGTATACTCTACCAGTGAGTACGGTCTGTATACACTACCAGTGAGTACCGGTCTGTATATTCTACCAGTGAGTACAGGTCTGTATACTCTACCAGTGAGTACCGGTCTGTATACACTACCAGTGAGTACAGGTCTGTATACTCTACCAGTGAGTACAGGTCTGTATACTCTACCAAGTGAGTACAGTCTGTATACCTACAGTGAGTACAGGTCTGTATATTCTAATCCAGTGAGTACAGGTCTGTTATACACTACCAGTGAGTACCGGTCTGTATACACTACCAGTGAGTACAGGTCTGTATACTCTACCAGTGAGTACAGGTCTGTATACTCTACCAGTGAGTACAGGTCTATTTCCATGTTGTTGTTCTTAGCCTTCACTATGTCATTAATAGGATTGCGTCCCAAATGGCACCCTATTCCCTATTTAGTGCACTACTTTTTTACCAAGGCACAAAGGAGTCTGCTGGGCCCTTGTCAAAGTAAGCCACTATATAGGGAATATGGTGCCATTTGGAATGCAACCTAGGTGTTTTGTTTAATTGGTCCTCTATCGTGCTACAGGTGAAAATGCTCCTGGCATGTTATCATACTGTGTGTGTGCGTGTGTGTGTGCAAAGATACTTATTTCAATTGCTTTAACTAAAATCCAATGTACAAGATATTTTTGAGACCTGTAATTTGTATTTGACTTGTTTGTTGTAAATTACGAAATATTTTTCTATACCATTTGTTTTTACAGGGGTTCATAATTTTGTGGCCGACTTTCACCCTGCATTGGTGTCAGATGTCTCATGACACTATGGTATGATAAGAGTGTCTGCTAAATGATCAAAGTGTTAATATAAAAATGAATGCTTGCAAAGCAAGCTGGGTATTATTATAATGAGCTCTGCCCCCGAAAGAAGGCCAATAATAACACCCAGTGTGCTTTGCAATTGTTCATTTTTTACAATTACATTTTGGTCAAAAAGCAGACACTCTTAAAGTCAGTGAATTCAACTAAGGTAGATAAACAACCACATATCACAGTCATAGTGACTACAATTGTATTTCTTTGTTTTCTGAAAATGTTGTTGTAGTGAAGGTGTGTAATTGCAAATGTAAATACAAATACTTGGGTAGCACTTTATAATAACTCCATGTAATAAAGCATTTATAATGGATCAGTAAATAGTTTCATTTATTAGTCAGTACTCCCACATTTGTAAATGTTAGTAACCTAGTTATTCACACATTTATAAACAACTTTTAAAGTATTTATAATGATTCGTAAGATTATTCATAAGATGTTTAATATGGGTCCTTATAAACCGTTTACTAATCATTAATTAAGTATTTTTGCATGGCCTCATCTAAAGTGTGGTCTTTTTAAAATTGTATAAATACTTTATAAATGTTTTGAGGGACCAGTGTAATTTCTCACAATAGATGGACATGCCATTGCTAGACATTCCAGCAGTACCTGATGCTCCTTAACTCTTAAGCTGACAGTCCCCAAAATCAGGCAATAGAATTACTTAAAAATATATTAATATGTTTATATGACTTATTTAATTGATTTCCCACCATTTTATAAATCAGAAGACAGCCATCCAATAAATCAATCAAATGTATTTATAAAGCCCTTCTTACATCAGCTGACGTCACAAAGTGCTGTACAGAAACCCAGCCCAAAACCCCAAAAGAGCAAGCAATGCAGGTGTAGAACGGTGGCTAGGAAAAACTCCATAGAAAGGCCAGAACCTAGGAAGAAACCTAGAGAGGAACCAGGCTATGAGGGGTGACCAGTCCTCTTCTGGCTGTGCAGGGTGGAGATTATAACAGTGCAAGGCCAAGATGTTCAAATGTTCATAGATGACCAGCAGGGTCAGATAATAATAATCACAGTGGTTGTAGAGGGTGCAACAGGTCAGCACCTCAGGAGTAAATGTCAGTTGGCTTTTCATAGTTGATCTTTCAGAGTATCTCTACCGCACCTGCTATCTCTAGATAGTTTAAAACAGCAGGTCTGGGACAAGGTAGCACGTCTGGTGAACAGGTCAGGGTTCCATAGCCGCAGGCAGAACAGTTGAAACTGGAGCAGCAGCACGAGCAGGGAACAGCAAGGAGTCATCAGGCCAGGTAGTCCTGAGGCATGGTACTAGGGCTCAGGTCCTCCGAGAGAGCGAGAGAGAGAGAGAAAGAGAGAGAAAGAGAGAGAAAAAGAGAGAAAAAGAGAGAATTATAGAGAGTATACTTAAATTCACACAGGACACCGGATAAGACAGGAGAAATTCTCCAGATATAACAGACTGACCCTAGCCCCCCGACACATAAACTATTGCAGCATAAATACTGGAGGCTGAGACAGGAGGGGTCGGGAGACACTGTGGCCCGACTATACCCCCGGACAGGGCCAAACAGGCAGGACATAACCCCACCCACTTTGCCAAAGCACAGCCCCCACACCACTAGAGGGATATCTTCAACCACCAACTTACTATCCGGAGATAAGGCCGAGCATACCCTACGAAGATCTCCCCCACGGCACGAACCCAAGGGGGGGGCGCCAACCCGAACAGGAAGATCACGTCAGTGACTCAACCCACTCAAGTGACGCACCCCTCCTAGGGACGGCATGGAGCACCAGTAAGCCAGTGACTCAGCCCCCATTAAAAGGGTTTGAGGCAGAGAATCCCAGTGGAGCGAGGGGAACGGGCCAGGCAGAGACACCAAGGGCAGTTCGTTGCTCCAGTGCCTTTCCGTTCACCTTCACACTCCTTGGCCAGACTACACTCAATCATAGGACCTACTGAAGAGATGAGTCTTCTATTAAGACTTAAAGGTCGAAACCGAGTCTGCATCGCTCACATGAATAGGCAGACCATTCCATAAAAATTGAGCTCTATAGGAAAAAGCCCTGCCTCCAGCTGTTTGCTTAGAAATTCTAGGGACAGTAAGGAGGCCTGCGTCTTGTGACCGTAGCGTATGTGTAGGTATGTACGGTAGGACCAAATCGGAAAGATAGGTAGGAGCATGCCCATGTAATGCTTTGTAGGTTAGCAGTAAAACCTTGAAATCAGCCCTAGCCTTAACAGGAAGCCAGTGTAGAGAGGCTAGCACTGGAGTAATATGATCAAATTTTGGGGTTCTAGTCAAAATTCTAGCAGCCGTGTTTAGCACTAACTGAAGTGTATTTAGTTCTTTACCTGGGTAGCCGGAAAGTAGAGAATTGCAGTAGTCTAATCTAGAAGTGACAAAAGCATGGATACATTTTTATGCATCATTTTGGACAGAAAGTTTATAATTTTTGCAATGTTACGTAGATGGAAAAAAGCTGTCCTTGAAACAGTCTTTATAAGTTCGTCAAAAAAGAGATCAGTGTCCAGAGTAATGCCGAGGTCCTTCACAGTTTTATTTGAGACGACTGTACAACCATCAAGTTTAATTGTCAGAGTCAACAGAAGATCTCTTTGTTTCTTGGGACCTAGAACTAGCATCTCTGTTTTGTCCGAGTTTAAAAGTAGAACATTTGCCGCCATCCACTCCTTATGTCTGAAACACAGGTTTCCAGGGAGGGCAATTTTGGGGCTTTACCATGTTTCATCAAAATGTACAGCTGTGTGTTGTTCGCATAGCAGTGAAAGTTAACATTAAATTTCCGAATGACATCACCAAGAGGTAAAATATATAGTGAAAACAATAGTGGTCCTAAAACGGAGCCTTGAGGAACACCAACATTTACAGTTGATTTGTCAGATCAGTAGAGTAGGGAAGAGGAACGGGGGAGGGGGGAAAGAGGTATTTATGACTGTCCTAAACCTACCCCCAGGCCAACGTCATGACAGTACCAAGCTTGTGGCGTCATACCCAAGAAGACTCAAGGCTGTAATCGCTACCAAAGGTGCTTCAACAAAGTACTCAGTAAATACTTATGTAAATGGAACATTTTATTTTTTTATTTTATACATTTGCAAAAATTTCTAAAAAAATGTTTTAGCTTTGTCATTATGAAGTATTGTGTGTAGATGGATGAAGCTGTAAAATAAGGCTGTAACGTAAAGAATTTGGAAAAAGTCAAGGGATATGAATACTTTCCGAATGCACTGTATCTATGGTCCCATGTCGTTGCTGGGTCGCGGCTGCGAAAGGTTCAGCACTTCATATCTGGCATAAAGACTACTGCCACTCTGTTGGCATGATAACCCTCAATTTTTGACACCTTTTGGAAATAAAAGATGCTCTACAGGGATGATGGGCTCTACCCAAACCAAACCATAACATTTTTTTTATTACCCCCTTTTTCATGGTATCCAATTAGTAGTAGTCTTGTCTCATTGCTGCAACTTCCGTACGGACTCGGGAGAGGCGAAGGTCGAGAGCCACACGTCCTCCGAAACACAACCCAACCAAGCCGCACTGCTTCTTGACACAACGCACATCCAACCCAGAAGCCAGCCGCACCAATGTGTCAGAGGAAACACCGTACACCTAGTGACCTGGTCAGCGTGCACTGCGCCTGGCCCGCCACAGGAGTCGCTAGTGTGCGATGAGACAAGGATATCCCTGCCGGCCAAACCCTCCCTAACCCGGACGACGCTGGGCCAATTGTGCGTCGCCCCATGACCCTCCCGGTCACGGCCGGCTGTGGCAGAGCCTGGGCTCGAACCCAGAATCGCTGGTGGCACAGCTTCTTGACCACTGGCACAGCCTTAGACCACTGCACCACCCGGGAGGCCCCTTTGTCCATATTTCAAGGCTGTGTTAAGATTCATTCTGGACTCTGATATTAATATTGACGGTTATGATGTGTTCAGAGCTGACAGACAGGGTAGAGGAGGTGGAGTGGCATATTTATAAAACAATATTTATCTGTCTCTTTACTAAAATCCATTTCCCTTGCCAATTTTGTTTAGCTACTATCTTTAAGCCTTTGTCTGGCGAAAATGTATCCATAACTGTTATAGGGGTCTACCGCCCTCCCTCGGCTAACCTTTTTTGCACTCAAGGAAATAACTAGTTTGTTGTCTTCTTTTACTAAATCAGCAGTTATTATCCGGGGTGACCTAAATTATGATTCGGAAATACGGGCTTCAGACAATCTAAAAAACATATCTAATGATCTAAAACTAACCCAGCTGGTGACTAAGCCTACGCGGCCCAACCCTAGAGATCCTAAAATGGCGCCGACATAGAGGGCTGCCTTGCTTCTAGCTCTTAGGAAACATTATTAGCCCAGATTTCTTTTGTGTTATTACATACAGCCGGGAAGAACTATTGGATATCAGAGCGGTGGTAACTCACCAGCACTACTAGCATTACGACCAGAAATATGACTTTCTCAAAGCGGATCTTTTGTTCGCACCCCCCAGGGCAATTTAACTGATTCCAGAGGCCGACGCACACCACCCACCGCTTCCGAGTATATTACTCGCTAATGTTCAGTCTCTGGATAATAAAGTTGATGAGCTCAGGGCGAGGGTCTCTTTCCAGAGAGACATCAGGGATTGTAACATACTCTGTTTCACGGAAATAAGGCTCTCTCGGGATATACTGTCTAAGTCGGTCCAGCAAGTTGGGTTCTAAGTTCATCGCGTAGACAGGAATAAATATCTCTCCGGGAAGAAGAAGGGCGGGGGTGTATGTTTCATGATTAACAACTCATGGTGTACTTGTGTAAACATACAGGAACTCAAGTCCATTTGTTCACCTGACCTAGAATACCTCACAATCAAATGCCAACCGTATTATGTCCCAAGATAGTTTTCTTCGGTTATAGTCACAGCCGTGTATATCCCTCCTCAAGCCGATACCATGACGGCCCTCAAAGAACTTCACTGGACTTTGTGCAAACTGGAAACCACATATCCTGAGGCTGCATTTATTGTAGCTGGAGATTTTAACCATGCAAATTTAAGGATAAGGCTGCCGAAGTTCTATCAACACATTGACTGTTGTACTCGTGCTGCTAAAACACTCGACCACTGCTACTCCAACTTCCGGGATGCCTACAAGGCCCTCCCCCGCCCTCCTTTCGGGCAAATCTGACGATGACTCCATTTTGCTCCTCCCTTCCTATAGGCAGAAACTAAAACAGGAAGTACCCGTGCTAAGGACTATTCAATGCTGGTCTGACCAATCGGAATCCACACTTCAATTGTTTTGATCACTTGAACTGGGATATGTTCCGGGCAGCATTCAAGAATAATCTCGACGAATATACTGATACGGTGACTGAGTTTATCAGGAAGTGTTTGGGAGATGTTGTACCCACTGTGACTATTAAAACCTACCCTAATCAGAAACCGTGGCTAGATGGCAGCATTCACGCAAAACTGAAAGCGCGAACCACCGCATGTAACCATGGCAAGGTGACTAGGAATATGGCAGAATACAAACAGTGTAGTTATTCCCACCACAAGGCAATCAAACAGGCAAAACGTCAGTACAGAGACAAAGTGGAGTCGCAATTCAACGGCTCAGACACGAGACATATGTCGCAGGGTCTACAGACAATCACAGACTACAAAAGGAAAACCAGCCACGTCGCGGACACCGACGTCTTGCTTCTGGACAAGCTAAACACCTTCTTCGCCCACTTGGAGGATAGCACAGTGCCACCGACATGGCCTGCTACCAAGGACTGTGGGCTATCCTTCTCCGTGACCGACGTAAGACATTTAAGTGTGTTAACCCTCGCAAGGCTGCCGGCCCAGACGGTATCCCTAGCCACGTCCTCAGAGCATGCACAGACCAGCTTCATGGTGTGTTTACGGACATATTCAATCTCTCCCTATCCCAGTCTGCTGTCCCCACATGCTTCAAGAGGGCCACCATTGTTCCTGTACCCAAGAAAGCAAAGATAACTGAACTAAATGACTATCACCCCATAGCACTTACTTCTGCCATCATGAAGTGCTTGAGAGACTAATCAAGGATCATATCACTTCTAACTTACCTATCACCCTAGACCCATTTCACTTTGCTTACCACCCCAATAGATCCACAGACGATGCAATCGCCATCGCACTGCACACTGCCCTATCCCATCTGGACAAGAGGAATACTTAAGAATGTAGTTCATTGACTATAGCTCAGCATTGAACACCATAGTACCCTCCAAGCTCATCATTAAGCTCGAGGCCCTGGGTCTGAACCCCGCCCTGTGCAACTGGGTCCTGGACTTCCTGACGGGCCGCCCCTAGGTGGTGAAGGTAGGAAACAACACCTCCACTTCGCTGATCCTCAACACTGGCTCCCCAGAAGGGTGCGTGCTCAGCACCCTCCTGAACTCCCTGTTCACACATGACTGCGTGGCCAAGCACATCTCCAACTCAATCATCAAGTTTGCAGACGACACAACAGTAGTAGGCTTGATTACCAACAATGACGAGACAGCCTACAGGGAGGAGTTGAGGGCTCTGGGAGTGTGGTGCCAGGAAAATAGCCTCTCACTCAACGTCAACAAAACAAAGGAGATGATTGTGGACTTCAGGAAACAGCAGAGGGAGCACCACCCTATCCACATTGACAGGACCACAGTGGAGAACGTGGAAAGCTTCAAGTACATCGGCATATACATCACTGACAAACTGAAATGGTCCACCCACACAGACAGTGTGGTGAAGAAGGCGCAACAGCGCCTCTTCAACCTCAGGAGGCTGCAGAAATTTGGCTTGGCAGCTGAAACCTTCAAACTTTTACAGCCCAACGCATCACTGGGGGAAAACTACCTGCCCTCTAGGACACCTACAACACGATGTCACAGGAAGGCCATAAAGATCATCAAGGACAACCACCACCCGAGCCACTGCCTGTTCACCCCGCTATGATCCAGAAGGTGAGGTCAGTACAGGTGCATCAAAGCTGGGACCAAGAGACTGAAAAACAGTATCTATCTCAAGGCCATCAGACTGTTAAATAGACATCACGAGCACATTAGAGGCTGCTGACTATGCACATAGACTTGAAATCTCTGGCCACTTTAATTAATGGAACACTAGTCACTTTAATAATGTTTACATATCTTGCATTACTCATCTCATATGCATATACTGTATTCTATACTATTCTACTGTGTCTTAGTCTATGCCGCTCTGACATTGCTCATCCATATATTTATATATTCTTAATTCCATTCCTTTACTTAGATTTGTGTTGTGAAATTGTTAGATATTACTTGTTAGATTTTACTGCACTGTCGGAGCTAGAAACACAAGCATTTCGCTACACCCGCAATAACATTTGCTAAACACGTGTATGTGACCAATACAATTTGATTTGATTTGATAAACGAGATGATGCGTGGGTAAAGGCCAGGAGCACATGCTTTGGCCCAGACTGGCAAGCTTTAAAGCAATTGAGGAATCATTGTGTAAAACAAATCAGAAAGGCTAAATCTGATTATTATGTAACCGCTCTTTCAGATTGTAATGGGAACCTGGCTAAATTATGGAAAACTGTCAAATTCCTGAAGGGTTCTACTTCCTCCTCTCTACAACAACAAATTAATTCAGACTGGCCTCATTACTGAAAAAAATGCCTGGTGCTGTTCAGGCAATTTAAAGTATTGATTGGGGATTTATTTGTGGATGAATGTAACATTTTTTCTGGGTGATTTGTGCTTACCATGACTGTGTTTTTGTATTCTAATGTGTGTGTGTGTGTGTGTGTGTATATCTATCTATCTGTATGTCTATCTATATATACAGTACCAGTCAAAAGTTTGGACACACCTACTCATTCAAGGGTTTTTCAATTTTTTTAAACTATTTTCTACATTGTAGAATAATAGTGAAGACATCAACATTATGAAATAACACATATGGAATCATGTAGTGACCAAAAAAGTGTTAAACAAATCAAAATATATTTTAGATTCTTCAAAGTAGCCACCCTTTGCCTTGATGACAGCATTGCACACTCTTGGGGTAGTCACTTTTTTCAATTAACAGGCGTGCCTTGTTAAAAGTAAATTTGTGGAATTTCTTTCCTTCTTAATGCGTTTGAGCCAATCAGTTGTATTGTGACAATGTAGTGATGATATACAGAAGATAGCCCTATTTCGTTAAAGACCAAGTCTATATTATGACAAGAACAGCTCAAATAAGCAAAGAAACGACAGTCCATCATTACTTTAAGACATGAAGTAATGGCAACATGTAACGGCGGGTGAGTGAAATGAGTGAGGAGTCAAATGCAGAGAGCGAAATGAACGGGAAAACGCTTTAATGTCCTTCAAAAACGTAACAGGTCCAAACATGGGTGAATGCCCAAAACACTGGCGCTAAACAAACCCCAAACCTTGTTACAAACACTGGACAGCGAAAAACCCAAAACAAGACACGATACATCACCAAACGTAACAACCAATAAGCCCGCACAAACACTAGCGGGCAAAACGAACCTAAATAGCACCCATCCCAAAACCCCAACAAGGAACAGGTGAAAACAATTAGACAGACATAAACGAAAAGGAAAAGGGATCGGTGGCAGCTAGTAGACCGGGGACGACGACCGCAGAGCGCCACCCAAACAGGAAGGGGAGCCACCTTCGGTGGTATTCGTGACACAACAAGCAACACCCAAACATGACGGAGAGTAAGACAGGGGAACCTATCTCAAAACGACAACGTGACTCTTCTACTGTCACAGACGATTTCATCTTTCCATATTTTTGTGAGAAATTACATTGGTCACTCAAAACATTTGTAAAGTATAAGTATCCCAAACTTTAGATGAGGCCACCCCAAAACAATTAACTACTGTTTAATAAATGGTTTATAAGGACCTATATCAAACATCTTATGACTGGTGTAATGATTAATAAAAAATGAACAAACTATTTACTAATCCATTATAAATGCTTTATTACGTTGAGCTATTATAAAGTGCTACCAATACCTGTATGTATCTGTATTTTATCTAAATACAACTGTCTAAAAGTATGTTATATTTTAGTCATTAGAATATCTTATATTTGTAACAAGATTCATTTTGATGTATCTGTAGTCCATCTTTACACACACACACACACACACACACACACACACACACACACACACACACACACACACACACAGCCGGTGCAAGAGTTCCCTGGAGATATGGGAAGCAATAACACTATGGGTTATGCAACACAGTTTACAGTAAGGTCAGGACTGTGGTTGGAGATTTACAATTTTTCTCATGTTCCCTAAACTTGCCGGTCCGAAGTGTATGTCTGTGTGTGTGTGTGTATGCATGTGTGTGTATGTATGTACAGTGTGTGTGTGTGTGTGTGTGTGCATGTGTGCATATATACAGTGTTTGTGCATATATACAGCATGTGTGTGTGTCTGCCACTGTAGTGTAAACATCTCTGGAGGGGATCCGGAGGAAAGAGGGGGGATGGTTAGGAAGATATCGGAAGTGGGATTGTAAACATGATAGGGGCTTGAAGAGGAACACCAACTTAAACACAAAATGAGGAATCGTCCTTTGTTCAAAATCATGTCTGTCTTATGAGAAAACTCGGAAAGTGCATACTTTAGTATTTGAACACTGGTTTTGTTAGATATCAGCTGTGAATATTACAGATCTATATTGCTAACATGATTTAGGAGAGGCATAAAGTGCTATCTGGTTTGCTGTAAATAGTCACTCACAACCACTGTTTCCGATAAACAACAATGAGTTACATGGTCAAGTAAAAGTATACAGGGCCAATTCTGGAGCCAAGTGTGTGTTGTGTTGAAGATTATGTAAGGAGTGGTTAGTGGTGATTCATGTATGTTTACACAAGAGTAAGATGGGATAAAATAGTTTTGGACTATTTTAGCCCATCTTACTGTTGTGTAAACATACATAAATCACCAATAACCACTCTTTACATAATCATCAAGACAACACAAAACACAATTAGCCCCAGAATTTGATCAATTTATGTAGCATATAGACCTCGCCAGCTTGGTGTCCTAAAGAAATGGAAATGAGTTACCTCTGGTTCCTTCAGGAAAAACAATGGGGAAAGAATAGGATTTTGCGATAAATGCCGAAAATAAGGTCTGAGGTTAACACAGGCTTAGGATATCTTATACGCTTTGTTCTATGAGATAATATCAGTCAGTTAACATCACATTTATGAATTACAAATCATTCTATGTGCTTTGTGCTTTTTTATTACAGAAATGCTTAAAAATTCACAAAAGGTTACATTAGCTGGTGAAGATTATCTCACAAAACGTACAAGATCTAATTTTCAGCGTTTATCCAAAAACCCTACAAAAACTCAATACATTTTCCCATAGGCTTTGTCCAACGAACCATGGTGGAGATAGTGCCTACAAAAAGACGCCATTACTATTTATCTCTATTGATTCCTTCTTGATGAATAAATAAAACCAAACGTTTTGTTGTTTCTCTGTAATACTAGCCAAATAGCAATTTTATGAAGTTGACTTTAACTACCTAGCTAGATAGGTTCCCAAACTCCCAACCTCACACTGTAACAAATTGTTGTAGATTTACAGCATTTTATTTTACAGATAGCTACTGTAATTATATATTACACTGCAGTACTGTAAAGTGCAATGCATTATGGGGGCTCAATGGCAATCCACTACACTAATTCTAGAAATACAGCAGTCAGGTGTTCCAGTAATATGTTGTAAATTTGTGTTACAGTAAAGGTCCTGTAAATCTACAGTAATTTACTGGCTTCTGTTCTGTATCTTGTCTAACTATCTTCGCTGGCATGCATGCTTGCAAGGTTGCTAGACTTTAGAAAATACAAAAATGTCTTTAATTATTGGGTTATGTTGCTATATACCAGTGTGGCAGTTGTAATAAACTTGTCTAAGGTGTAAAAGTTCTTACAGAATCAATGTACATAATTCATTCAAATGACAATTGAACAGGTAAAGAGATATGCTTAGATAACCTATGCAGAAAATTATACATATTTTTACATAGAATTAGGCATAATGAATATGGCTTTAGCTTTAAAAAAGCTGTTTCAGGGGTTTGAAAAATGCTAAATTCTGAGATTTACGGATGTGGGCCAACCCACCTTCCGGACCATCCCCCCTCCATCCTCACATACCTCGTGCCCCCTCTAAAATCATAGGTGCATGATGCCGCTGCTTTGAACTTCTCCAGATGCACCAGCAAGATTATTGTGCTCTTGAGGAGATCCAGTCACACACCCATGCATGAACACACACACACACACACACACACACACACACACACACACACACACACACACACACACACACACACACACACACACACACACACAAACTGGTTATACTTTTGATATCTTCTATCTTGTTTCATTCGCTGGTGTCTTCTTTCTTCTTCCATCCTTTGTTAACAATGTAGCTACTGTTTATCCATTCTTTGTCTCCATTCTTAGACTTGCACCTTATCAGACCATGTATAAACCTTCTCGGCCAGTACAAACAGTCCCTTCTATTTGTGTTGATTGTCTGTTCTCTGGCTTGCGTCCCAAATGGCACCCTATTCCCTTTTTAGTACACTTCTTTTAACCAGGGCCCATAACGGTTAAAGGTAGTTCACCATAAAGGGAATAGGGCACTATTTGGGACGCAGCCTCTGTCTGATTTACTACCACAGTGGTTCACAGATATTTTGTTCAATGGTTAATTGGTAGTAGTGTTCTGTCTGGCCTGTTGACTTCAAAAGCACAGCTCTACTTACTGTATGTGTATGTGTATGTGTGTGTGGGTGGGTGCGTGTGTGCGTGCGTGTGTCTGTGCCACATATTTGTGTGTGTAGCTGTGGTTGTGTGTGATGCTATGTTTTCTAAAGTGGTTGCTTTAAAAGCCGACCGCATGGCTTCGTTTTGGAAAACCATTTCAACCACATCGCATCACAGGAAACAAAATCAAACCCTGAAACAGTGACCCCCAGGTTAAAAGCGGCTGTGATGCTCGTAATTACCTTGTTACGGAGAGAGGAGAGTGTGTTTGTATGTGCGTGCATGCATATGTGTGTGTGTGTGTGTGTTGTGATTACAGACTGTAGGTGGATACGATCTCCTAATTGGATAAGAAAAACAATCAAGCCCTACCATTACACTGAAAGGAAATGCTCTACCCTGTATTTCACTGAATGGATCACAGGCAATAGACCACTTCCTTTGATAATGGACGGCACTCTCTCAGTCCCAAATGGCACTCTATTGCATTTATAGAACACTACTTTTGACCAGGGGGCCACTACTGTATAGGGAATAGGGTGCCATTTGGGACTCACCCTCTGGTAAAACGCAGTGAAACTTTGTCAAATTGCAGAGGAAGTCATTATTTGATTGAGGATAAAAAAGATCAGTGGCCATTTAAGTGAGTAGCTGTTTTAAAGTGGATTTTTAAGGTTCGGGTTAAGTCCTTTCTTCATTGTATTTGTAGATGCATCGTAGCCTAAGTATCATACAGTATATTGCATTGTATTATAACTTATTGTATGACGCTGCAATATTTCTTGTTATGTCTATATCAAATACACTGAGTGTACAAAACATTAAGAACACCTTCCTAATTTTACATTTTAGTCATTTAGCAGATGCTCTTATCCAGAGCGACTTACAGTAGAGTGCATACATTTTATTACATTTTTACATACTGAGACAAGGATATCCCTACCGGCCAAACCCTCCCTAACCTGGACGACGCTATGCCAATTGTGCGTCGCCCCACGGATCTCCCGGTTGCGGCCGGCTGCGACAGAGCCTGGGCGCGAACCCAGAGACTCTGGTGGCGCAGCTAGCACCGCGATGCAGTGCCCTAGACCACTGCACCACCCGGGAGAACTTATATTGAGTTGTATCCACCTTGCCCTCAGGACAGCCTCAATTCGTTGTGGCGTGGACTCTACAAGGTGTCGAAAGCGTTACACAGGGATGCTGGCCCTTGTTGACGCCAATGTTTCCCACAGTTGTCAAGTTGGCTGGATGCCATTTGGGTGGTAGACCATTCTTGATAGACACAGGAAACTGTTTTCATTGAAAAACCCAGTTGCAGTTCTTGACACAAACCTGTGCGCCTGGCACCCCCTGAATGGCACACATACACAATCCCTGTCTCAATTGTCTCAAGGCTTAAAAATCCTTCTTTAACCTGTCTCCTCACCTTCATCTACATTGATTGAAGTAGATTTAAGTGACATCAATAATGGATCATAGCTTTCACCTGGATTCACCTGGTCAGTCTATTTCATGGAAAGAGCAGGTGTTCTTAATGTTTTGTACACTCAGTGTATGTCTATATTCATTGTCAAAACAGCAGCAGACAAAAATACACATACTGTGAGAAAGAAATACAATGCCAGGAGCCATAAAATGTGCCATAAAAAATATGCCATATACTTTTAGACCACCAGAATAGCCATAAATAGTTGCCAAATATATGTGCTGCCTGCACACACACACTCCCCTTGATATGTATGCAAAAACAACATCCCATACATACTTGAGCAGTCAGCTGACTGACCCTTTCTCTCATCCCATAGTCCTGATCCAAAGAGTAACATCACATTCCTATCAAGGATAAGAGAGCAGTGACCCTTAACTTGACCTTTGGAATCAGGTAATCTTCAAACACACTGTATCTGATCTTCAGGGCAGTCCGAGGACATTCTGTTACCACTACCTTAAAGCTAGAGTCCTTAATGAAACAAAAACAAAGTGGCCAACCCGCCGCTGTTTTGGTAAAAAGGTGAGGGATGGGCCTGGAGAAATGTAACCACTGTCAAATGCATAGACAACGCTATTGTCACGATCGTCTATGGGTGAGAGAGAGGACCAAGGCGCAGCGTGAAAGAAAGCCATCTTCTTTTAATGAAGAAAAAACAAATACTTATTAAACGAACAACAAACAAGAAGCTAAAACAAACTAAGTGCACACATGCAACATAGAACATAGACAATTACCCACAATCACCTAAAGCCTATGGCTACCTTAAATATGGCTCCCAATCAGAGACAACAATAACCAGCTGTCTCTGATTGAGAACCAAACCAGGCAACCATAGACTTTCCTAGACCTCTCTCCTGAACACAACCCCATACACTATACAAAACCCCCTAAACAATACACACACCCTAAACTAGACAAAACACACAAACTTCCCATGTCACACCCTGACCTAACTAAAATAATAAAGAAAACAAAGAATACTAAGGCCAGGGCGTGACAGCTATGGATGCAAGGACTGACCATCCATGATATCGAAATTCTAGTTATGTTGGAGGTGACTATAACTATTTGAATACAGATCCCAAAAACTTTAAATACAGCTCTGAGAAAGCAACTACTTACAAAAATAGGTGACTACTTGTTAAAACTTTTTGAATACAGATCTGAGAAAGAAACTACAAAGGAAGTGATTTGAATAGAGCATGAATAGAGCACACACGTCTTATAATTTGTCAATCTACCTGACAGTAGATTTATCAGAGGAAGATGCGAAGCATGATACTCTTTGGCTATATTCATTTATTACAATCATCATCATATCAATTCCAACTTGAACTGACATGCAGCCAGGACACTAAAATTGTAAACTACCTCAATAAGAAACAATATTATTGCTTTGATCACATCAGAAGATATCCTCCTCGCAATCTCCAAAATACAACAGCCACAGGACAACTTTGTTTGGATGCTAGCTAGCTGGGGATTTCTACAAGGAATATGCCTCCCAAAAAAAGCTTCTCCCAAGTGGGTGTGACACCTACTCCCGTTGCCTGCTGCACTGCTGCACTGCTGCTTGGATTCCACCTGGCGATCTGTTCACCGTCTTCCCTGACCTATCTCACCCTGTCTGGTACAGGTACCCCCGCCACACTCCCTCCTCTCTCCCGAGCTTTTGCTCGCCTCCAGTACTCATGCACTTACACACACACACTGCAGACTTTGGTCAATTTTTTTTATAAAAGTAACAATAAAAGTAATAATTAAAAAGCAGCAGTAAAATAACAATATTGAGTATATATACAGGGGTACCGGTACAGAGTCAATGTGCGGGGGCACCGGTTAGTCGAAGTAATTGAGGTAATATGTACATGTAGGTAGAGTTATTAAAGTGACTATGCATAGATAATAACGGAGAGTAGCAGCAGCGTAAAGAGAGAGGGAGGGGGCAATGAAAATAGTCTGGGGAGCCATTTGATTAGATGTTCAGGAGCCTCATGGCTTGGGGTTAGAAGTTGTTTAGCAGCCTCTTGGACATAGACTTGGCGCTCTGGTACCGCTTGCCATGCGGTAGCAAAGACAACAGTCTATGCCTAGAGAGGCTGGATAGCAGGAAGCTTGGCCCTAGTGATGTATTGGGCCATACGCACTACCCTTTGTAGTGCCTTGCAGTCCGAGGCCGAGCAGTTTCCATACCAGGCAGTGATGCAACCAGTCAGGATGCTCTCGATGGTGCAGCTGTAGAACCTAGTGATCACAGGTCCAGGAAAGCCTGAAGAATTGCAATATTTACCTGGAGCTAACCTTGCAGATAGCACTACTGGGTGATCTCAAAAGTCATAGTCAATCGATCAATAATATAATAATACTTTTAGCAAAACCTTTTTTTTCAGTTTACAATCTGTAGATGAGAATAGAAAGGTTCAGAACTTTTGTGAAACATCACAGCACAGTTGAAAAATATATGGCAAATAGAAATCCAATATGGATGGTGTTAAGAGATAGATGGGAGGGGTTGAATGGAGCTGAAGGTTGGGACTAATAACAACAAGATAACTAATGTAAAACATACTGTGCCCGTAAAACGTATATAGGTTAAGATCTTTTGTGAAAGAGCACAGTTTGAAAGCTATGGCAAATAGAAATCAAACCGGATGGACATCAGACATGGATAGGAGAGGTTGAGCGTAGAGGAAGGACAAGAGTAAAAACAAACAAAATATAACTATTGTAATAGGTTGTGTCCATAAAATGTGTATAGTATGTATAAGCTGGAAATACAGGCCTCAGCGTTGTTGTTCACTAGTTTGCTCCAATTGGTGAGGGGTGGTGGGGTTGGAGGGTAATAAAGGAAAAATATATATTTTTTAAATATATGTATGTATGTACAGTATGTATGCATGTATGTATGTATGTGTATGTATGTATGTGTCAAGATGGCGCCGAAGAACATGGCTGACTTTTTACATTCTCCCAACCAATTGTGATATTTTGTTAGTTTTTTGCATTTTGTGTAACTTATTTTTTTACTTATTGTGTACATGATGTTGCCGCTACCGTCTCTTAAGACCGAAAATAACATCTGGACATCAGAACAGTGATTACTCACCGCGGACTGGAAGAAACTTTTTCCTTTAACAAGTCCGACAAGAAGGATATCCTGCTTTCACTGGAACAGGCCCAGATCCACACCTTTTGCGTGAAGAAATTATGCTGGAAAAGGGGCAGCAGATCGGGCAGCCTTCTGAGAATCCGGAGGCGAGCGAGTAAACTCACACTGCCATCCATTCTTCTTGCTAACGTGCAATCATTGGAAAATAAAATGTATGACCTACGATTAAGATTATCCTACCAACGGGACATCAAAAACTGTAACATCTTATGTTTCACCGAGACGTGGCTGAACGATGACACGGACAATATAGAGGTAGCGGCATTTTCCATGCACCGGCAGAACAGATACGCTGCCTCTGGTAAGACGAGGGGTGGGGTGTGTGTCTATTTGTCAATAACAGCTGGTGCGCGATGTCTAATATTAAAGAAGTCTCAAGGTATTTCTCGCCTGAGGTAGGGTAGCTTATGATAAGCTGTAGACCACACTATCTACCAAGAGAGGTCTCATCCAAATTATTCGTAGCCGTCTATTTAACACCACAGAACGAAGCTGGCACTAAGACTGCTCTCAACCAACTTTATAAGGCCATAAGCAAAGAAGAAAATGCTCACCCAGAAGCAGCCCTCCTAGTGGCCGGGGACTTTAATGCAGGCAAACTTAATTCAGTTTTACAAAATGTTTACCAGCATGTCGCATGTACAACCAGAGAAAAAAATTATCCTAGACCACCTTTACTCCACACAAAGAGATGCATACAAAGCTCTCCCCCGCCCTCCGTTTGGCAAATCTGACCATAATTCTATCCTTCTGATTATATATAGCAAATTCTCCAGTGTTATTTAGTCTTCCCAACTCCTGACATGATAACAATAATTTAAACAGGTTAAGAATCACAGATGGAATCCCAGGGCACGTTCTCAAAGCATGCACAGGCCAGCTGGCAGATGTCTTCCCAGACATTTTCAATCTCTCCTTGTCCCAGTCTGTAATCCCAACATGTTTCAAGCTAACCACCATTGTCCCTGTTCCCAAGAGCTCCAAGGTAACTTGCCTAAATGACTATCGCCCTGTAGCACTCACTTCTGTAATTATGAAGTGCTTTGAAAGAAAAAATCTGAAATATTGACTGGATTCACAAGATGTTTATCTTTCATTTGCTGTACACCATGTATTTTTCATAAATGTTTTATGATGAGTATTTAGATATTTCACGTTGCTCTCTGTAATTATTCTGGCTGCTTTGGTGATATTTTTGATGGAAGCTGCAATGTAATACTATGATTTATACCTCAAATATGCACATTTTTCGAACAAAACATAGATTTATTGTATAACATGTTATAAGACTGTCATACCTGTACTCTACTGTGCTCTATTGAGCTCTACTGTGCTGTACTTTGATGTTCAAGCTTGTGAAACATAGATGTCTATGATTGGTTCAGATTTGTTCCGGCCCAGACCAACCACATTTGGTCTTGTTTGGGTGCAGAGACATTAAAATAATAGCCAGTGTGTAGAATAATACCCACATATGCAAAGGAGGATATTGGATACCTTTGTGTACCTATTTAGGATACATCAGCATGAAGAAAATGATATCCATATTTATGCATTTCTGTGTAAAACAGATCAGGGACGAATTACAAAATTCCTTTATCGCAATTCCCTTACCAGGTGTAAATCCACTTCACTTTGTCACGAATCCCGCCGAAGATGGTGCCTCTTCCTGTTCGGGCGGCGCTCGGCGGTCGTCGTCACCGGCCTACTAGCTGCCATCGATTCCCTTCTTTTTGTTTCTGTTAGTTTGGGCTGATTGGGTGCACCTGTTTTGAGTTTAGTTTTGTGGGTAGGCTATTTAAGGGCAGTAGGCCCGCCGGCTTTTGTGCGGGCTTGTTTTCTGTTATTTGGTGTTGGTATTTAACCTCCTTGGGCTGCAGGGGCAGTATTGAGTAGCCTGGATAAAAGGTGCCCATTTCAAACGGCCTCGTACTCAATTCTTGCTCGTACAATATGCATATTATTATTACTATTGGATAGAAAACACTCTCTAGTTTCTAAAACCGTTTGAATTATATCTGTGAGTAAAACAGAACTCATTTTGCAGCAAACTTCCTGACAGGAAGTGGAAAATCTGAAATCGATGCTCTGTTCTAGGGCCTGCCTATAAATGTGCTTGATATTTATTAGTATACATGCACTTCATACGCCTTCCACTAGATGTCAACAGGCAGTGAGAGAAGAAATGGAGTGTATAACATCATCTGAGGTTGAATAAAAGCTCTTGGCATGACGTGACCCCAATTTCCTGTTTTCTGGAACACGCGAGAAGTGACCTGGTATTGCCTTCTGTAAAGCTGTCGTTATAGACGACTAATATCTCCGGCTTTGATTTTATTTGATACATGTGACAATATCATCGTAAAGTATGTTTTTTCAATATAGTTTTATTAGATTATTTAAAAAAATTCGGGACATTAGGCGTGTGGCTTTGTCTGCGTATGTTCAGGAAGGAGAGCTTCGCGCCACTTTGCTAGCTTTCCGTGCTAATTGACTGGAGAAGAGGACATTCTAAATCCAAACAACGATTGTTCTGGACAAAGGACCCCTTGTACAACATTCTGATGGAAGATCATCAAAAGTAGGATCCATTTTATGATGCTATTTCATATATCTGTCGAACATGTGAACTAGTAGTTTGCGCCCAGATTTTGGGCACGCTCTCGCCATAACGTAAACTGCATGTCGTAATGAAGTTATTTTTAGAATTCTAACACGGCGATTGCATTAAGAACTAGTGTATCTATCATTTCCTATACAACATATATTTTTTAGTAATGTTTATGAATAGTTATTTGGTCAGAATATGAAAAATATCCGGACGTTGTGGGAAAAAGATGCTACGTTAGCACAATGTATAACCACTGATTTCAGCTCTAAATATGCACATTTTCGAACAAAACATAAGTGTATGTATAACCTGATGTTATAGGACTGTCATCTGATGAAGCTTATCAAGGTTAGTCAAAAATTATATATCTTTTGCTGGTTTGTTACGATCGCTAACTTTTGCTGCTGGTAAATGGCTTGTGTTTCTGGCTATTGTGGTAAGCTAATATAATGCTATATTGTGTTTTCGCTGTAAAACYCTTAAGAAATCGGAAATATTGGCTGGAATCACAAGATGCCTGTCTTTCATTTGCTGTACACCATGTATTTTTCAGAAATGTTTTATGATGAGTATTTAGGTATTTGACGTTGGTGTCTGTAATTACTCTGGCTGCTTCGGTGCCATTTCTGACGGTAGCTGTGATGGTAGCTGCAATGTAAAACTGATTTATAGCTCAAATATGCAKATTTTTRGAACAAAACATAGATTTATTGAATAACATGTTATAAGACTGTCATCTGATGAAGTTGTTTCTTGGTTAGTTTGGTTGMTTCTTGGTTAGTTAGGTTGGTTTTGTGCATGCTACCTGTGCTGTGAAAAATGTCTGTCCTTTTTTGTATTTGGTGGTGAGCTAACATAAATATACGAGGTGTTTTCGCTGTAAAACATTTTAAAAATCGGACATGTTGGCTGGATTCACAAGATGTTTATCTTTCATATGCTGTATTGGACTTGTTAATGTGTGAAAGTTAAATATTTCAAAAAAATATATTTTGAATTTCGCGCCCTGCACTTGAAGTGGCTGTTGTCATATTGCGCCCGGCTTCGGGCTTGCAGCCCAAAGAAGTTTTAAGGTGAAGCTATTTTCCGGACAGTTTAGTCCTGTGTGTTTGGACTGGGATTTTTCATGCGCCCGTTGTGTTGGGCATGACCGTTGTTACTGTCGACAGTACTCCTAGAAGCTCTGATACACTTACTGTAGTTCAAGAACCAAAATAGATTTTTTCAAAGTCAATGTGTCATGTCATAGCTGACACCCCATTCTTTCTGCAGACATAATTAAATATTATTTCAGAGCAAATATTTATTTGGAAAACATGGACACATAAAAAACTGAGTGAGATTTTACAGAGATTCTGTTACCAAAGTTTGCATCTGCACAGTTATTTTGTAAAATGTTCAGTGCAAAATGTTAAAAGTAATTATTGTGCATAGAGTTGTATGGTTTGTTAAACTTTGAAATCAATGGTTTTTGTTTGGCATACATTTTAAATATAAAACCTGAGTCTCAGCGCAATTCTCTTACTGTGGAATTGACGTCATAAGTTATATTCTTCAAAACTTATAGGGTATATATCATTATTCATTTCTAAGTCCAAAAATTGATGTAGTAACTAAGGATTCTAGCTTTAAAGAAGTTCAAAGACAATCATATTCTCCAGCATAATTTCTCTTGAGTTAGGCTAATGTGTGGAAATGTGTGTTTTTATTTATTTATTTTTTACTCTGAGTACAGTCTGTCTCCGTCTCAAATGGCACCATATTCCCTTTATAGTGCACCACTTTTGACCAGAGCCCTTGTAAAACGTAATGCACTATATAGTGACATTTGGGACGCACACTGTTGTTGTTTGTCATATTGAGGTGTCATAACCATCCAAGTGAAAACAGATGAGAATATAGGAGTTTGGTTTATCCCACAAACACATTATGTAGCAGGCCAACCACTCTGTCTCCAGAGACACTGGGTCTGTCCCCAACTTCACCGATTATGTAGTAATCACTGTCCTAAAGAAAGAAAGAAAGAGGTCTATTCATAGCAAAACTAAAGTGCAGAACAACCATTAACAAAATCTATGGATGAATCTCAATTGTATCTCCTTGATTTCCTGTGTCCTCTCTCCTCATCTCCTTCTCAAAGTACATTGGAGAAGATATGAAGTTCCTTACCATATGAGCTCAATAACTTCCTGATTATGACTGATGTCACTTCCTGTTTTCCGAAGATGACAGTGCGGGGTGGGCAGCCGCCCTCTGCCCTGTGTGCGTGGGTGGTACTGCTCCTGTTGGTGGTCTCAGGTGAACCCTACCGGACCCCCTACAACCAGGAACAAGACCAGAACAGAGACAGGGACAGTGAGACAACAGACCCCAGGACAGACCCTAGGATAGACCCTAGGACAAACACCAGGGTCTACCACAGAGATGTCAGGTACTACTGCATACTACTCCTAGATACTACCCCTCTGAGTGGCACCCTATTCTCTATATAGTGCACTACTATTGACCAGGGTCCCTATATGGGCCAAAAGTATTGCACAAAATAGGGAATAGGTTGCCATTTGGGATGTATCCATTGACATTGTTTCTATGGCCCCTGGTAGTGAGGTGAGGGGTAAAGACTGTCGGCGGTGTTGTGACCCTGGAGAGCAGCCCCCTCATTATTCCAACCCCCACTACCCACAACAGTACCCACAGTACCAAGCGGTGCCACAGATCAACATCACCATCCTCAAAGGTAGGTGGCTCACCTGCACTACTACTGACTACCACATTAAGTTAAGTTCAAGTTAAGTAACTTGAACTTACGTACTTAAACTTAACCTTGTTCCCAGGCTCAATTTCTGAGGAGAGATGGTTGGTGGACGCAATTAACTTGAACTTAACTTCAACCGTTTGGAGAACCTGAATCACTGGGGGAAAGCACTTTCCATTTAAAGAGTTGCACAAGAACATCAAATGAGTGGTCCAGTGTAGCAGAAAGCAGATTGGTTAATTTGCCTTAAAGGTAAAGGGCCGAATAGCAAATGGGTCTGAAGTTAGCAACTGAAGCTCGTAACTAGCAACTACACACAATGCTTTCGAGATTCAGCGAGCCTCTCATACCTTTCTAACCAGAATAATGTCTCTGCCAAGATCAGTTCAGGGTCAGGCTAAACCACACAGGCATGCAGGGTCTTTGGCAAGCAGGATGAGCTTGGTGACTCTCCACAAAGATGAGAGGGGACAAACACTTTGGCTTTGTGGGTTAGTAAATTGTTCCCCAGGGTTAGGAAAAGCAGTGGGTTAGGACTCACTGGTGGGTTGTGAAACATTTTACTGGGTCTCAGCTTTAAGACTGGACTGTGTCTGCATTCCAAATGGCACCCTATTGCATACATAGTGCTTATGGGCCCTGGTCAAAATAAGGGCACTACGTAAGGAATAAGGTGTAATTTGGGACTCAAGTTGTGTCTTGGGGGATAATGATGAGGTGATTAAAGGCTTTGGGCGAAAACATGTTTGGGAACCAATGGGTTAGAAGAGGGGACAACAGCTGTGGGTATTTGTATCTGCCACGTTGTACATCTTGGATGCTGAGAATGTGAAAACAGATGTGGTACTGTAACTGTTATGGTGAATGACCACTAGCTATGCAAAGCAGTGGGCAAATCTGTGTCAGACACAAACACAATAATTTATCTGTAGTCTGACCTTAAACCATGACCTTTGACTGCATCCAATACCTGAGGTATTCTCTTCTTATTGCCTTGAAAAGTTGCATGTACTGGAGTTTTACTAACATTTCTACTTCTTCCTCCTCCAGGTGAGAAGGGGGACAGCGGCCAGCGAGGACCCTACGGTAAATCCGGTAAGTCTGGCCAGTCCGGCCCCCGAGGGCCCAACGGCATCAGGGGCACCAAAGGGAGCATAGGGACCCCGGGTGAACCCTGCAAGGCCCAGTACGCTGCTTTCTCTGTGGGCCGCAAGAAGGCCATCCACTCCAACGACTACTACCAGACCTTAGTGTTCGACACCGAGCTCGTCAACCTCTACGGCCACTTCAACATGTTCACCGGCAAGTTCTACTGCTACGTACCAGGGGTCTACTACTTCAGCCTGAACGTGCACACGTGGAACCAGAAGGAGACGTATGTGCACGTGATGCATAACGAGAGGGAGGTGGTGATCCTGTACGCTCAGCCCAGTGACCGTAGCATCATGCAGAGCCAGAGCCTGATGCTAGAGCTGGAGAGAGAGGACCAGGTGTGGGTCAGGCTGTTCAAAGGGGAGAGAGAGAACGCCATCTTCAGCGATGACTTTGATACCTACGTCACTTTCAATGGACACCTCATCAAGCCAAAGAGCGAAGGGTAGGGGGACGGTTGGGTCTATGTCCCAGGTGGCACCCTTTTCCCTATATAGTGCACTACTTTTGAGCAGAGCCATATGGGCCCTGGTCAAAAGTAGTGTACTATATAGGGGAGAATAGGGTGCTATTTGAGATGCGGACAGGGTTGTGGGCTTGTGTGATATTATGGACGTGTGAAACGAGATGGAGATAAAATCAGAAGAGTGATTGGTTCACAGTTCATAGTAGAATATCTCCTTAATTTTCTTATTGTGTTTTTTAATAAATGTATTTTATATAACATAATCCAGATAGCAAAATATATATTTTGATAAGTAAACCAAGCCAAGTCTTAATCTGGCAAAAACATGTTGCACACACAGTCCGATAAAGATTGAGGATCTTTTGGATGTTTTGTCAGGAAACCAAACAAAATGAATTCAAGATTGTCACTGTTGTGTTGTTGAGTTTAAAGTGCCTTGAGGGTGTGAAGAAGTGTCCTGCATCTGCAGCCATCACATAGCTGTACTGATGTCCCATTGGCCAGTAAACCTTAAAAAGTACTCCATGTCCCCCGGCAGCACTAAGTGTACATCCCAAATGGCACCGTATTCCCTATATTTTGCACTACTTTTGACCAGAACCCTATGGAGCCTGATGAAAATTTGTGCACTAAATAGGGAATAGGGTGCCATTTGGGATGGAGGCCATTTCATGAATTATGTATTTTGTGTGAGGGAAAGTATTATAATTCTTACCAAGTTTGCACTCAGATAAACCATATGTTAGGTTAAGAGCACCCCTCATAGCTTTCAAATGTAGATGTAGCGATAGATCATCTTTTTGAGTTTCACAAAGATTGCTATTAAATTACACTGTAAACATATCCTAAAACAAGTAGTGATAGGGCTTACCCAGGAAAAACTTCCAAAAAGGACTAATTCACAGTGAACAGGAGATGGAGCACTTTATATCTTGTTATTCAGGCTTTATTCCCTGACTGGATGAACTACACAGGTATACTTCATATATCATAAAACATTTCATACAACCTAGACTAGATAAAGCAACAAGTGCTAGAAGTGAATGAGACAAGTGAATGAGAATGTCCACAGTTCAGTGACTGTGGACATTCAAAACCTGTAAGCAAACCTCTTTCCATTCAGATAGAAAAGGTCACTCCATTTCTGCAGTGTTGTCTGTCTGACATTTGTAGACTGTAGTCAGCCCTGTCTGTGGAGTTGTTGTACTAGGGTGGGGTTGCCCTTTGAATATTTGAATAAAAAACCCAGCGCCAATATTGACAACATTGGTCCAGTGTGGATGTAACCCAGCCTCCATAATACAACAATAGACTCAGCTTTACTGAAGATACAATATCGGTTTAGCAATAATGGAAATGATAATCGCATAGGGCACATATACAATAATAATACATGGTGCTTTACCTGTTCAATGGTGCTGTTTAGATTTGAGCAACAATCAATATATATATTATTGAGTTGTGCAAAGTATTTGATATATACTATGTTTTTAGTTTTTTTATATAATGTATTGTGAAGTGTAATGTGTTAGACCTCAGTGGTGTAGAAAATATCTACCAAAATATGAATATCTTAAACAAAATATTTTGCCACAAGCCAGTATTCACTTTCCATGAAACCTCGAGTCATTGAAAATGTCCAGGGGGGTTTCATAAATATTATTTTTTATACGAGTTGACATCCCTAGAGCTCACTGTTAGCCTCCAAGGCCAAGGCCCCATTCCAAACCAAACCCCCACACACTATCCCTGCATCCTAGTTGGGCCCTGTTCAAAACCAAACCCCCACACCCTATCCCTGTGTCCTAGATGGGCCTTGTTCCAAACCAAAACAAACCCTCACAACCTATGTCCTAGTTGGGCCCCGTTCCAAACCAAACCCATATACCCTATCAATGGGTCCTAGTTCGGTCCTTGTGCAAACCAAACCCTCACACATTTTTAAAATGTATATTTTAGTAGACGATCTTATCCAGAACTACTTACAGTAATGAGTGCATACATTTTCATACTGGTCCACCGTGGGATTCAAACCCACAACGCTTTCATTGCAAGCACCATGCTCTACCAACTATCCATGGGTCTTAGTTGACTTTCCCTCATGGTTCTGAAGGGCCTCTTTTCAAACCAAACCATCACATGAAAAAAGTATCTAGGGAGAAAGGCCAGATATTGAATTTGGTTTGGAATTAGATTCCAGGAAATACTTAGCCGAGACCAGAATTGCCAGGAAATGTTTTAGTGCCTGCAGACATACATGTTTTCTATAATAGACTGTTGACTAAGGCTGTTCAGCCACTATGCATTGTTTAAAGTAGTTTTGATACGATCAAGTTGAGTATGTATATGGACCATATTCATTAAAAAGACAAATAAATAATGATCTGTTGTTTGAGTGATAGGGTACATGAGACATATGGTGGTTTTGCATGCTTGTTTAGTTGTGTGTGTGTGCCTGTATTGTATAGGGTGTGTCTCTATTTCTCCTGGCTATTTGATGGTGTGTACCTGCCAAACTTTCTCGGTGGACACAGTGGAATGTGCTTGGGAGAACAAAGCACACCAACCCAAACCCAGAACCAAACTGTAGACAGCAAATATTATGCCTCTGTCTTTCTTAGTTACTACTTTCTCTCTCCACCCTCTCTCTGTCTGTGTCCCTCTCTCTCTCTCTCTCTCTCTCTCTTCTCGCTCTCTCAATTCAATTCAAATTTCAATTCAATTAATTCAATTCAAGGGGCTTTATTGGCATGGGAAACTTGTTAACATTGCAAAAGCAAGTGAGGTAGATAATACACAAAAGTGAAATAAACAAAAATTAACAGTAAACTTTACACATACAGAAGTTTCAAAACAAGAAAGACATTACAAATGTCATATTATATATATACAGTGTTGTAACAATGTACAAATGGTTAAAGCACACAAGTTAAAATAAATAAGCATAATATTGGGTTGTTTTACAATGGTGTTTGTTCTTCACTGGTTGCCCTTTTCTTGTGGCAACAGGTCACAAATCTTGCTGCTGTGATGGCACATGTGGAATTTCACCAGTAGATATGGGAGTTTATCAAATTGGATTTGTTAAATTCTTTGTGGATCTGTGTATCTGAGGGAAATATGTCTCTCTAATATGGTCATACATTGGGCAGGAGGTTAGGAAGGTCAGAGTTTCCACCTCATTTTGTGGGCAGTGAGCACATAGCCTGTCTTCTCTTGAGAGCCATGTCTGCCTACGGCGGCCTTTCTCAATAGCAAGGCTATGCTCACTGAGTCTGTACATAGTCAAAGCTTTCCTTAAGTTTGGGTCAGTCACAGTGGTCAGGTATTCTGCACTGTGTACTCTCTGTTTAGGGCCAAATAGCATTCTAGTTTGCTCTGTTTTTTTGTTAATTCTTTCCAATGTGTCAAGTAATTATTTTTTGTTTTCTCATGATTTGGTTGGGTCTAATTGGCTGTTGTCCTGGGGCTCTGTGGGGTGTGTTTGTGTTTGTGAACAGAGCCCTAGGACAAGCTTGCTTAGGGGACTCTTCTCCAGGTTCATCTCTGTAGGTGATGGCTTTGTTATGGAAGGTTTGGGAATCGCTTCTCTTTTAGGTGGTTGTAGAATTTAACGGCTCTTTTCTGGATTTTGATAATTAGTGGGTATCGGCTATTCTGCTCTGCATGCATTATTTGGTGTTCTACGTTGTACACGGAGGATATTTTTGCAGAATTCTGCATGCAGAGTCTCAATTTGGTGTTTGTCCCATTTTGTGAAATCTTGGTTGGTGAGCAGACCCAGACCTTACAACCATAAGGGCAATGGGCTCTCTCTCTCTCTCTCTCTTCTCTCTTCTCTCTCTCTCTCTCTCTCTCTCTTCTCTCTCTCTCTCTCTCTCTCTCTTCTTCTCTCTCCTCTTCTCTCTCTCTCTTCTCTCTCTCTCACTCTCTTTCTCTCTCTCTTCTCTCTCTCTCTCTCTCTCTCTCTCTCTCTCTCCTCTCTCTCTCTCTTTCTCCTCTCTCTCCTCTCCCCTTTTCTTGACCCCAATACCATGCGCACAACAGGGACATATTGGTTATGGCATGCAGTAGTCATGCACACACACACAGAAATAAGAGCAATTTTGAAATGTCATAACTTTTTTGCGACAGTAAAAGCATTGAATAATTTCTATAGGCTCCTGGTTTTGCAGAGGTCTTCTTCTGCCCTCTTGTGGCTCGGATTGGTAAAGCAGCTCTGTGTTTGATCCTGACCAATTCCCTGTCCTATCCTGGCCTGTCTTGGCTCAATCCCAGCACTCCTCCTGTTCAACACACACACACTTCACAAACACACTGTCAGCACTACACTAACCCCCTCCCCCCACACACACACACAACCCGTACACCCTCACCTCAGTATCTCTGGCCTCCAGCCATTTAGCCACTAGCAAGAATGAGCTGCAAAATACAAGCATAAAAAATGGAAGAAAAGGTAACACCAGTAGTCTTTTTTCCCTCCCCTCCTCATTGTCTCACTCTCTCCTTCTCTCTTCCCTTGATGAAGATAAGTGATTTAAAAAGCTTTTACCCGCGGGGGTAGAGTGAACCGAGTATAAATAAGCTATGAGAATAGATTAGTGTGTAGGGGTAATCAGCAGATGCCGGAGCCAGGGAATCTCCCAAGCGCAGCATAAATGCATAGAGAAAGATGGCAGCTAAAATGGCTGACACCATTTTAGCTGACCACATCACTCACACAGGGAGATATCACTGTCTGTACGGGGTGGTTAGCAATGGGGTCTACGTGTTGTACTACCTACCAGTAGAGCTGTTAGCTTTAACTCTGAATTTACTCTAATATTTTTCTATTGGAGTAAAATAGTCCTGTGTTTACTTACAGGTGAAATGCTGAAGTTGTGGTTGGAAGATTCTCTGACAATGCAGAGTGAAAAGTATAAGAAATGTTTTTCCCTCTGAGTGGCAGTGTGGGTGTTTTAATGAGCTTGAAATGCTAGGGTTAGTGTTCAACCAAAACCCAAGCCTCAACCACAACCCTAGCTTCATGTCCACCTCCCAGTTCAACCCTGACCCTCAACCCCTACCCTTATGCTAATCCTCTCCTCTCAAGCTATCATTTAGAGAAATCCTTGACTTTGAAATAATCATAAGCACACTCTCACTTCAGGTGGTATACCGTATTTGACTATATACCGGTACTGATGCACGGACCAGTTTGGGTTTTTACTCTACCTTGTATAAGGGTATTTCAAAGTTTGGTTTGGTAAATGTGTTACGCTACTCTGCCGTGTGTAATGTCTGTTTTTATAGTTTATTTGTTTGCTACTTGAGTCATCGCTCTCCTGTCTCCTTCCACACACACCAAGCCCCGCACCCTTTCACTTAACCGGTCACAACCACTTGCCTTTCACTTGCAGTGATAGTCTGCATGGTCAATGCCGCAGATGCCGCAACAATATGTTGGTGATAACAATGCTGCTTTCCACTTTGCTTATTAATATATATATATATATATCCATTCTATAATTACACAATTCGTTTCTGTATCTTACTGTCTGCAAACACCTAGCTAGTTTGGATTTTCTTAGCAAGTTGTAGCTAAAATAAATTGTGGTAACCACTAATGTTAATCTATAGTTAGCTTGATAGCTAGCCTGTAGCTAGTTGATACAGCCTGGTACCAGTGCCGAGGAGTATTCTACAAAGCAAGCTAGATCTATTCTGGGTTTTATAACCAGCTTCACGTTCCTTAAATCACGGCTCAGTGATTTCATGCAGGGTAAATGGAGGTAGCCGTGAGTTAGCCTGCCCCGGAACAGGGTAGTTCTGAAGGATTCGTTGCCATAGAAATATGCCTGTCTAAAGGTTAGCCACTTTCGTATGACCCATTATCGTTGATCCAGAAAGGAAAAGGTGAAGCAAGAGGGATGTTGTAACTGAGACCAAAATCTGCCTTCTCCAGCAGGAGGAGTTTTTTTATGGAGGTCAATGAGGGTCAATTGGCTTATTTGCTAAGTGTGGCTTATTTGATCGAATAGAAGTTTCGTAATGATTAGGTTGTTACAAGTGTTCTGATATAAGTAGGACACGTGACATACTGGCAACTTGGAGAAAAAACATTTTATATCGGAGTTGTGCCTAGTCGTCACTAGTTACCACAGCCACAAAGTCATAAACACCGCCTATTTATGCAATTCCTCTTTTTGAAATGTAATTCTAAACCTAACCCTAACCTCTACCTCACTGCTAACCTTAACTTTACATTCAGACCAAAAATAAATGTTTTGTTTTTCTGAATTTTTACAATATAGACAATTTGACTTTGTGGCTGTGGTAACTAGTCAAAACCGTTGTGCATGTATCTGCCCTCTCATTGGCTGGAATGGTCCCACTTGATCTTGCCTCCTTCCGAATGTCTTCTATTTTTGAAGAGATTTATTTTAATTGTTAGAGTGGCTACTAGAGTATCTGGTCAATATAATAGATAATCTCTGGTTGAACTCAAGAGTTGACCAAAGTTACTTCACTAATTCCTCAAACCTGCTTCATACTATACCCCTCTGTTGTAGGCCTAGATCAGCATGTTGTTTGTGCAACAGTATATTCTAAATCAGAGAGGAATAGGTGGAGCATGAATATTTGATCTATATTAAAGCTACACTACATCAAGTAAGAGACAACAATTAATGTAACATCTAATTAGGGTCCACTGGGACACAGACCAACACTTTGGTTCCTACCCTGTCACATGTTGTCATGTCAACCAACACTGCATTCAAAGTGCCCACTATATTATTCCAACTTTTGGATGAAGTAAAAACACTTAGAAAAACACTTAGAATGTATGTGTTGCCACCCTAGGTTCATTCACTCCTCATAAAGCATATTTAGAACGTGTTTTTATTTAAAAAAAACATGTCACTTGCTTTGTAAACAACAGGTGTTTTCTTACTTACGGGCTCCTCCCAACAATGCAGAGAGAGAAATAATAGAAAAATAATAACATGAGGAATAAATACACAATGATAACTTGGCTATATACATGGGGTAAGTACCAAGTCGATGTGTAGGAGTACGAGGTAATTGAGGTAGATACAGTATGTACATGTAAAGTACATAAGTAAAAATTCTTTAAAGTACTACTTAAGTAGTTTTTTGGGGTATCTGTACTTTACTATTTATATTTTAGATTTTTTTTTAATTTTAGGAAAAATGTATGTAGTAAAAAGTACATTATTTTCTTTAGGAATAGTGAAGTAAAAGTAAAAGATGTCAAAAATATAAATAGTAAAGTACAGATATTTTTACTTAAGTACTTTACACCACATTGTCAACAGCCTACTTGAGTTACGAGGTATTTTGCTAAATGAAGCACTACTTGAACCACGTCTGGCGCTACTGAAAGAGGTGCGTCTTTCTCATCAATGTCACTGTTCACAGTTTACTATTGTTTCAACAGGGTGTTATTCCCTTTATAATGGGAGTTGAGACATGTAGTTAACAGCATAAGAAAGCAAAAATTATTCCCTTTTTAATCAGTAGATAGCCGCATTTGGTGTGTGTTTTCTTTTGCCTTGTGTTTGATTTGTGAGCTTAAATTTGGTGGGCAGGCTTTTGTTATACATGAAACATGAAAGTAGACCCCTAGACTAATGAATATGCAATTTGCCTTCATCAAAATAATGTTTTTTTGTTGAATATTTCATTCTGGAACCTGCCTAGGTTTAGGGGTGTAACCTATTCTGAATGGTACATTATAGCACAGGCTCGCCAACCTTTTCTAGCATGAGAGCTACTTAAAAAATATGAAACGTGGAGAGCTACTCATTTTTTTCTTGCTTTCAAATAGGCGCATTCTTATCTTCTCCCTTCCCCTGCAACTCTTCCCTGTGTCCTTAGTGTAGAAGACAAAGTAGTGCACTGTTTTCTGTCAATATACCTAGTAAAATAATGGTTAATAAACAACTCTAAAGGGGGACCCTATAAAATCTGTGATTTTTATTTTTCCAAATTATGTTTTATCCGTTTTATTTTTCCTGGCTTCCGATTTTGTTAATAGAGAAACAACTAAATTGTATGTTCTGAGTTCATGTCAATGCTTAAATCACATCCGAAGACAATATTTTCGGGGGGTCTGGAAGAAAGATAACAATTGTTTTGTTGTGTAATTCCCCTTTAATTGTGCATCTAGCGAGTGAGGAATGGGCCATCTAATGTGCCGGTCCAGTAATGGTTCTGTACTGCTGCTGCTCATTTCATGGCAAAGTTTGCAAATAACAATTAAAATACACTGAACCAAAATATAAACGCAACATGCAACCATTTCAAATATTTTACTGAGTTACAGTTCATATAAGGAAACCAGTCAATTTAAATACATTCATTAGGCCCTAATCTATGGATTTCACATGACTGGGAATACAGATATGCATCTGTTGGTCACAGATACATTCAAAAAAGGAAGGGGTATGGATCAGAAAACCAGTCAGTATCTGGTGTGACCACTACTTGCTCATGCAGGACAACAAATCTCCTTCGCATAGACTTGCTGGATATTGGCGGGAACTGGAACACGCTGTCGTGCACGTTGATCCAGAGCGTCCCAAACATGCTCAATGGGTGACATGTCTGAGTATGCAGGCCATGGAAGAACTGGGACATTTTCTGCTTCCAGGAATTGTGTACAGATCCTTGTGAAATGGGGCTGTGCACTACCATGCTGACACATGAGGTGATGGCGGCAGATGAATGGAACAACAATGGGCCTCAGGATCTCGTCACGGTATCTCTGTGCATTCAAATTGCCATCGATAAAATGCAATTGTGTTTGTTGTCCGTAGCTTACGAACCCCACCGCCACCATGGGGCACTCTGTTCACAACGTTGACATCAGCAAACAGCTTGCCCACACGACGCAATAGACAATTCTCTAAAACAACGTTGGAGGCAGCTTGCCAATTGCACACTCCCTCAAAACTTGAGACATCTGTGGCATTGCGTTGTGTGACAAAACTGCACATTTTAGAGTGACCTTTTATTGTCCCCAGCACAAGTTGCACCTTTGTAATGATCGTGCTATTTAATCAGCTTCTTGATATGCCACACCTGTCAGGTGGATGGATTATCTTGGCAAAAAAAGAAAAGCTCAACATTTGAGAGAAATACGCTTTTTGTACGTATGGAACATTTCTGTGATCTTTTATTTGTGCTCAGGAAACACGGGACCAACACCTTACATGGTGAATTTATATTTTTGTTCAGTGTAGGTACAAATGAAATACTTACTCATGATATACTGTACTGCCAGATACAGTTGAAGTTGGAAGTTTACATACACCTTAGCCAAATACATTTAAATTCTGTTTTTGACAAGTCCTGACTTTTAATCCTAGTAAAAATTCCCTGTCTTAGGTCAATTAGGATCACCACTTTATTTTAAGAATGTGAAATGTCAGAATAATAGTAGAGAGAATGATTTATTTCACCTTTTATTTATTTCATCACATTCCCAGTGGGTCAGAAGTTTACATACACTCAATTAGTATTTGGTAGCATTGCCTTTAAATTGTTTAACTTGGGTCAAACATTTCTTGTAGGCTTCCACAAGCTTCCCACAATAAGTTGGGTGAATTTTGGCCCATTCCTCCTGACAGAGATGGTGAAACTGAATCAGGTTTGTAGGCCTCCTTGCTCGCACACACTTTTTCAGTTCTGCCCACAAATTTTCTACAGGATTGAGGTCAGGGCTTTGTGATGGCCATTCCAATACCTTGACTTTGTTGTTCTTAATCCATTTTGACACAACTTTGGAAGTATGCTTGGAGTCATTGTCCATTTGGAAGACCCATTTGCGACCAATTTTTTACTTCCTGACTGATGTCTTGAGATGTTGCGTCAATATATCCACATAATTTTCTGCCTCATGATGCCATCTATTTTGTGAAGTGCACCAGTCCCTCCTGCAGCAAAGCACCCCCACAACATGATGCTGCCACCCCCGTGCTTCACGGTTGGGATGGTGTTCTTCGGCTTGCAAGCCTCCCCCTTTTTCTTCCCAAAATAACGATGGTCATTCTGGCCAAACAGTTCTATTTTTGTTTCATCAGACCTGAGGACATTTCTCCAAAAAGTACAATCTTTGTTCCCATGTGCAGTTGCAAACCGTAGTCTGTTTTTTTTATGGCGGTTTTGGAGCAGTGGCTTCTTCCTTGTTGAGTGGCCTTTCAGGTTATGTCGATATAGGACTCATTTTCTTGTGGATATAGATACTTTTGTACCTGTTTCCTCCAGCAGTTTCACAAGGTCCTTTGCTGTTGTTCTGGGATTGATTTGCACTTTTCGCATCAAAGTACGTTCATCTCTAGGAGACAGAACGCGTCTCCTTCCTGAGCGGTATGATGGCTGCGTGGTCCCATGGTGTTTATACTTGTGTACTATTGTTTGTACAGATGAACGTGGTATCTTCAGGCGTTTGGAAATTGCTCCCAAGGATGAACCAGACTTGTGGAGGTCCACAATTTTTTTTCTGAGGTCTTGGCTGATTTCTTTTGATTTTCCCATGATGTCAAGCAAAGAGGCACTGAGTTTGAAGGTAGGCCTTGAAATACATCCACAGGCACGCCTATCAGAAGCTTCTAAAGCCATGACATCATTTTCTGGAATTTTCCAAGCTGTTTAAAGGCACAGTAAACTTCGTGTATGTAAACTTCTGACACACTGGAATTGTGATACAGTGAATTATAAGTGAAATAATCTGTCTGTAAACAATTGTTGGAAAAATTACTTGTGTCATGCACAAAGTAGATGTCCTAACCGACTTGCCAAAACTATAGTTTGTTAACAGTACATTTGTGGAGTGGTTGAAAAACAAGTTTTAATGACTCCTACCTCAGTGTATGTAAATTTCCGACTTAACTGTAAGCCTACCTCTCAGTTAACACTTAGTATTTCTGTCAACCCACAAGATGGTAATCACATCAACTGGCTGGCTACACACATAGTGATAGACAAAAGCGCGCACCACACAGACAGACAGGGGCAATAATGCTGGAAATGTATTGGCATATATTGTGTTAGGTTTGGATTTTTAACCCAATAGTGGCTAACCAGGGGTGGGATAATGTCAACTTTGCCTTGATTAGATAGGAGCTGGAGCTTGAGGTGTCTGGAAGGCACTGCACGATCAATCCGACATCTACATTGGCCGTGCAGCATTTATGGTGATATGGCCTCTGCAGAAGTCAGGGCATTCATACTTCTTGCGCATCACCGAGCAGCGCACAGCTGTTGTGAAGAAAGATGTCAAGGAAGTGAGTTTGTGTTCTGCATTGTTAAAAAATTTGAGAGGTGCACAGCGATGCAGTACGGAGCTCAATTTGGCCTCTGCGTGCCTTTCGGAGATTTGCAATTGCATCCCACCATTCATATGGTGCCTCTGACGACATAGTCGGATCAAGCATTAATTGGCTCTGATACTTGTGAGATTTGTTTTTGACAGTTTGTGTTGTAACACTTGAAGATTGCATGTACTTTCAGAATTGGTTGGCGAGCTACTCATAGGTGGGCTGTGAGCTACGGGTAGCTAGCGATCGACCTGTTGGAGACCATTAGCAAAAAGCCTAAAATAGAGGAGACACATTTATTATTCCAAAGCTGCAGCTCGTAGTTAGAACACATATTTCCCTGATTTAATCAACCAGTACATTTTGAATTAGTGATAAACTGTCATGATTTGGCAAGGAATGTAGCTTGTCCGCAGTTTTGTTTGTGTATCCCATCAGTTAGATATGTTTTTATAGGCAGTAATTTCTATAGGCCTAATGGGAGCTGTGTGTAGGGAGCGGTCAGTTCGAAATGGAGTGCAAGACAAATAACAGGGGAAAATAGAATGTAGGTAGAACTGTGATCACTTGGCTAGGTATATTTTTTGTTGTGAGTCGCTAATGCACATTAAAAATGGAAGGAACACTGGAGTCAAAGTGAATTAAAACCTCTTAAGGATCTCTACAGATCAGTATCCCACCCTCGGGACGGTTGAGCTAATGTGCGCTAATGTGATTAGCATGACATTTTAATTAACAAGAACATTTCCCAGGAAATAGACATATCTGATATTGGCAGAAAGCTTAAATTATTGTTAATCTAACTCCACTGTCCAATTTACAGTAGCTATTACAGTGAAATAATATCATGCTATTGTTTGAGGAGAGTGCACAGTTATGAACTTGAAAAGTTATTAATAACCCAATTAGGCACATTTGGGCAGTCTTGATACAACATTTTGAACATAAATACAATGGTTCATTGGATCAGTCTAAAACTTTGCACATACACTGCTGCCATCTAGTGGACCAAATCTAAATTGCGCGTGGGCTAGAAACTTCATTGCTCCCTAGCGGTCGTACCACGCAATAGGATTTGACATGGAATTTTATAAAATGTTCTTATTGTTTTAATGGAAAACCTTTTTTTTCTTCTTCCAATTTGTCACATCCCTAGCCTCTATGGGATAAGGCCTATAGGTACTAGTGCGCAAATCAACCAGGCAGTTAAAATATATCACGCACACCTATGATCAAAATGTATCTAATATATCTAAATATATCAAACACACACCTTTGATCAAAATGTATCTAATATATCTAAATATATCAAACACACACCTATGATTAAAATGTATCTAATATATCTAAATATATCAAACACACCTATGATCAAAATGTATCTAATATATCTAAATATATCAAACACACACCTATGATCAAAATGTATCTAATATATCTAAATATATCAAACACACACCTATGATCACAACGCCTGTGACGTTCACACTGGGGAACATAACGACAGGTCCCCAGGGGGGTTCTGTTCGATGGTGAAGTACGGGGGGCTATCAAGGAGCTGGATACGAAGGAGTATATATGTGAGGGCCACAAGCAATATACATTTTTAATTCAGAGTTCACTTTGAATACCCACACATCGCAGTATATGTATTAGCATATGCCGACATAGCCTAATAAATAATCTACCTCCCAAGGCAGGCAGCGCAACATTAATATTTTATGTGAGAAGTAGGCTCTACCTCAATGTATCCCTGCATTTTTAAACATATATTCTTGTGGGTTTATTTTTCATTATGGTTTATGTTATATTAAAGATTGAACTCCTGCTCGCTTATGATTCACATGGGGATGAGACGTCAATTCGCCGGACAAGACCACTCTTTACTGGAGAGACACTCTCTGCTCACCATACCTGGAGGGTGATATTCCATAAGACAACACATACATGGAAGGGAAAGGTGGAAAGTGAGAGAGAGAGAAAAGAGAGAGAAGGAGAGAGAGAAAGAGAGAGAGAGAGTTGTTCTCTCTCTCTTCGGAACTAAAAAGGTCCGTCATGTTCCAGCGGGTCTAGTTGTTGTCTGGTTGGACACCGCATTGCTCCCATATAAATCCTGGGGACAGTGACTGTTTAAGTCATATTAATGCATAATCAATACAGCGCACACCAACCGGGCTCTTCCTTCAGTCCCGATCTCTCTCTCCCTATTTCTCTCTCCCTATCTCTCTCTCTGGTCAATCGATACAGGGACAGCGGCAGCTGTGTCAGCTCCACGGAAAGCACCTTGTGTGCACTAGATGACATCAATGCCGCTTGTCAGGTGTGTGAGCGTGCATGTGTGTGTGTGTGAGGGCGTGTTTGTGTGCATCTGTGTATTTATATCAGGGGAAGAAATGGTATGTTGACAAAGAAAGAAAGGGAGAGAGTGCAGTGCAGTGCTGTTCTCCACTCTTCGTCTGCAGATGTGAGCATCGTTGTTAATTAATTAACAGCAATCAGTGCAGGTAAAAGATCCGCTCCCTTTCTCTTTAATGTCTCTACATCAGTCAGAGGATAGATGGAAGGAGAGAGAGTGGCGGAGAGAGAGGGAGAGCGAGAGAGTGTTCAAGACTACTGGGATGATGAACGAATGAAAGGGTGGGGAGTTTGTGACAGAGAGAGAGAGAGCTGAGGTGTAATGTGATCAGTCATCATTTTTTGTAATATTCCTCAGGATTATGTGGCAGTTGCCAGCGATGTAGTTACAGAAAAAGTGATTTTAAGCTTTATAGCCATTGGCTGAGGCTGGGTTCACCTTTGACCCCTTTTGTTCAGTATGTCACCATTCCATGTAAGACACAGCGTCTTCCGGGCCTTGATGGTGATAGCAGCACTGGTCAATTACCATCCACAGAGCTTCCAGACAAAAGCATTCTTTCTCTCTCCCTCTCTCTCTCGCTGCCTACCTGCCTGGTACACATCCCTTCGTTTCTCTCTCTGTCCTTTTTCAGAAAAATAAATAACAAGGAACAAAAATGCCTGAATGACTAAAAGTTTCAGTTATGCAAGAAAAATATTAAACTAGAGAGAGATAGCGGGGAAAGAGACAGAGAGAGAGAGAGAGACTAAAGGAAAAACTACATGATTTCACGTGACATTTTCACACGTTTTGCACGTGTTTTTGGAATACAAAACATGATTATGTGGATTTTTACATGTGAAACTATGTGTTTTTGAACACCTAACATGTGATCGTATAACCATGTGGATGAAAATTCTCACATGAGATTTCAGGTGATGATGCCCTCAATGAGTCTTTATGATACACACAGTGCTTTTAATAACATAGTGTTTTCAACTTACATATTTAACACACATGACTGCATTGTGTGTTTATTTATACAGTCCTTATTCAACATGTCTTTACTTGGGATTTGAACTCACAACCTCTTAGTTCACTGCATTCCAATCTTCTTGCTACGCCACTATGTCTGTGTCAACAACTGATTTCACTTGTATTCCTACACTTTGGACTTCAAAGTCAATCTCAGCTTTGTTAAAAATATACTCATTAAAACAGAATAATATGGCCCACCAACATTAGACAACTATACAGAACCCTAAAATAGCTGAAATAAGTCAATGAAATCAATGATGAGAGAATAGTCAGAATAATCGATAGCAGTACAGATGGCACTCTGTGCAAAAGAGTATAGGTAATGAATTGTATGGTAATGCTACAGACTTTCTGGTGCAGCTGAGAGGTCAGTGTACCATCACTGCAAAGGTTGTGATTTCAAATCCCAGGTTGGGTCTTCTTTTCACATGTGAAGTGTTCCAAAAACACATATTTACACATGTTAAATGTCACGTGAAGCCTTCCAAAAACACGTGTTCACATGTAAAATGTGAAGTGTTACAAAAACTAATTTTCACAAGTGAAATGTCACCTGTGAAGTGTTCCAGAAACACATATTTTCAAATGTGAAATGTCACGTGAAGTATTCCAAAAATGTGTTCACGTGAAGTGTTCCAAAAACACGTTTTCATATGTAAAATATCACCTACAGTGTATTCAGACCTCTTGACTTTTTCCACATTTTGTTACGTTACAACCTTATTCTAAAATGTATTAAATACTTTTTCCCCCTGATCAATCTACACACAATACCCCATAATGACAAAGCAAAAATTGGTTTTTAGAAATGTTTGCAAATGTATAAAAAAAAACCCAGGACTATCACATTTACATAAGTATTCAGACCCTTTACTCAGTACAAGGTCTCTCCAGAGATGTTCGATCGGGTTCTGGGTTCTGGCTGGGCCACTCAAGGAAATTCAGAGACTGCTTAGGGTCGTTGTCCTGTTGGTAGGTGAACCTTCGCCCCAGTCTGAGGTCCGCTCAAGGATCGCTCTGCAGTTTGCTCCGTTCACCATTCCCTCGATCCTGACTAGTCTCCCAGTCCCTGCCACTGAAAAACATCCCCACAGCATGATGCTTCCGCCACCATGCTTCACCGTAGGGATGGTGCCAGGTTTCCTCCAGACGTGACACTTGGCATTCAGGACAAAGAGTTCAATCTTGGTTTCATCAGACCAGAGAATCTTGTTTCTCATGGTCTGAAAGTGCTTTAGGTGCCTTTTGGCAAACACCAAGCAGGCTGTCATGTACCTTTTTTTGAGGAGTGGCTTCCGTCTCAATCATAAAGGCCTGATTGGTGGAGTGCTGCAGAGATGGTTGTCCATCTGGAAGCTTCTCCCATCTCAACAGATGAACTCTGGTGCTCTGTCAGAGTGACCATCGGGTTCTTGGTCACCTCCCTGTCCAAGGCTCTTCTCCCCTGATTGCTCAGTTTGGCCGGGCGGCCAGCTCTAGGAAGTCTCTTTGTCGTTCCAAAGTTCTTCCATTTAAGAATGATGGAGGCCACTGTGTTCTTGGGGACCTTCAATGCTGAAGACATTTTTTGGTACCCTTCCCCAGATCTGTGCCTCGACATAATCCTGTCTCGGAGCTCTACGAAGAATTCCTTCGACCTCATGGCTTGGTTTTTGCTCTGACATGTACTGTCAACTGTGGGACCTTATATAGACAGGTGTGTGCCTTTCCAAATCATGTCCCATCAATTGAATCCAATCAAGTTGCAGAAACATCTCAAGGATGATCAATGCAAACAGGATGCATCTGAGATAATTTTCGAGTCTCATAGCAAAGGGTCTGAATAATTATGCAAATAAGGTATTTGTTTTTTATTTCTTATAAATTTGCAAAAATGTATAAAAACCTGTTTTCACTTTTTCATTATGGGATATTGTGTGTAGATTGATGAGGAAAAACATTAATTTAATACATTTTCGAATGAGGCTGTAACATAACAACATGTGGAAAAGTCAAGGGGTCTGAATACTTTCCGAATGCACTGTATGGTGGTTGAAAAACACGTTTTCACATGAAAATGTTAAGTGAAGTGTTCCACGAACACGTTTTCGTGTGAAATGTCACGTGAAGTGTTCCAAAAACACATGTTTTCAAGTGTGAAATGTCACGTGTTCCAAAAACACGTTTTCACATGTTAATTATCACCTGAAATGTCACATGAAGTATTCCATAAACTTGTTTTCACATTTCAAATGTCATGTGAAGTCATCCAAAAACATATTTTCATGTGAAATCATGTGGTTAAACATGTGATAACATAAAACTACACTGTTAGCCATTGCTGTTAATTTTGCAGTAAATATTTGTCATTTTACAGTACATTTCTACAGTAATAGTGTTTTGCTATATACACTACCGTTCAAAAGTTTGGGGTCACTTAGAATTGTCCTTGTTTTTGAAAGAAAAGCACATTTTTTGTCCATTAAAATAACATCAAATTGATCAAATATACAGTGTAGACTTTGTTAATGTTTTAAATGACTATTGTAGCTGGAAACGGCAGATTTTTTATGGAATATCTACATAGGTGTACAGAGGCCCATTATCAGCAACCATCATTCCTGTGTTCCAATGGCATGTTGTGTTAGCTAATCCACGTTTATCATTTTATGTAATGATGTACGTTGAGAGTCGGGAAGCAAGTTCAGGGAGTGAGTGTTTTAATAAAATAAACATAATACAAAACATGAGACACTAACAGCACACAAACAAGAAACAATAACACCTGGGGAAAGAACCAAAGGGAGTAACATATATAGGGAAGGTAATCAGGGAAGTGATGGAGTCCAGGTGAGTCTGATGATGTGCAGGTGGCGTATCGATGGTGACAGGCGTGCACCATAACGAGCAGCCTGGTGACCTAGAGGCCGGAGAGCACACGTGACATTTTAAAAGGATAATTGATCATTAGAAAACACTTTTGCAATTATGTTAGCACAGCTGTTGTGCTAATTAAAGAAGCAATAAAACTTATTTAGACTAGTTGAGTATTTGGAGCATCAGCATTTGTGTGTTCGAATACAGGCTCAAAATGTCCAGAAACAAATAACTTTTTACTCTTCCAAAAGTAATCAGCATACTGTCCATAAATGGTAACACATTGATTTAGCTGTGAAATTCCAGGAACTAGTTGTAGATTTACTGTATTTTCACCATAACTTGACAAAAACCTCCAGGGCACCACGACACAATGTTCTGAGAAAGTCCTAAAAATGTCCTTGGGTTGTCCCTGGATAAAACCATAAACTAGATAAAACCTGCAGGAAACAATGAAAATGAATTAATGTTAATTTAAAGTAAAGTATTCTAAATTAAATTTGACATTTCGGCGTTCACATGTGCTCAAATGCACGTTATTTAATGGTATTGCGTTGAAACGTTGCATCCCCATGTTTTCAGCTCATATGTTGTCACATTTGTAGTGTCAATGTATCACGTTCAAATATTTAATCCTCATGTGTTAAAAAAAATCATGAGATTGTGTTTTCACGTGCTCACGTGTAGTTTCATGTTCTCACATGTTGACATTTTGAATCGCCATGTTGTCACATTTATTTCACATAAATAGTACATGTGCTCACAGTTTTATGTTGTCACATGTTGAGAGAGATTTAAGGAGATCAGTCAGTCTCTGTCTATCTATTTGTAATATTCTACAGGCCCTTATGACGGTTGGGTACAGTCCTCTGATGTTGTTTTTTGGCGCACACACACACACACACACACACACACACACACACACACACACACACACACACACACACACACACACACACACACAACACACACACACACCAACACACACAACCACACACACACACACACACACACACACACACCACAGACTTTTGGCTGATTCCACTTAATTGTGGTCGATTAGTGGCATGGGGCTTGGAGACAAAGATGGTATCTATGTGTTTGTGTGTATGAATGTGTGTATGAATGTGTGTGTATATGCTATGTGTTTGTGTGTATGAATGTGTGTGTATATGTCTATGTGTATAATGGTGTGTATATGTCTGTGTGTTTGTGTGTATGAATGTGTGTGCTGTGAGCAGGATGGGGGGACTCTCTCCAGTGGCCTTAGCGCCATAAAGCGTTTATGATCCACCACATTTGGGTGTGTGTGTTGTGTGGTGTGTGCGTTCTCATCGAGGGGACAGGAAGTACACAATAGGGAGGTGTAAAGCAGGGCCTCCCATTTTTAACGCCTCTTTTATGGGTGTTAAAACAGCGGAATAGGCTTTTAATGCTCGCCACGGCCAGATGCCACCGTCACTTTGGGCTTGCTCTCTCTCTCCTGAGTCCCCTGTAGACTTCATTAATTGGGACGTTAAAAATATTATCAGGGAGTATTCTGTCTTCAGCTCCTGTTGTATTATTTTGTAATCAACTGGTTCGGGATTCCACCTCACCTGTCTGTGTAGTGCGGAGGGACTGTGTGTCAAATCAAATCAAATTTTATTTGTCACATACACATGGTTAGCAGATGTTAATGCGAGTGTAGCGAAATGCTTGTGCTTCTAGTTCCGACAATGCAGTAATAACCAACGAGTACTCAAACCTAACATTTTCACAACAGCTACCTTATACACACAAGTGTAAAGGGATGAAGAATATGTACATGAAGATACATGAATGAGTGATGGTACAGAATGGTATAGGCAAGATGCAGTAGATGGTATCGAGTACAGTATAACATATGAGATGAGTAATGTAGGGTATGTAAACATATATTTAAGTGGCATTGTTTAAAGTGGCTAGTGATACATGTATTACATAAAGATGGCAAGATGCAGTAGGTGGTATAGAGTACAGTATATACATATGAGATGCGTAATGTAGGGTATGTAAACATGATATTAAGTGGCATTGTTTAAAGTGGCTAGTGATACATTTTTTACATGTATGGCAGCAGCCACTCAATGTTAGTGGTGGCTGTTAAACAGTCTGATGGCCTTGAGATAGAAGCTGTTTTTCAGTCTCTCGGTCCCTGCTTTGATGCACCTGTACTGACCTCGCCTTCTGGATGATAGCGGGGTGAACAGGCAGTGGCTCGGGTGGTTGTTGTCCTTGATGATCTTTATGGCCTTCCTGTGACATCGGGTGGTGTAGGTGTCCTGGAGGCGAGGTAGTTTGCCCCCGGTGATGCGTTGTGCAGCCCTCACTACCCTCTGGAGAGCCTTACGGTTGTGGGCGGAGCAGTTGCCGTACCAGGCGGTGATACAGCCCGACAGGATGCTCTCGATTGTGCATCTGAAAAAGTGCTTTTGGTGCTTTTGGTGACAAGCCGAATTTCTTCAGCCTCCTGAGGTTGAAGAGGCGCTGCTGCGCCCTCTTCACCACGCTGTCTGTGTGGGTGGACCAATTCAGTTTTGTCTGTGATGTGTACGCTGAGGAACTTAAAACTCCCCTACTGTACCGTCGATGGTGGATAGGGGTGCTCCCTCTGCTGTTTCCTGAAGTCCACGATCATCTCCTTTGTTTTGTTGACGTTGAGTGTGAGGTTATTTTCCTGACACCACACTCCGAGGGCCCCTCACTCTCTCCCTGTAGGCGTTTCGTCGTTGTTGGTAATCAAGCCTACCACTGTAGTGTCGTCTGCAAACTTGATGATTGAGTTGGAGGCGTGCATGCCACGCAGTCCGTGGGTGAACAGGGAGTAAGGAGAGGGCTCAGACGCAACCTGTGGGGCCACAGTGTTGAGGATCAGCGGGGTGGAGATGTTGTTACCTACCCTCACCACCTGGGGGCGGCCTGTCAGGAAGTCCAGTACCCAGTTGCACAGGGCGGGGTCGAGACCCAGGGTCTCGAGCTTGATGACGAGTTTGGAGGGTACTAATGTGTTAAATGCTGAGCTGTAGTCGATGAACAGCATTCTCACATAGGTATTCCTCTTGTCCAAATGGGTTAGGGCAGTGTGCAGTGTGGTTGCGATTGTGTCGTCTGTGGACCTATTGGGGCGGTAAGCAAATTGGAGTGGTTCTAGGGTGTCAGGTAGGGGGGAGGTGATATGGACCTTGACTAGTCTCTCAAAGCACTTCATGATGACGGAAGTGAGTGCTACGGGGCGGTAGTCGTTTAACTCAGTTACCTTAGCTTTCTTGGAACAGAACAATGGTGGCCCTCGCTTGAAGCATGTGGGAACAGCAGACTGGGATAAGGATTGATTGAATATGTCCGTAAACACACCAGCCAGCTGGTCTGCGCATGCTCTGTGGACGCGGCTGGGGATGCCATCTGGGCCTGCAATCTTGCGAGGGTTAACACGTTTAAATGTTTTACTCATGTCGGCTGCAGTGAAGGAGAGTCTGCAGGTTTTGGTAGCGGGCCATGTCAGTGGCACTGTATTGTCCTCAAAGCGAGCAAAGAAGTTGTTTAGTCTGTCTGGGAGCAAGACATCCTGGTCCGCGATGGGGCTCTTGTGTGTGTGTGTGTGTGTGTGGGGGTGTGTGTGTGTATGCGGAGGGCCGAGCACGCCTCTATTCACATTGACGGGGCTGTAGTGGAGCGGGTCGAGAGCATCAAGTTCCTCGGTGTCCACATCACTAAGGAGCTATCATGGTCCAAACACATAAACACAGTCGTGAAGAGGACCCGACAACGCCTCTTCCCCCTAAGGAAGTAGAAAATATTCAGAATGGGCCCTCAGATCCTCAATTAAATCTACAGCTGCACCATTGACAGCAATTTGAATGGCTGCTTCATCGCTTGGTATGGCAACTGCTTGGCATCTGATCGCAAGGCGCTACAGAGGATAGTGAGTACGGCCCAGTATATCACTTGGGCCGACCTCTATACCAGGCAGTGTCAGAGGAAGGCTCTAAAAATGGTCAAAGACTCCAGCCACCCAAGTCATAGACTGTTCTCTCTGCTACTACAAGGCAAGCGGTACCGATACACCAAGTCTGGAACTAGCAGGACCCTGAACAGCTTCTACCCCCAAGCCATACGACTGCTAAATAGTTAGTTAAATAATTAACCAAATAGCTACCCAGACTATCTGCATTGACCCTTTTTGCACTAACAATTTTGACTCATAACACGCTGCTGCTACTGTTCACTAGCTGTCACTTTATTCCTATTTATATCTACCTCAATTACCTCATACCACTTGCACATTGGCTCAGTACTGATACCCCTTGTGTATGGCCAAGTTATTGTTACTCATTGTGCATTTATTATTACTTTTATTATTACGTGTTTTACTTTCTATTATTTCTCTATTTTCTTTCTCTCTGCATTGTTGGGAAGGTCCGTAAGTAAGCATTTCACTGTTAGTCCACATCTGTTGTTTACGAAGCATATGATGAATAAAATGTCACTTGATTTGTGCGTGAATGTGTATAGAGGTAGGAAGGCAGACATTTTCCTTGCTCGCTGCAGTCTCGTTCCCTCTGCAGCAGATGCTTCAGGTTTCCAACTTAATTAACACTAAATAATTAAGTAAATAAATACGCTAAGCACCACACATACACACACACACACCCTGTTAGTGCACTATGTAGAGAATAGGGAAACATTTTGGACACAGACTTGCAGTAATGAAACAGACTCGTTTTCTAATCAAGCTACTAATTAATGTTGTTAATGTCCTCATTAATCATGTTGTACAGTACAGGTAACAACCAGATGCCCCAATGGCACCCTATTTCCTATGTAGTGCACTACTTTGACTAGGTTGCCATTTGCCATTTGGGACATACCCTCTGATTGTTACATCCCCATGGCCCCAAAAAACATTAAATGATGTCACTTGAGTGGCCTGAGAGACAGCTACAATAAAGTACATTAGATAAACAATTAAATTAATTAAATTGATATAGCTGTAAGCTTCTGTTCTCTTTATATGTATTCAGGGCCCTACCAATAAGCTAAATATTTTAGTACATTTTCGGGGTGTCAACTTACTGTTGAGAGTTAAAAAAGTAGAATAGACAAGGTGCAATTTCAACATTTGGTTGTGCATCAGTAGTTTTCTACAGTTTTCCTTTTGTCAGTCACTGTCAGTCACTCAATTAGCTCATGTCAGCTAACATATTTAGATTACTAGGTAAGTAAGTCTAGCCAGCTATCTAAACCTTGTAGTACTCATGTCTGAATTACCAACCGGGCACACTGGGCACGTGCCCAGGGGCCATGACATCCAGGGGGCCCATATTTATTTTGTTAGTCACTCTCACCCAGATATTGTATGAACATGTCATAAGTCATGGCAAAATGTGTAGACCAAATTTTGTTTTTTTTATATGCACTTCTAGAGGCTTTAAAGGACTTGAACAGTCATTCTGTTTTTTTTATTGTAACAGCATCAATATAGAGAAAAGTTGGCTATATAATTCAGCTAGCTAGCCCAAATCGAATTGCCAGCACTGTTTATCAAGCTAGCTAGCAAGTACATCTTAGACAATTTTAGTTGAAACTTTGCAGAGTACATTACATATATTTATAAATTAACAGTAATGTTTAATGTTTATATATCATGACTATCAATGATGTCAAGAAGTTTGTTACAATCTCTTGTTTGGCATCTGTCTTTAATGACATGACAACTGTGTCGGAGTTTTGGGCAACCCTTCCCCCGCTTTTGTTCCATGCTGGCTGAAGCCCTAGCTAGACAGTAACTAGCTAACACCAGACACAGATGAAAGCGGAAACCTATAACTACACTGCTCAAAAAAATAAAGGGAACACTTAAACAACACAATGTAACTCCAAGTCAATCACACTTCTGTGAAATCAAACTGTCCACTTAGGAAGCAACACTGATTGACAATAAATTTCACATGCTGTTGTGCAAATGGAATAGACTAAAGGTGGAAATTATAGGCAATTAGCAAGACACCCCCAATAAAGGAGTGATTCTGCAGGTGGTGACCACAGACCACTTCTCAGTTCCTATGCTTCCTGGCTGATGTTTTGGTCACTTTTGAATGCTGGCGGTGCTRTCACTCTAGTGGTAGCATGAGACGGAGTCTACAACCCACACAAGTGGCTCAGGTAGTGCAGCTCATSCAGGATGGCACATCAATGCGAGCTGTGGCAAGAAGGTTTGCTGTGTCTGTCAGCGTAGTGTCCAGAGCATGGAGGCGCTACCAGGAGACAGGCCAGTACATCAGGAGACGTGGAGGAGGCCGTAGGAGGGCAACAACCCAGCAGCAGGACCGCTACCTCTGCCTTTGTGCAAGGAGGGGCACTGCCAGAGCCCTGCAAAATGACCTCCAGCAGGCCACAAAGCACATCAGTACAACCAAGAAAAAGCGTCCTCTCCACTTGTCGATAGGGTGGAAACATTGATTAAATGGCCAAAATGTTGATTTAGACGTTCAAAAATGTCATGATATTTTGGGTAAATTAAAAAAGAAAGTTAAATATTTTGGGTAGATGTTCCTAAAACTGATTTAACTATATATAGACATATTATAAAGTATGAAAATCCTTGTTCATTCACGTCATGAATTCACTACGACATCATCATATTTGTACATGTTTTATTATACATTTATTATGTACTAGATGATACAGGTTGAATTTTTTTTCTTCTCTCAGACATAAATAAACAATTCCAGGTGAAAGCCAAAGGCCATAGCTTTTTGAGGAGGGAAGGGGTGAAACACTACTACACTATTCAAAATATTGCCTTATTTCTAGATTGATGACTAAAGCCAAAGCAAAACAGTGCAAAACGTCTCTCAGCTAAAGAGGTTTTTAAAGATGATCTCACTGTAACACTCATCACTGCGTCCATGTTGCTTGACATAGGCGTTTTCAAAGAACCTCTAGTCAAGGTAAGCTCCCTCCCTAGCCTACTAGATCCCCGCCCACTCTGCCTGTTTTTTCAGGCTTCCTGGTAGTTTGACATGAGAGAAAACTACATTTTTGTTTTAGTCACTCAAAAGGCTATTTTACATGGGAATCCGAATGACTGTTTGGGAACTTTCAACCGTCGAGGTCTGACATTTATCCCAAAGTTGTTAATGTTGAAGTTGTTAATGTATTTATCTTTATCCTTTGAAAATAGACATGTAAAACATTTCTGGGGATGAGTATGCACATCTTCAATATGTACCCATTGTTCCTCTTTAGTGCAAAGCCTTGGTTAGCAAGTTGATACAATTCCAAGTCTGGAAGGTTAAAATCACACTTTCCTTTATATTCTGTGAATTTTATTTGCCCATATAAAGTCTGTAATGACTGAGTATACTTTTTTGAAGAATGTCTTTGGTATTACCGAAAATAAATACCATGCCTTTCTAAAGAGGTTTATTTTTCTTGTAAGATTTATGTGAAGATTGTTCCATTTAATTACTTCTACTTTCATATACTGTAGTTAAGTAATGGAATAAAGTTATCTTTATATATTTGTTGTTTGTTGTTATTTATTGTGCATCCTAAGTGTTTCATATTTTTTCTGGTCCACTTAATGGATTGCTGTAGAGTTATTATTTTCGTTTTCCTATTGCCATAATTTTTCCCCCCACATACATTTTATATCCTGAAATTTTAGAGTATTCTGAAAATATTTTTAGCAAAGGGGGAATTGAGTTTTAAATATTGGTCAGGTATATCAGGATATCATCTGCAAATAAGTTTAATTTATATTCATGTTTACCAATACTGATACCTGTTACGTTTGGGTCCTGTCTAATTATTTCTGCAAGCAGTTCAATTGCCAGTGCAAACAGGAAGGGGGAAGAGGGGACATCCCTGTCTTGTGCCCCTTTCTAAAGCAGTTTCATCAGGTAATGTATTATTAGTGTATATTTTTGCTTTAGGACATTTACATAATATTTTTTGTTTATTTATTATTTCAGCTGGAAAGTTGAAAGCTTCCAAAGTTTTGAATAGAAAAGACCATTCAAGCTGGTCAAAAGCCTTTTCAGCATCAACAGCAGTTATTGTTAAATCTAGATCTAGTTTTTTTGCGTATTGTGTTAAAATGAAACATGATCTTGTATTTGTTTGTAACTGTCTATTTTTAATAAACACTGTTTGATTGATATGTATCAAGTCTGGTAAGTATTTTGCCATTCTATTGCATAAAAGCTTTGTTATTATTTTATTGTCACAGTTTATTAAATTTATGGGTCTGTAATCTGTAGGGGTCTATGCAGATTTTCCTGGTTTTATTATAACTGAAATAACTGTTTGATACATGGAACTAGGAAGTACTGAATTGAGTGTGTGTTGTCATTTGTAGGGGTGCTACTTTGTCCCAAAACATTGAATAGATTTCTATCGGAAAGCCATCCATTCCAATAATAAATACATTTAACAGTATTTCATATTTATTTTTGGGTGATCTCTGGTTTTAGTGATTATTGTCTGCTGAGAATTGCTTCAGGGTTGTTGAATCTAAGAAGGCTATAGGATCCGTCCAACTGTTGTTTAATTCTGATTTTTATACATTTTCACAGACACTTGTCATGAAGTTGCCCTCTTTGGGTACAGCAAGCACCATCCCCCTCTCTGTCTCCTACACTCAGGCTGCTGCGACCTCAGGTCGTAAATTCCTGGAGGAGATGATCTCCTCATGGCCACAGTATAGAGAGAGAGGGAGTTTTCATAGAGAGAACAAAGGAATTTCTTCCACCTCACAGAACTTGAGGTCCGAACAACATTCATTTTCTGGAGAAGGTATAAAAGATCGGCGAAGAATCCAGCTACGAACTGGTACGTTTGGTACAATTTTGTGAAACTCATGGGAGACAATACGGCCACATTACCGTAACGCTATTTATACAATAGCCTCAGATATGAGGCTTACATCTAATTGTTGTACAGGATGAATGAGGAAAGATTAAACTATTTGTGAAATTATGGGATGTAATGTGAGAGAATTGTATTTCTGTGTAAAGTTTCACTTAAGTCACTGGCACGCCCCCATGAACACAGTTAGGACCTGGCGTCATGAGACAGCCATTTTCTGCTCTTCCGAATAAAACCCCCAACTTGAGAATTTCTCAACAGACCATGTTTCTCTCAATTACGAGAGGACAAAGGTTGCAGACCAGCTTACCTCGATAACGAGAGGGCCAAGGTTTGAGAGGAGACCATAAACCTGAGTATAAGCTAAGGTTTGAGTAGAGGGCTGAATCTTTTAACCTCTAACGAGCCTCTACCCCGGGTCCGGGAGCACCCCCCACCCCCCCACACACTGATTAGCATACCTAGCATAGCTTCACAAGTAGATAGTAGCATCTAAATATCATTAAATCACAAGTCCAAGACACCAGATGAAAGATACAGATCTTGTAATAAGCACCACTCATTCAGATTTTAAAATGTTTTACAGAAGACAAAATATGTAAATCTATTAGCTAAACACGTTAGCAAAATACACCACTATTCTAACTCCATCAGTTTCTTACTCCTTCAGGTGCTATCACCAATTCGGCTCAACTAAGATATTGATATCCACTAACCAAGAAAAAACCTCTTCAGATGACAGTCTGATAACATATTCATGGTATAGGATAGTTTTTGTTAGAAAAAAGTGCATATTTCAGGTAGAAATCACAGTTTACAATTGCACCACCATCACAAATCGACTAGAATTACTAGATAGAGCAACGTGTATGCCAATTTACTCATCATAAACATTTCATAAAAATAGACAAAGCATAGCAATGGAAAGACCAGTTCTTGTGATTTCAGACCATATTTCAGATTTTCATAAGCGTTTTTCAGCGAAAACACAATTAATCGATAAGTTAGCAACCACATGTGCAAACGTTACCAGAGCATCGATTCCAGCCAAGAGCGCTATAACGTAATCACCGCCAAATATATTAATTTTTTCACTAACCTTCTCAGAATTCTTCCGATGACACTCCTGTAACATCATTTTACAATATACATATACAGTTTGTTCGAAAAGGTGCTATTTTAGCCATACAAAACCGTGGTACACAATAAAAATACTAGGAAATCAAGCCCAATATGTCTGACGTCATCTATCAGAGTGATCTAGTTTAATTGAAAGCTAATCATATACTTGACTAAAAAATACAGGGTTGACAGCAATCGAAAGACAAATTAGTTCTTAATGCAACCGCTGATTTACATTTTTAAATTATCCTTACTTTTCAATACAGGTTTGCCAAGTGAAGCTATACCAAACAAAATGGCGAAATATGCGTTTAAATATTTCGACGAAACACGATTTATCATATTAAATATATGCTTACTTTGAGCTGTTCTTCCATCAGATTTTTGGGCAATGTATCCTTTCTATGTTATAAACGTCTTTTGGTCGATAGATGCCTCTGTCCTTCGAAATGTCACCACCAACGACCGACACCCTAAAGACGTGTCCAAACTTCAGAGTGCACAACAAAAAAATTCCTCAAAATCGCACTAAACGGATATAATTGCTATAAAAACGGTTCAAATTAACATCATTATGATGTTTTAACAACTATAACGACTGAAAACATGACCGGAGAAATATGCTGGTTAGAAACGATTTGGAACGAGGCAGGTCCGATGTCCTTCACGCTTCAGGCGCATGATGAGAAGGGGGTCTCTGTACATTTTGGTCTTTTATATGGCGTGTGAATGTCCCATCGATTTCATTGAAAACGTGATGACGTACAGACACCAGAGGAAGACGTAGGCAGTGTCGGTTCTTCATAGCATTCACTGTCGCCTTAAAAACAGACCCAGATCAGAGGTAAAATTTCTGAATCTGAACCCTGTCATGAAGTGCTGTAGAAATTGTTCTGTACCACTCAGAGAACAAATTCCAACTTCTATAGAAACTAGAAGGTGTTTTCTATCCAATAATAACTATATGCATATTGTACGATCAAGAATTTAGCACGAGGCAGTTTAATTTGGAGACACAAATATGCTAAATGCGGAACAGCACCCCCTATAGTTGCAAGAAGTTAACCATACCACGTGGTTAACTCTTAGACTTCGATACCGACAGATAAGAACAATTCTTTGATATTAATTACTAGATCTGCAGCTAGGAATTCGGTATAGTGAACACGAAGACCGACAACCGCCGAAACTCTATTCTTATACGACATGAATGAATGTCACTCTGAACTATCCATTCTAACCGAGAGAGAGCGGACAAGACTCTCCAACAGAAACAAACTTTCAAAGAGATCCCGACGATACCACTGAGCGTAAATATTTAATGGATTGCAATTGTTCCGAATGAGTGAGCGTTCGTAGGCAAGGATTAGCATTTCAAATGTTTATAATTATCAACTGTGTGTTGTCTTAGTCTCAGTCGACCCCATTCCTTTTGTTACACCAAGCCGCTATGCCGGTTTATCCACTAGGAAAACTCCGTTATCATTTCCTTGTAACTATCTACTGTTTGTTTATGCATTTCTTTGAATTACTTAGTTAGTAAATAAATGATTTAAACCTGTTGAGGATAGGGGTGCTGTTTTCACTTTTGGGGAAAATCGTTCCAATTTAAACGGCCTCGTACTCAATTCTTGCTCGTACAATATGCATATTATTATTACTATTGGATAGAAACACTCTTAGTTTCTAAAACCGTTTGAATTTGTCTGTGGGTCAAAAACAACTCATTTGCAGCACACTTTGTGACCAGGAAGTGGAAAGTCTTGAAATCGATGCTGTGTTCAAGTCGCTGCCTATAAATGGGCATGATACGTATGACTATACTGCACGTCATACACCTTCCCCTGGATGTCAAGAGGAAGTGAGAGGAAAAAGGAGTGATTATCTCTGTCTGACGTTGAATGAGCCTCTTGGACAATCTTCCCTCATTTTCTGTTGTCTGCAAGGCGCGTGGGGGACCGTGTTATGCCTACTGGAAACCTGTCGTTATGGGCGAATATGAGCTCCGGCTTTGAATTTATTTGATAACATGTTACAATATCATCCTAAAGTAGTTTTTTCAATATAGTTTCATTAGATTATTGAACTTTTTTGACGTTCGCGCTGTTGCGTGTCTGACTTTGTTCGTTGAGAGACTTAGCGCTGCCTGGCAGTGTGCTTGCTAATTCAAAGGAAAAAGAACGTTCTGAATCCAAAACAACGACGGTCTGGACAAAGACCCATTGTACAACCTCTGATAGAAGATCAGCAAAAGTAGGAACCATTTTGTGTGGCTATTTCATTATCTGTCGACTGGTGTACTAGTAGCTTTGCGCTCAGGTTTTGTTATTCCCTTACCATAACTAAGTCTTATGTCGTAATGAAGATATTTTTAGAGATATCTAACACCTGCCATTGCATTAAGAACTAATGGATCTATCGTTTCCTATACAAACATGTATTTTTTGTATGTTTATGAATAGCTATTTGGTCAGAATAGGTGAGGATCTATAGAAATATCTGCACATTCTGGGAAAAATATGCTACCGTTAGCCCGTTATGCTACGTTATGCTACGTTGTATAACCACGGATTTCAGCTCTTAATATGCACATTTTCGAACAAAACATAAGTGTGTGTCTAATAACCTGATGTTACAGGGACTGTCATCTGAGGAAGTTATGAAGGTTAGTGAAATTTAATATCTTTTGCTGTTTATTCGCTAACGCTAACGTGCCTATTGCTATCGCTAACGTGCTTGATGAAGAATCAGGTGTTGATAGGCTATAGTAGTAACAATATAATGCTATATTGGTTTCGCTGTAAACAACTAAAAATTCGAAATATTGGCTGTATTCACAAAGTCTTTGTCTTTAATTTGCTATACACCATTGATATTTTTCAGAAATGTTTATGATGGACGTATTTCGGTATGTCACGTTGGTGTCTGTCATATAATTCTGCTGGCTTCATCGGTGCAAATTTCTGATTTGACGCAACATCGTAAAAACATGATTATATACCTGAAATATGCCACTCTTTTCGAACAAAACATAGATTTATTGTATAACATGTTATAAGACTGTCATCTGATTAAGTTGTTTCTTGGTTTCTTTGGTTAGTTCTAGGTTAGTTTGGTTGATTTTGTGCATGCTACCTGTGCTGTGAAAAATGTCTGTGCTTTTTTTCTATTTGTTGGTGAGCTAACATAAATATATATTGTGTTTTCCCTGTAAAACATTTAAAAAATCTGACATGTTGGCTGGATTCACAAGATGTGTGTCTTTCATTTGCTGTATTGGACTTGTTAATGTGTGAAAGTTAAATATTTCTCAAAAATATTTTTTGAATTTCGCGCTCTGCCTTTTCAGTGGAATGTGGGAGGAGTTCCGCTAGCGGAACCCCAGTCCTAGAAAGGTTAAGACAATTGATGTATGGATGACTCATAGTGAAGACTGGGTTCGTGCAGATAACCAACAATTTCCGACGTTTGGAATGAGACTAACATGAGGCAAATAATAATTTATTAATTCGAAGACTAATTGATCAGATATAAAAATATCTGAAGAGTTATATTAGGAAAATTATAACTGTAATCTGAATATTTTCCTTGGTGCCCCAACTTCCTAGTTAATTACAGTTACATGATTAATCAGTTTAATCGCGTAATAATAATTACAGAAAGTTATTTGATAAATAAGTCTTCAGTTTAATGATGCCAAAGACACGACACACTTTTAAAATGGTCATTAATCACGTTGTTTTTTCCAATGACCTCATTTGTATCTTTATCTTTTAAAATTAGAACTGGTTTAGTGTGTATTTGTTTTGTGTGAGCTGTGAGATATTTACCAGGTTTATTTGCCATTAAGAGGTATGCTTTATTTGAGTTTAACCTGTAATTGTTGGCTGTCTTCAAAAGTAAAATATCATATTCCTGCTTAGGTTCAGAAATTTGTATTTTCTTCTTTACCTTGTAAATATTTTTTTCATGGGCTTTTTCTAACATAGTAGTTTACATTATTTTTTATTTAATTTTAATTTCGAAATCATATTTAGCTTTTGTTGATTATGAGATTATCATTCCCCTAATGTATGCCTTATATCGGGGGTTGGCTTTTCTCTATCCTCTATGTCTACATTTGGAATGTTAAAGGTTTTATTTTTACATTTTGGGTCCAGAAGATGTTTTATTGCTACGTCTGTCAACCTTATCTAATGTATGATTTAGCTCACCTGCTAAAATAATAGTTCCTGTCTGGATTTGATCTAATATAGCTTGAATTTGATCTAAAAACACCAGATCTGTCCCTGGTGGGTTATACAATTACATTTTTAATTTAATTTTATTTAACCTTTATTTTACTAAGCAAGTCAGTTAAGGACAAATTCTTATTTACAATGACGGCCTACCCCGGCCAAACCCGGACGACGCTGGGCCAATTGTGCGCCACCTTATGCGACACCCAATCACGGCCGGATGTGATGCGGCCTGAATAAATCAATGTATATTTTTCACCAAGGAGACCGTGAGATCTTGTTGCACACATGTATAAACACACAGAGCTCTGCGACAGGATGGCCCTGAACAATAAGGTCGAGGGCCCTAAGCGGTCGCTTATGCCTGACAATATGGGCTTATTTGGTGAAATGAATCTGTCTGCCACTGAGGCTCTTCCTCGGGGGACTTAATCGCGCAGATATAAATGACTAAACACTCTGCTTGTGTGTGTGTGTGTTGAAGGAGGAGGGATCCTGGAGGAGCAATCTGCAGCGATGTCAGACTCCCTTATTAAAACACTTAGACAGAGTAACAGACGGTCTAGTCTGTCCTCTATGTCTGACACTAACACCATGCAGGGTAACACTTTAATCTGGAGGATCCCCTACGGATGGTTTATAGATGTTCAACTAACTATCCACTAACCCTTACCATAACAAATTGTTCAGCCCCAGCTCACAGAACTGTGGCATCATTCTTCGATTCCATTCTACCATTTTAAATTCCTGTAAGGCACGTGGCCTGTCCTGAGGCGCCGTGTGTGTGTGTGTGTGTGTGTGTGTGTGTGTGTGTGTGTGTGTGTGGTGTGTGTGGTGTGTGCACTGTGTGGTGTTGTGTGTGGTTTGAGTGAGATAGAAGGCTGATGGTAAATAGAGCTATTCTTCACAGCGAGAAAGGCCCCTGCACTCTAGAAAATGCTGGGTTAAAAACAACCCAATGCTGGGTAAATAGTGGACAGAACACATGTTGGGTTATTTTGAGCCAGCCAGTTGAGTCACTTAGATTAGTTGTTTTCTTTGAAGACTGGAGATGTGGCTTACTAGGGGCATGGCTTTCAGATAGTTAATTTTGGACATCGATGAGGGTAAGTGTCATTCTGGTTCATCTGTTTTGTTCCTCAAGTGCTTATCCCAACATTGGGATAGTTACCACTTTGTTATAATATTTGCGGTCTGCAAAACGCATCACCGGGGGCAAACTACCTGCCCTCCATGACACCTACAGCACCCGATGTCACAGGAAGACCAAAAGGATCATCAAGGACAACAACCACCCGAGCCACTGCCTGTTCACACCGCTACCATCCAGAAGACGAGGTCAGTACTGATGCATCAAAGCTGGGACCGAGAGACTGAAAAACAGCTTCTATCTCAAGGCCATCAGACTGCTAAACAGCAATCACTAACTCAGAGAGGCTACTGCCTACATTGAGACCCTCACTGGCCACTTTAATAAATGGATCACTAGTCACTTTAAACAATTGCACTTTAAATAATGCTACTTTAATAATGTTTACATATCTTACATTACTCATATCACATGTATATACTGTATTTTACACCATTTATTGCACCTTGCCTATGCCGCTCGGCTATTGCTCATCCATATACTTACATGTACATATTCTCATTCACCCCCTTAGATTTGTGTGTATTAGGTAGTTGTTGGGGAATTGTTAGATTACTTGTTAGATATTACTGCACTGTCGGAACTAGAAGCACAAGCACTTCGCTACACTCACATTAACATCTGCTAACCATGTGTGTGTGACCAATAAAATTTGATAAAAAATAATATTCCAAAACATATATTAAAATGTATAACATGCAAAAATATTGATGGAAAACTTTCAGTTGCAGGGTATAAACTTCTTAAAATGATGAACAGGAATTACATTTACTCTGACGGATGGCCAAAAATAACTATTTGAAAACCACGCCTCAAATAGGCCACACCTCCTGAAAATAACCTATGCATTACATAAAAAAGGACACCGCTGCTGCAGGGTCAACCCAGCATAAAGTGAATAAAAACCTAACTAATGGTTAAATTAACCCATGTTTCGGTAATCTGGTTATTTTCAGGAGGCGTGGCTTTCAGATACTCTTCTTTGGCCTCCATTTTAATTTTACTTCAATATTTTTGCACATATTTTTATGTAAATGTAATAACATTTTTTTTTTAAAGTGGTAACTCTCCCAACATTGGGATATGCATAGGCACTTGAGGAACTCATACTATTGTGTAAGCCTAATAAAAGCTTCAAAAGTGTCAGTGTTCAACATTATTTTTCTTCTTCTAGTTCGAGGTGCATGCCACCACCTAATGTACGGGTGGTAAACTATAGAAAAAATATCCATTGTAGGAAATAACTGGGAAAAATTGACATCCCACTCCTTCAGTCACATTCCAATTCAAGTCACATCAATACACAAGTCACATCCCTCCTTCGACAGGATTTCTTGTAATGCAACGGCTGTAAACTCACGGAGTACTAAAAAGCGTTCTGCACAATAATTCTAATTTTCTCAGATTTCTTCTTTGTTTGTACTGTGCAGTGTATGACCATTGCAATAAATGTCCACCTTTTTCGCATGTACTATATCAGGATCCATTGATTGCTGAGAAACATTCATTGGTGCAGTCTCAATTACCATTGTGTTATCAACGCCACTAGCTCCTTCCACTCTTCTCACCACCTCCAAATAGGAGACACACTGGACAGCCCTTATTCGCCAGCTCTGTCTCCTTCACACTAGGGCAATCTGGGGACTCGGGCGCATGTTTGACACCATAGTTGCAGCATATAACCTCAACTGGCATACGATATTCTTCCAGTCTGCATACACTTGATACATGCCCAAATATTTTGCATTCATAACACTTGAGGGGTTTGTGCACAAAAGCTCTTAAAGGGTATCTCATGAAGCCTAGTTTTAACTGAGAAGGGAGAGACGCATCAAAAAACAAAATGGTGACCATGAGGTAGTCAGGTGAAGGTGATTTGTTTGGCTCTCTTTACTAAAATAGGAAAAAACTCAACTCTTAACTTATGTCTGCGGGGCAGTATTGAGTAGCTTGGATGAAAAGGTGCCCAGAGGTGCCCAGAGTAAACTGCCTGCTCCTCAGTCCCAGCTGCTAATATATGCATATTATTAGTATATTTGGATAGAAAACACGCTGAAGTTTCTAAAACGGTTTGAATGATGTCTGTGAGTATAACAGAACTCATATGGCAGGCAAAAACCTGAGAAAAAAATCAAACCAGGAAGTGGGAAATCTGAGGTTGGTCGATTTTCAACTCAGCCCCTATCGAATACACAGTGGGATATGGGTCATATACACAGTGGGATATATTGTCTGATGCTTCTACTGTGAAGTGGGGCCGAATGAGAGGGGATTGAGTAAGGTCTCCCATGACCTGAACATGCGCTGACCATGCGCGTTCATGTGAGAGCGAGCTCTGTTCTATCGCATTTCTGAAGACGAAGGAATTCTCCGGTTGGAACATTATTGAAGATTTATGTTAAAAACATCCTAAAGATTGATTCAATACATCGTTTTCATGCTTTTAGTGAATGCGCTTCGTGACTTTGGATTTGTTTACCAAACACGCTAACAAAAGTAGCTATTTGGACATAAATGATGGACATTACCGAACAAATCAAACATTTATTGTGGAACTGGGATTCCTGGGAGTGCATTCTGATGAAGATCATCAAAGGTAAGTTAATATTTATAATGTTATTTCTGACTTCTGTTGACTGCACAATATGATGGATATATTTTTGTCTTGATTGGGCTCTGAGCGCCGACCTCAGATTATTGCATGGTTTGCTTTTTCCGTAAAGCGTTTTTGAAATCTGACACAGCGGTTGCATTAAGGATGGATCTAAGTGGATCTAAAATTCCATGTATAACACTTGATCTTTGATCAACGTTTATTATGAGTATTTCTGGAAATTGATGTGGCTCTCTGCAAAATCACCGGATGTTTTTGGAACTACTGAACATAATGCGCCAATGTAGACTGAGATTTTTTGATATAAATATGAACTTTACCAAACAAACATACATGTATTGTGTAACATGAAGTCCTATGAGTGTCATCTGATGAAGATCATCAAAGGTTAGTGATTCATTTATCTCTATTTCTGCTTTTTGAGACACCTGTTGGCTAGCTAGTTAGTCTGGTGCCTGCTAACTTGCTATGCTCCATGCCTTGTGTTTGAAACTGGTTAGCAAATATGTGTAAAATCAGAAACTGTAAATAATTTTACTAGCTAGCTATGTAACATAATTGACGAGGGTTGACATTGGTTATGCTTATGAAAATGAATGTATTTCAACCTCACAAAATTATAGGCATGATGCTAGACAGGATTCCAAACAGATGTAAATAACAATTATTGGTTATCCAGCAAGGTAGCTAGTTAAGTTTACTAGGTAACAGTGAGGAGAAACAATAACACAACAACTTACTGTTGTAAATCTCTAAAACTGATAAGAAGGATTTACTAGAAAAATATTTGCCTAAGCATGCCTGATAGACATGGCTGTAGCTAGATACTGACTGCCCACCAACTAGGTACATTTGTACGGTCTTGTCACTTTGCAACAGCTGAGGGTTATGTCATATTTGTGACCGACTACCTTGATTCGGTCTTATATAGCAAAATTTGAAATTGTGTTTTTTACATTGGATAAAAGCAGACACAGAAATACAAAATGGTATATCATACATTGCATTTTTTAGGAACAATGGGAAAGTAATTCTGTTTTGAAAGTTGGTAAACTTGTAACCTCACTTTTGAGAAAATGGCCTTTGAATGTTTTGGTACTACTACTGGAGAGCTGTCCTTTGTCTACACCCATTGAGCATTGTTCACACCCTCTTAAGCCAGCCCCACCGTTCCCTTTAACCTCTCTTGGGTATGTGAGACGTTAGCATCCCACCACTTCAACAGCCAGTGGAACTGCTAGGCGCCAAATTCAAATACAGAAATACTCATTATAAAAATTCAGAAAACAAAACATATTTTACATAGGTTTAAAGATTAACTTCTTGTGAATCCAACCACGGTGTCAGATTTTAAAAATGCTTTACGGCGAAAGCATACCTTACGATTATTTGAGAACATAGCCCAGCAGGCAAATCATTTCAAACAGTAACCAGCCAAGTAGAAGAGTTACACACGTCAGAAATAGAGATAAAATTAATCCCTTACCTTTGATGATTTTCATATGGTTACACTCAGCAGACATTCATTTACTCAATAAATATCCCTTTTGTTCGATAAAGTCTCTTTATATCCAAAAACCTCCGTTTTGTTCGAGCGCTTTCTTCAGTAATCCACAGGCTCAAACACAGTCAAAACAGGCAGACAAAAAAATCCAAATTGTATCCGTAAAGTTCATAGAAACATGTCAAACGATGTTTATATTCAATCCTCAGGTTGTTTTTAGCCTAAATAATCGATGATATTTCAACCGGACAATAACGTCGTCAATATGAAAGGTAAACACGAAAGGCACTCTCTCGGTCTCGCGCATGAAAAAGCTCTGTGACACTTTAGGGTCCACTCATTCAGACTGCTCTTACTTCCTCATTTTTCAGAATACAAGCCTGAAACAATTTCTAAAGACTGTTGACATCTAGTGGAAGTCATGGGAACTGCAAGTTGAGTCCTAAGTCAATGGATACTGTAATGGCATTGAATAGAAAACTACAAAACCCCCCAAAAAACTACTTCCCGAATGGATCTTTCTCAGGTTTTCGCCTGCCAAATCAGTTCTGTTATACTCACAGACACTATTTTAACAGTTTTGGAAACTTTAGAGTGTTTTCTATCCAAATCTACCAGTTATATGCATATCATATCTTCTGGGCCCGAGAAGCAGGCAGTTTAATTTGGGCATGCTTTTCATCCAAAATTCCAAATGCTGCCCCCTACCCTAGAGAAGTTAAGTATTCACATGTTAGGTCATGTGCTAACAGTGAGTAGTGTAGTAAGGAATAAGACTAAAAGTGGTAAAAGTAGTAGCCTACAATAAGGAATAAGTTCAGATAAACAAAAATACATTTTATAAATATTATATGATGCTTACCCAGACACACTTGTCTAAATTGATAGGTCATGTGAAAGAAATGCTGTAACCCCCAGCCACATCTTGCTAAGTGGATGGGTTTCTACAGAAGGTGTAAACGGTACAGCCTAATGGTTACTTGCATATTAGCAATATTAGAAATAGATACTGTATAATATTTTATTTATATTGACACTATGAACAAGAACAATATCAATCACGATATCAGTGATAGATGAGGTAGTTATATGCATACAATCACAAAAAATTGTAGCAGCAACGTATGGCGTGTTTGTTAGGAGAGAGTCATTTGAATAGAGGCACTGCAGATAGTGCTTATGACTGGTCCATCCGAACCACACATGAACAAGGGAATCTATATTCGGAGAGCCTGTTTCTGTCCTACCCTTGACTTGGGTGCAGAGCATGTGATGTCCATAGCCTCTTCGTCGCAACACTCCCTGATCTTCTCAAAAAGATGGGTTTGTCTAGCTGTGTCCAGTCCAGGTGGTGCTTGTACAGGCAGACTATCTATGTGAGGAAGGATGTCAGCGTTGCGCATCAGCTGAAACCTCGTCCCGACAGTCCGAACGCTCCTTGGCGACAACTGTGGTGGAGTTTGTGCATGGTCCGCCAGGCACAATACCAGAGCACAAACGTGTTCTTATTTTGGCCACTGCAGTTATCACAATTCAGGTCCACATGTGTTTCCCCAACTCCGTAGTTGGTGAGGACATGGTGCATGTAGTTGATGACTGCACTGCTGCCTTTGCTGGATGACATGCCTTCATCAATCAAGTAGTTGACTTGTTGTGGGATTCCAGCAGACACCAAACAAGCCACACTTGCGAGTTAAAAAGTAGATGGGACCTGGCTGCATAGGGTCAGAAGGATAGTGCACCAGCAAACAAGAAAAGAACATTAAGATAAATTAAAATGAATTGTCTCACCCGTCAGTCTGTCTTTACACAGCTCAGTGAAAGGCATTTGCCTGCCTCCCATATATATATATATATATATATATATATATATATATACACACACACTGTACATGTTTTTTTTAAATCTATCTATGTTTCGTTCTTTCTTTCTATCTATGTCCTTAATCAGTATAAAAGAGGAAATGTTGCTTACTTGTTGAGCAAAATCAAAGCTGTAATGCATCCTGATCCTGGTTCAGTAGGGTCCCAAGAGACAAATGCAGGCCTTGACAGGTGGTCTTGTAGTCAGTCACCATCTTCTGGTAGACAGACCGCTCACTCTGAACAAGCAGGAGATGCTGCTGTTGCTTCTTCAGCTTGTCTGACTTAACAGCTTCTGGCAGATTGGCAGATTGGCAGATCTGAAGACCTAATAGTTGATCCTCTGGCACTGCCAGTACAGGTCTGTCCTGGGCTTAGTGCTTGAGATGTGGGGTAGCAATTTTCTCCACAGATTCCTGAATGAAAACAGCCCAACTACACAAACCTCTGAAAAATACAGAAATAATGGGAGCTCAATAAAAGTAGTGCCAATCATGTTGGAGGTCAATTAAATAATCAAAATGTGTTGTTTATGCTTTACATACCAAGTGTTGTCATCAATTCCTTGTAGAGACGCCACACTGCTGCTTTGTCACATGGGATGGCAGCAGCTTTCCACCAAAGTGTTTGTGTCTTGGGTGGCATCGTGGTAATACTATTGCATTATCCTCTGCGTAGTTGTTGATGAAGTTCACCACTCGCTACAAGTCCTCATACTTCAGGTGTAACCTGTGCTTGCTTGGGCCAGCTCCCTTTTTGATGGGAGGCATTAGACCATTATCTTTGTATGGCTGTTGGAGGAGAGTCAGGCGTGTTCTACTGATGCTGAAAGACAAATTCAAGATAATTATTGCATTATTATACAATAGATAGCTGTAATCACCATCAGACAGACCTAGCTAACTTGATGGGTCTTCAGCTAGCTAGCTAACAGTAAGCTTTAACTTGGGGTCTTGTGTTTTAGACATGTAGCTAGCTAAACAATGAACCATAATCCCAATCCATAGAGTACTAGCAATACAAACTAATTGTCATAGCTAGCTAAAGTGAACCAAATAGGTTCAAGGCTATAACTAGCAATGCGAAATGGAATGCTGAGATAACATCACTACACACAGATCATACACATAATGTTAGCTAGCAAGCCAGCCATCTAACATCAGCTAGCTAGCTAACAGCAAGCTTTAACTTGCAATGAAAATAACTTTCTGGCATTAGAAACGTATAATATCTGAAACTGTAGCTAGACTCTTACCCGTATACATAGATGAATGCTTCATGGCAGACTGCAACCCCTTTCATTAAATAAGACGTCCTGTGTTGTTTCTGTTATGTTTGTACAGCTTGCTTGGCCCATTGTGTCAAGTCACTCTGGTTCACACTGACAGTGTGCAATAACATAAGAATCATCAGATCTTTCTCCCTCTCTGTCACGGATGCAATGGCTGCCCTTAGTTTGAAGATGTAATCCAGAGACAACCTTGTGTTCTCTTTTAGAATCAAACGCCAGAATTCTATTCATCTCCGAATCATACTCTGCTTCCACCAGACATTCCACTGATTTCAAAACTCAATCAACTTCTTCCGTGACAACAACACTGTTGATCGCCATTTCTTCCCCATCACGGTCATCAGAAGTCTCCACAATGTCTGGTTCAATGAAAATGTTTTGACCTAAATCAGGGATTTCCTCATCGTCTGATTCATTTTCAGAGTCAGAGAGAGTCAGCATGGCACGATCGTCCTCCAGAAAGTAGTCCACCACAACATTTTCCCACTGACCTTTGTCGATAGTGCCTGATAAATTCAGGGCAGCAATGTTATTCAGAGCAGTAGCAACATATTTGCAGTTCTCCATGGCTAATGTTATATATTTTGAAAAAACTGCAGTAGAAAGGAGTATCTATGCATAACAAGCAGCTCATTTTATAGACACAAGATGCTACACCGCAGATCAATCTGAAACTCATCTCTCGGCATGTCCAGCCCACTCATTATCTCAGCCAATCATGGCTAGTTGGAAGGTTCCTGACTTTTTCTGTGGCTTAACCAACTAGGCTCGAAATTTAACAACTTTATTCGTATTTAAATAAATTCAAATTCAAAATTCAAATACAGATGGCATCCAGGTTTGTTAAGGCACATGAAAGTTCAAATGTTCCAGAAGGCAATTCTGCCAAAAAAGTTGTGACTTGCAACATACGCCTAGTTTCCTGAAACAATGGGTCACATTTCTTTGTTCTAAATGTAACCTCTGTGCCTGTGCACATGTATGCATGTTCAATTAGCCTACCCTAATGTTGATGCTGTCACAGTTCAACTGCAGTTCAAACTGTACAATAGAGTATAATTAATTATCTTTTTTAGTCTTACAGACAATACAGTGTGGTGCCATGGCTTCTTCCTGTAGTTGATTCTAGATGGGGGAAAAACAGAATTCCTTTGCCTGCCTGTGTCATTGGAGCCGAACTGTATCCCTCTTGGATTGGAAATTATGTTGGATTTCAAGCGGTAGATGACTCAAGGGGGGAGCTGAATGGCAGTTTGATCACGGCAACACCCCTCCCATAATTTGCTGATAACAGACTGTACTTTACACCTCAGACGCACTCACACACAAACAGCTGCGCAATAATTCCCTGAACTTTACTGCACTGATTATACTGTATTGTCTTACTGTATGTTTCTTTGTGAATGGCAATTTCATCATGACCACCTCTCCCATCATATATCGATTCCCAGTTCTCTTAGTTACAGATTGTTTCACCAGATAATTTGATTCAACCAAACATTTTTGGTATGAATTACTGGGAGTTACAGGATAGGTACTGTTGGGTGTAGCACAGAGAATGTTTGACCAACGTTAGCTAGGGGATGCTGTCTTCGTCCTCGATTCGTGGAAACAGTAGTCTCATAGAATGTCTCTGTCCAGTTGCAGGGGGTCAGTTTGAATTCAGAAAATATTAATATAAGTAATCCAACAATGTGTACGCCGCCATGTTGTATATTTCAAGTCTTCTCTCATTGATCGTGACAGGTGTCTGTCATCATGACATGCGGCACTTTAGGATGTAAACTCACCTGTCTCGATCAGCCAGGCACAGAACAACACACAGGCATGATGACAAATGTTAGTGAAAAACAAACATTTACTAGAAAAGTTCTGAGATGACCTTGTGTTGTTATTTTGAAGTAAACAACGCCATCGTCCCAGTTTGTGGGTACGCCCCAGCTACCTAGTGGGCGTTATCTGCATTCACTATGAATGCTGGATTTTGTGGTTCACTATGGGCAGACGAATACACAGCAAGTCAAAACTTCCCAATTCTATCAGTGAAATTAAAATACGCTGTTTATTGCTTGTGGTTTGGATAATATTGATGTTTATGAGACTAAATTAATGTTGTTAATATAGTAATGACTATATGCCGTGGCAGAGCCAGGGTGACATTTTTTACTTTTTAACCTTTATTTAACTAGGCAAATCAGTTAAGAACAAATTCTTATTTACAGTGATGGCCTACCCTGGCCAAACCCGGACGACGCTGGGCCAATTGTGCACCGCCCTATGGGACTCCTAATCACGGCCGGTTGTGATACAGCCTGGAATCAAACCAGGGTCTGTAGTGACGCCCCAAGCACTGAGATGCAGTGCCTTAGACCGCTGCACCACTCGGGAGAAATATCCCTTTAAGTAACGAACAGCCACAGCTTTGAAATTAGAATTCAGTGGATCTGCGACTCGCAAACACGATAGCTCACTGACTAACACCGTCAAACGAGCTCGGAACGAACACCCACAAGCTTACTATCATAGGCTTCGTTCAGCTTACTTTGGCCTATTCACTGAAACAGGAATGGAATAGCTGTTACCATTCTAACAAATGTTTCTGTCGAACATGTATCCCACCTTCATTACCTACTTGGGCCTTGCAGCCCATGTTGGCTTGCCTATCTTACAACTCAGAGAGCTTGCAAGCACAGCCTTTGAGACATCAAATGTTTGCAACGCTAAGAGCCCTGACCACTCGGTTTCAGACCAGGAGCACTCACTCCAGTTAGAGTGTGCATTATCAGGTATTGGAGCGTTGAGAGATGACACACAACAATGGTTCCTACCATGAAATCACGCTACAATTGACCTGTTCGCTACGTTCCTGCACCCAACCCACAAAAAGTGTCATAGCACAAGGGTAACAAAGGGTTGAAAGACGATCAAAACCTAGACCAATGTTCTACAGAAGTTCCACTACGTGAAGAACTAAAGTGAGAAAAATGTGAAAAAAGGTGTAAAAGATAAGTCACAAGGACTAGACGAGGAATTACCGGACACCAGGTCCACAGGAATTAACACCCTTAACAAGGACATTAAATTTCAAATTTCTCCCGCTCTCACTCGAGACCCTATCCAGGGTCCGCTTGATCAAGAAAAAAGCCCATTGGCATTGTCTACAGACTCTGATACAAAGGTTGTGAAGAAAAAGGTCAAACGCTTTGTTAAAGCCAAGCCCACTCAAAACCCGAAAAGTCGATCTGCTTTCACCTTGAACAGAAATGGCACATCACGTCGTTGCGAACGACCACTCCACTCTGTGGGGAATATTTCCACTAAACACGAATCTAAACGCCCATACCTGGAAACAGTCCTAGAGGACTGCTTAACTTGTCATGCGCTAATTGATTCGGGTGCGACAATATCGCTCATCTCTCAAACATTGTTCGATGATCTCAAAAGGGCTTTGAAACCAACTAAACGTTGGTTAAAAGTGGAACTATGCGATACTACACTTCGAGGGGTCTCTCAGACTACCTCGCCTCTCACATTGAGGGTCATACTGAAACTACACTTCCAGGACGTATCGCTCGTTCACCCTGTGTATGTTACCAGCCTCGAATATGAACCCCTGCTACTTGGAGCAGACTTGATGGATCGGTTTCTCCCACTGATGGATTGTAAAACCAACCAGGTATGGTCACAGGCCACAGTGCTTTCTCCACTGACCACACTGTCTTTCCCTAACGCTAGCTGCAACGCAGTCATTCACGAGGGGTATATGTCGCAAGCACCCCTTTGGATAAAGACGTTTAGAAACCTCTTGGTGCAGAATCCGATCCAAGGAGATATTACGATACCTCGACAGAATCCATCAGCCAACCTGATTGACCATTCTTTTCATGATTTCGAGCCAGCTGTCTCTGTGAATGAGCAACTTCCCTCCTCCTTGTAGTCGTGCAATACGGTAGTTGAGATGAACTTCTCTTGCCCTTCGGACACTTCCGCAAGCACTGTGGCCGTCTCAGCAAGAAAAACATAAATGCGCAGAATATACTCTGTTTCCGATGATACACCTTCCGCTTTGTGGAGAACTGTCACCCCTTACAATGACACTAATGGCATCAGTCCAGCAACTGACCCGATGACTCCCACTGGTGAAACACTTTGCGATATCACAGACCGATATCCTCGTCTCAGTTCGCAAGTACTGAAGAGGTTGCCACACGTGGACGCGGTGGTGACTAACAGGCCTCGACAGCCACTGAGCGTTTTGAAGCACAAACACCAGGAGATTTGGTTGAAAGGTCACAGCCATTCTCATAACAACGCGGCCGCTGACACAACTCATACATAGGGTCCGACCTTTTCGTTTGTGCCTTGGATACCAACACCACCAGCTGGTGGGGGGGTCCCGAGACACAAAGGGGGGAAATAGTAGCCCAGACCCATGATGAGCCTCATCGAGGCCGGTGGGGTCGAGAGTACAGGCAATACCATACGAGGCCGCCAGAGCATAAAACAAATCTAGTTGTAAACTCCCCTGTGAGAACAGTGAGGAGCAGATGGGCCCCTAGACGGGGATAATCTTAGAAGACATCTAAGATATTACTGAGGTGTACCACACTGGTCGTAGAATAAGTCCAGTGGACTTCCACCTCAAACAAATGGCAACAAAAACAAATTGTCATGCCTTGCCATTTGTAGGTTCAACTGCAATACAACTAGTAAAATGCTCTAATCATGTGTTCCGGTAGGATAATATTTCAGAAAAAAATCAGTAGGATAACTGGTCCCCTTGAGTACCAGTACCAATGCCAGCAACAGTCAGTCCAGCTACAATCAGTAAGAAGGTTAGAGACCTAACCAATCAAATTACCCTTGACAAAAGCAACATAGGAGTCACTCAGAGTGCAACACGGGGAAGGGAATCTCCAGTGCACTCTTCCAATGGTTAACACACATGCCACTAATAAATAGAACCCTCCATTCAGGAGGAAAGTTATTAGAAGTCATGAACCATGATCACACCACGTACAACTGGTCCAATACTTAAAGAGTACTTCCGTCATGAGGTTAGCTCCTCCGTGGATAACATAGCTATAAAATAGACTTCATACCTATCGCCACTACAATAGTGATTAGTTTAATCACGTAATAATAATTACAGAGAATTGATTTGATAAAATAAGTCTTCACTTTTAATGATGCCAAAGAAATGACACAAGGGAACAAGACAACATGATGATTGCTATGATATGAGTGTTTTAAAAAAAATGCTCCCTAGCGATAGGCTATAAAGGCCTGAGTAGGTGGGAAGAATTTAAATGGCCTATATGTGAAAAAAGACTGGAAAATATCAAATGTTTTACAGCCTAAGACGCTGAAATTGTAAGCTCACAGTACTTTTATTTCCGTTCCTCGCTCTCTCTCTTTTTCTCGCTCCCTTCCCTTTTCTTATTTATGTGGGCAACATGATATCATCACGTTGATTTATATTTTCTTTTTATTCTCCCATAGAAAGTACAATGAATAATGTTAATGAATTGCTTGAATGAAAGTTGAAGGAATTTAGGCAACTAACGAGTTTGTAAAAGAGAGAGACAAATAGGCAGGCTATGTGCGCAAAGCCCACAATTATGCACCGTTCAATCATTATTTCCAGCTTGTTGTTGGACAATTATATCAAAATGAATTTATTAACTGAATCCCAAGGTGGAATGTACAAGAAATGTAGCTAGGCCAACTGAACATGTAGTCAATAAACTCAGAAAAATCAAGTGAATAAATGGAAATACTTGCTTTGGCTCTACCGGTGCCCAGAGTGGACGGATGTTGTATTGAGGTTAGAAGACATTATACAGCCCTGCTTTTAGTGATTCGCCCATAAGCGCAACTCACTTGTGGTTGAGTGCAGTACAACGGAACTGTAGGGTACTCCAGTGATAATATGCCAGCAACTGTTAGCAGTTTTTTTCATTGGAGAATTATGTGGAGAGTTTAATGAATTCTCTTTTTAATATACTATAATAATGCCTAAATTACTTAATTAATTAAGTAATTCATTCATTTACTTTCCAAATAGCACAGTGAAGTCTCGAGGTATTGTTCGTCTGAGGTAGAGTACCTTATGATAAGCTGTAAACCACACTATCTACCAAGAGAGTTCTCATCTATATTATTCTGAGGTGTCTATTTACCACCACAGAATGAAGCTGGCACTAAGACCGCTCTCAACCAACTCTATAAGGCCATAAGCAAAGAAGAAAATGCTCACCCAGAAGCAGCGCTCTTAGCGGCCGGGGACTTTAATGCAGGCAGTTCTAACACATTTTTACCAGTATATCACATGTGCAACCAGAGGAAAAAAAAAAATCCTAGACCACCTTTACTCCACATACAAAGCTCTCCCCCGCCCTCCATTTGGAAAATCTGACCAAAATTCTATCCTCCTGATTCCTGCTTACAATCAAAAACTAAAGCAGGAAGTACCAGTGACTCGCTCAATACGGAAGTGGTCAGATGACGTGGATGCTACACTACAGGACTGTTTTGCTAGCACAGACTGGAATATGTTCCGGGATTCATCCAATGGCATTGAGGAGTACACCCCCTCAGTCATCGGCATCATCAATAAGTGCATCGATGACGTTGTTCCCACAGTGACTGTACGTACATATCCCAACCAGAAGCCATGGATTACAGGCAACATCCACATCAAGCTAAAGGCTAGAGCTACCGCTTTATCTGGATGCTTATAACAAATCCAGCTATGCCCTCAGACGAACCACCAAACAAGCAAAGCGTCAATACAGGATTAAGATTGAATCCTACTACACCGGCTCTGACGCTCGTCAGATGTGTCAGGGCTTGAAAACTATTATGGACTACAAAGGGAAACCCAGACTCGAGCTGCCCAGTGATGTGAGCCTACCAGACAAGCTAAATGCCTTTTATGCTCGCTTCGAGGCAAGCAACACTGAAGCATGCACGAGAGCACCAGCTGTTCTGGATGAATGTGTGATAACGCTATCGGTAGTCGATGTGAACAAAACCTTTAAACAGGTCAACATTCACAAAGCCGCTGGGCCAGACGGATTACCAGGACGTGTACTCAAAGCATACGTGGACCAAATGGCAAGTGTCTTCACTGACATTTTCAACCTCTTCCTGACCGAGTCTGTAATAACTACATGTTTCAAGCAGACCACCATAGTCTCTGTTTCCAAGGATGCGAAGGTAACCTGCCTAAATGATACCGCCCCATGGCACTCACGTCGGTAGCCATGAAGTGCTTTCAAAGGCTGGTCATGGCTCACATCAACAGCATCCTCCCGGACACCCTAGACCCACTCCAATTCGCATACCGCCCCAACAGATCCACAGATGATGCAATCTCAATCGCACTCCACACTGCCCTTTCTCACTTGGATAAAAGGAACACCTATGTGAGAATGCTGTTCATTGACCACAGCTCAGCGTTCAATACCATAGTGCCTACATAGCTCATCACTGAGTTAAGGACTCTGGGACTAAACACCACCCTCTGCAACTGGATCCTGGACTTCCTGACGGGCCGCCCCCCAGGTGGTAAGAGTAGGCAACAACACATTTGCCACGTTGAGCCTTAACACTGGGACCCCTCAGGGGTGAGTACTTATTCCCCTCCTGTACTCCCTGTTCACCCACGACTGTGTGGCCAAACACGACTCCAACACCATCATTATGTTTGCTGAAGACACAACAGTGGTAGGCCTGATCACCGACAATGATGAGACAGCCTATAGGGAGGAGGTCAGAGACCTGGAGGTGTGGTGCCAGGACAACAACCGCTGCCTCAATGTGAGCAAGACTAAGAAGCTGATCGTGGAGTACAGGAAAAGGCGGGCCGAACAGGCGCCCATTAACATCGACGGGGCTGTAGTGTAGCGGGTCGTGAGTTTCAAGTTCCTTGGTGTCCACATCACCAACAAACTATCATGGTCCAAATATACCAAGACAGTCGTGAAGAGGGCACGACAAAACATTTTCCCCCTCAGGAGTTTGAAAAGATTTGGCATGGGTCCCCAGATCCTCAAAAGATTCTACAGCTGCACCATCGAGAGCATCCTGACCGGTTGCATCACCGCCTGGTATGGCATTTGCTCTGCATCTGACCGTAAAGCGTAACAGAGGGTAGTGCGAATGGCCCAGTACATCACTGGGGCCAAGCATCCTGCCATCCAGGACCTATATAATAGGCGGTGTCAGAGGAATGCCCATAAAATTACTCCAGTCACCCAAGTTATAGACTGTTTTCTCTGCTACCGCACGGCAAGCAGTACCGGAGAGCCAAGTCTAGGACCAAGCAGCTCCTCAACAGCTTCTACCCCAAAGCCGTAAAACTGCTGAACAATTAACAAAATCGCCACCTGACAATTTACATTGATCCCCCCTTCCTTTTGCTGCTACTCTCTGTTTATTATCTACGCATAGTCACTTCACCCCCACCTACATGTACAAATTACCTCAACTAACCTGTACCCCCATGTAACGGATGTGAAATGGCTATCTAGTTAGCGGTGGTGCGCACTAATAGCCTTTTAATCGGTGACGTCACTTGCTCTGAGACCTTGAAGTAGTGGTTCCCCTTGCTCTGCAAGGGCCGCGGCTTTTGTGGAGCGATGGGTAACGATGCTTCGTGGGTGACTGTTGTTGATGTGTGCAGAGGGTCCCTGGTTCGCGAGGGGACGGATTAAAGTTAAACTGTTACACCCACACACTGACTCGGTACCAGTGCCCCCTGTATATAACCTTGTTATTGTTATTCTTATTGTGTTACTTTTAATTTTATTCTACTTGGTAAATATTTTCTTAACTCTTCTTGAACTGCACTGTTGGCTAAGGGCTTGTAAGTAAGCATTTCACGGTAAAGCCTACACTTGTTGTATTCGGCGCATGTGACAAATAAAGTTGGATTTGATTTGAAGTGCTTTTATCTAGTTTTTCTCTTGTTATTGACCCTGAGAGGACTAACCTATTCCTTTCCTTTGGTAAAAAATAAGGAAACAAAATGTAGGCCTATCACGCTGGCCAGGACAAATGATCAACGTATACCAGTGGCGGTCAGTGCCGTTTCAGATGAGGAAGAACACATATTTTTTTTCATGAACATGGCCTTATTTCTATTACAACATATTGGATGACTGTCATTCATATTCCATTCACCAAGTTAAAATGTAACAGCGATAGGTTTAGGCTACTACATGACACTTGAATTTTCCCTAAACCCATCATGAGGTTGCTACAACCTAGCCTATGAATGAAAGTTTGCAACGAAGGTGCACACAGGTTGCCTGCATCTAGCTGATAGTGGGTGTAGTCATTAGTCCAACAATTGCAAACGAGAGTTTCTATTGGACACATTCAGATATGTTTATCCCCGTTTTGTTCCGTTTGCTTCTGTTTAAGAAACGTTTTTCAACAGAATCGGCGGAATGAATACACCCCTGATCACGGTAAACACAGTTCAGTTTCATTGCAGCCACATTGTATTCCTTCTCGCAATCTACGTTATGTGCTCTCCTCCTTTCACCTCTTCCCTCGCTTCCCTTCAATGCACAAGACCTGTGCAGCTATATGTGACTAGGCAAAAAAAACTTTCCAAGCCAAACCGCTACACACAGCCTACATCGTTGTCACCATATTAGCTAGAGTAACGTCATAGTCAGCATAGCTAATATAACTAACGCGCTAGTAAACCCGCTACAAACATGCGGTAAGCTAAGCAGTTACACCCGCGTGCCCCGGTCGCAATAAATTAGTAAATCCAAAAGCTTACCTTGACTTGGAAGATTTCCAGTGTTGTGTGGGATAGTCATAGCCAGCTAGCTAACATAGCATCCCTCTGTTTGAGTAGGGTGTTTCAGTACGCTAAACAAGCTAGCTGTATTTGCTAGCTAAGTAAGTGAAACTGAAAGTGAAAAAAAATGAAGAAATCTCTATTTCTCTCTTGCTTCATGCTGCAAGAGCACTGATAGGTTGGAGGTCGTCCTCCGGAAGTTGTCATACTTACCGTGTAAGTCTATGGAAGGAGGTGAGAACCATGGGCTTCCTAGATTTTGTATTGATGTCAATGTACTCAGAGGACAGAAGCTAGCTGTGCTCCGGCAACACCATAGTGCTACCCTACAGAGTGCTGTTGAGGCTAATGTCGACCTTCTTTGCAAAATAGTGTGTTTTAATCAATTATTTGGTGACGTGATTATATTTAGTATAGTTTTATCTAAAAATGATAACTTAAATTTAAAAAAAAATGTTTTATGAAATTCACTGGAGGATGGTCCTCCCCTTCCACGTCTGAGGAGTCTCCACTAATGTATACTTTAGAAGTGTCTCATCTGTCTCACAAGGCACAACCAGTCTTAGACAGCAATTAATAATATTTACTGTATTTACTTCACAAACACCAATTATACTATATTAAACAAAAATATAGATGCAACAAATTTCAACAGTTTTACTGTGTTACAGTTCATATATCAGGAAATCAATCAATTAAAATACGTTCATAAGGCCCTAATCTATGGATTTCACATGACTGGGCAGGAGGCGCAGCCATGGGCCCACCCACTTGGGAGCGAGGCCCAGCCAATCAGAACAAGTTTTTCCCCACAAAAGGGCTTTCTTACAGACAGTTTTGTCAGCTGTCCAGGTGGCTGGTCTCAGATGGTCCCGCAGGTGAAGAAGCTGGATGTGGTAGTCCTTGGCTGGCGTGTTTAGCCGTGGTCTGCGGTTGTGAAGCCAGTTGGACGTACTGACAAATTCTTTAAAATGATGTTGGAGGTGGCTTATGGTAGAGAAATTACAATTAGTTTCTCTGGTGGACATTCCTGCATTCAGCATGCCAATTGCACGCTCCCTCAAAACTTGAGACATCTGTAGTATTGTGACAGCAAGAGCGGTAGAGATACTCTCAATGATCGGCTATGAAAAGCCAACTGACATTTACTCCTGAGGTTCTGACTTGTTGCACCCTCGACAACTACTGTGATTATTATTATTTGACTATGCTGGTCATTTATGAACATTTGAACACCTTGGCCATGTTCTGTTATAATCTCCACCCGGCACAGCCAGAAGAGGACTGGCCACCCCTCATAGACTGGTTCCTCTCTAGGTTTCTTCCTAGGTTTTGGCCTTTCTAGGGAGTTTTTCCTAGCCACCGTGCTTCTACACCTGCATTGCTTGCTGTTTGGGGTTTTAGGCTGGGTTTCTATACAGCACTTTGAGATATCAGCTGATGTAAGAAGGGCTATATAAATACATTTGATTTGATTTGACATGCCACACCTGTCAGGTTGATGGATTATCATGGCAAAAGAGAAATGCTTACTAACAAGGTGATCAACAAATGTATGCACAAAATGTAAGAGAAATACGCGTTTTGTGCGTCTGGAAAATTTCTGGGATCTTTTATGTCAGCTCATGAATCATGGAATCAACACATTATATGTTGTGTTTATATTTTTGTTCAGTAAAGTTGACTGCACATAGCATGGACACATATTACCGACATTCACTCCGCAGCGGTTGGGGATGGGTATGGGAGCTGAACATTTAGCAAACCAGACCCCTTTACTGTCAGAGAGTATACATACTGACTCTAAAAAATGTATATAAGTAAAAAATAAAATATGTTTCTCATTAAGTCATTAAGAGCAGATTTAAGTCTGGCCAAGACTATATATATATTTTTCTTTGTATTGCATAGAGACATATCCACTGACCAATAATCTGCATTAAGGCATGGCCACTACCGAGGCACCAATAAGGTCGCACTCTCAACTATGCAAAAACACAGGACAGATTAATGCTGAATTATCTAAGGGGAAAGGGGAAGGATTTATTCTTCTGTTCTTTTATTGTTGTTTTGTTTTTGTGGGAGGGGTATTGGAGGACAACTGGAAGTCTGCTTAGAGTTAGTATGGAGAAGTATTTCAAAATGGTGGTAAGGTTAGTGATACATATCTTAAAGGTCCCGAACAGTCATTCTGATTTCCATCTAAATCAGCCTTTTGAGTGACTATAATATTACCCCTAATATTTTTTGACGATAGAAATGCCCAAAATGTTTTTAAAATTACTTTTTCTATCATAGCTAACTACCAGGACTGTCACGATCGTGTTGACGTGAAAGAGAGGACCAAGGCGCAACATGACTTGAATACATCTTCTTTAATTATAACGACGAAGATGAACACGTAACACTTAACACACTAACCAAACAACAAACGATCGTGAAACCTAAACCGCAAGTGCACACACAAACTACTTACGTCGACATATACATATACAATGACCCACAAACAGCTAAAGCCTATGGCAGCCTTAAATATGGCTCCCAATTAGAGACAACAGAAATCAGCTGTCTCTAATTGAGAACCCATTCCGGCCACCATAGACTTTCCTAGTAAACTACACACCCATAGACACAGCTAGATACATACACTCAACACAAAACCATAAACTACAACCAACACCCCCTCTACCATATAATACCCCAAAATACACACATACCCCATGTCACACCCTGACCTAACTAAAATAATAAATAAAACAAATAAAATAATACTAAGGCCAGGGCGTGACAAGGACGTTTGAAAAGACAGGCTGAGTGGGCGGGGAGCTTATATTCATGAGCTTGCCTTGACTGCCAGCTCTTTGAAGTGCCGATGTCAAGAAACTTAGATGCAGTGCTGCAGTAAATCCTCTCAAGCAAATTTGGTGATACACAAAGCAACTTAAACAACATTGAATTTGCATCTGTAGCTAGGTTTCCATCCACTTGGCGAGATAATTTCAAGCGAACATTCTAAAATCTGTACAAAGAAAATATGCAAATTTCCCCACCAGTGGTATGTTTCCACCAAATTGACTTGTTGCGGATAAAAATCAACGCGTGATGACATAGTGCACACAAAATGTAATTTTTCGCTTACGTTTTCATGTACTGAATAAAGATCTAAAGTTCAATGTGTTTCAATCACATTTTCAACTCTGCTGATAGTTTTGTCACCAAAACTGTTGCATTAAATAGCAAATATGCCTACTATGGTCTTGGCACCTGCGCTCTAACCAACATCTCGCAGATACATTGCAGGTAGGCTGTGCGAGCAGGCTCATCTACATGATGAGATTATTATGGATAAGAGCGAGATTATGTTTATTTGTCAAACAGCAGTCAAGTATCTAGCATCATGTCACCAGAAGAAGACCCTCAATATTTATTAGAAAGGAGCATCAAGCTCATCACCTTGCACTTTCACCATCCTGTGAAGTTCATCATAACTTATTTCATCTGTAGCCTAATAAACTGCATGCTTTCCCGAGTCATAGTGGGAGGACCACACAACATGTCATCGTTTACTTCAATATGATGGTTATTAAATCAATATTTGCACATAAAAACATTTCCATCACCATTTCTCACATAATACATTTTCCAGACAAAAAAAGTCCCACCATGTTGAACAAACAAATTATCTGTCTGCATTTATAAAATTGTATTGAAACCTTATTTTTCCATCACAGCTGTTATTTATTTTTTTATATTGTATGACTTTAATCACATAAAACGTGTATTTTGAGGTGTGATTCACAGCAGCACTGACGAACTGCAGTTTTGAATGACCCTCCCCCCTTTAGTTCCATGCTGGCTGAAGACCTAGCTAGCCAGTAACTAGCTAATACCAGACACAGATGAAAGGGGAAACATATAAGTATTTTTGCCATAGATGAATATTGTAAACTTGTAATTATATTTGCTGACATCCAACAATCAAATTTTGGCACCAGAAGACTAGCTATCTAGCTATATAAACCACGCCCCTCTGCAAACATACCTTCGCCGTTGTTGGTTACAAAGCGGTAATTATTTAAATTAGATAAGAGAATATCATGTTACCATTGGTGTATTAAAATTATAGTTATGGTGATGTCACCCTATCCCCTTATTAATCCCGCCTCCTGAATATAAGTGTTTGACATGGGGGAGGGGACCAGTAACTTCATAATTAAACTTTATCAATGTCGACGCAACAGTCATTTTTCACACTTCAGTCATCATACTTTGATCAGATTTCATCCAAATATCATAATGTTACATGAAAAAACATGATTTCGAATGTTCATGACCTTTAATAAATTGTTTATGATTTTTATAATAGAATACATAATGAACAAAAATTGTATTTTAATTTGGCGTTTACAAACTTAATATGATGAACAGGAATGACATTTACTTTTACAGGTGACCAGAAATAATTATCTGAAAGCCACACCCCAAATAGGCCATGCCCCCTGAAAGTAACCTATGGATTACATAAAAATAAAGACCAAATTGATGGTTAAAAAAATATATTTATGGTTAAATTAACCCATGTTTTGGTAATCCAAACAACCCAACATGTTAGGCTAGTCACACAACCCAACTGCCTTGGTCAAAATTACCCTCTGTGTGTTCTGTCCAATATTTACCCAGCGTTGGGTTACCAAATAAGCCAAATTGGATTGTTTTTAGCCCAGCATTTTGTGTGTGCGTGTGCGTGTGTGCAGAGAGCTGTCAGAGAGGAGTACTTGCTTGTTTCTTATGAATCAGCTATTGTGTTTGTGTGTTCCTATTTGTCTGTGTATGCATGTGTGATTGTGTATATGTGTACTCATGTTTGTTTACCAGGTGAATGCACTCTCACTCTCTGACAGCCTCTTGAGCCTCGAGCAAATATTTACAGTAATCAGAGTAATCCACCTCTACTCTCATTATCTCTCCTTCCTCTACAGATGTTCTTAACTCTTTCTCTCCTCTCCTCTCTCTCTCTTCTCTCTCTCTCTCCTCTCTCTCTCTCTCTCTCTCTCTCTCTCCTCTTCTCTCTTCTCTCTCTCTCTCTCTCTCTCTCTCTCTCTCTCTCTCTCTCTCTTCTCTCTCTCTCTCTCTCTCTCTCTCTCTCTCTCTTCTCTCTCTCTCCCCCCTCCCCCCCTCCTCTCTCTCTCTCTCTCTCTCTCTCTCTCTCTCTCTCTCTCTTTTTCTCTCGATCCTTCCCTCTGCTCATTTCATTATTTTTCTGAATCGCCTTCTGTCCTCCACTCGTGCTTTTCTTTACTCATGATATCTACCTAGCAAGCCCTACACAAAAAAAAGTATCTTGAGGGGTTCTGTGTCAGGAGTGAGGGTGATATGGGTAACAATTCTTCAGGTAGGGTTATTTACTGCTCAGGAAGGGTTCTTCACTGCTGTGATAGTTTTGAAGAACCATCTTGTCCTTTACTTCTCCACCATGTTTTCCTTTATGCTATGAAATGTTACTCTGTTAAATAGGTCCTGTAATTCTATGGTACACTACAGGCTACTGGTTGAAGTGAAAGTAGGTTAAACAACAGGTTACAAAAAGCCTGGGAAAATAAAGAACTGCACTGTTAAGAGGTTACTGTGCATTTCACAGTAACTTAATGAAAGTAAGTGGCCTGGAAGTTGCTTTGCATTTTGCTTTACCTAACTGGCAACTATCTGTCAGTAAGTTATTGTAAAATGCACAGTCACTTAATAGCCAGTAACTGCTGGTAACTTACCTGCAACTAGCTGCCAGTAACTTACCATACTTTCACCTAACTTTCTGATTACAAGATAGCTTAACATTAGTTGACCACTACAAAGCATTCTTTGTTGTGAGCACACTTGGGACTCACTTGGCCTCAACCTCTTTGTTGGCAGCAAGCTGACCTGCCTGCCACACCATCAGGTCAGTGAGTATGACATAGATCAGCCACAGTAAGCTACTGTGAATTTTACAATAATTTCTTGCAGCAAGCTGACAGGAAATTATTCGAAAATAAACATGAACTTCCTGGAGACCAACTGCCATTAAGTTAATGACAAATGCACAGTAAATCCTCTTAACAGTGCAGCTCTTGGTTATCACAAGCTATTCCAAACATTGTAGAACTGGAAGTGGACAAATGAGGTGTACAACCATCATCCTTTTCTTTTTGTTGTTTGTGTGGCTCTCCGGCAGACTAGACGCTTTGTTGCATATTGCTGCCTTTCAAAGTTCAGAAAGTGCATTGTTTATTTTGCAAAAAAAAGGGAAATGGGAAAAAAAAGACATTGCACCAGCATCTAACCCTAGATCTATAACACTATCCCCAATAAACCCACCACCCCTTCTCACTACTTTGGCCCTAACAGATCCTACACAAGGTTGTTGGCCTGGGAGGCTGGAATCCCTTCTCTCAAAACCCCCTGTTGTTCTTCTGCACTAAAATCTCTGAATCCCCAAAACATACAGTTGAAGTCAGAAGTTTACATACACCTTAGCCAAATACATTTAAACTCAGTTTTTCACAATTCCTGACAATTAATCCTAGTAAAAATTCCCTGTTTTATGTCAGTTAGGATCACCACTTTATTTTAAGAACATGTAATGTCAGAATAATAGTAGAGTGAATGATTTATTTCAGCTTTTATTTATTTCATCACATTTGCAGTGGGTCAGAAGTTTACATACACTCAATTAGTATTTGGTAGCATTGCCTTTAAATTGTTTAACTTGGGTCAAACGTTTCGGGTAGCCTTCCACAAGCTTCCCACAATAAGTTGGGTGAATTTTGGCCCATTCCTCCTGACAGAGATGGTGAAACTGAGTCAGGTTTGTAGACCTCCTTGCTGGCACACGCTTTTTCACTTTTGCCCGTACCTTTTCTATAGGATTGAGGTCAGGGCTTTGTGATGGCCACTGCAATATCTTGACTTTATTGTCCTTAAGCCATTTTGCCACAACTTTGGAAGTATCCTTGGGGTCAATGTCCATTTGGAAGACCCGTTTGCGGCCAAGCTTTAACTTCCTGACTGATGTCTTGAGATTTTGCTTCAATATATATACATACTTTTCCTGCCTCATGATGCCATCTATTTTGTGAAGTGCACCAGTCCATCCTGCAGCAAAGCACCCCCACAACATGATGCTGCCACCCCTGTGCTTCACGTTTAAGAAGGTGTTCTTCAGCTTGCAAGGCTCCCCCTTTTTCCTCCAAACATAACGATGGTTATTATGGCCAAATAGTTCTATTTTTGTTTCATCAGACCATAGGACATTTCTCTAAAAAGTACAATCTTTCTACCCATGCGCAGTTGCAAACCGTAGTCTGCCTTTTTTATGGCGGTTTTGGAGCAGTGGCTTCTTCCTTGCTGAGCAGCCTGTCAGGTTATGTCGATATAGGACTCGTTTTACTGTGGATATAGATACTTTTGTACCTGTTTTCTCCAGCATCTTCACAAGGTCCTTTGCTGTTGTTCAAAGATTGATTAGCACTTTTCGCATCAAAGTTCATTCATCTTAGATAGACAGACCGCGTCTCCTTCCTGAGTGGTATGACGGCTGCGTGGTCCATGGTGTTTATACTTGTGTACTATTGTTTGTACAGATGAATGTGGTACCTTCAGGCGTTTGGAAATTGCTCCCAAGGATGAACCAGACTTGTGGAGGTCTTGGTTGATTTCTTTTGATTTTCCCATGATGTCAAGCAAAGAGGCACTGAGTTTGAAGGTAGGCCTTGAAATACATCCACAGGTACACCTCCAATTGACTCAAATTATGTCATTTAGCCTATCAGAAGCTTCTAAAGCCATGACATCATTTTCTGGAATTTTCAACTTAGTGTATGTAAACTTCTGACCCACTGGAATTGTGATACAGTGAATTATAAGTGAAATAATCTGTTTGTAAACAATTATTGGAAAAATGACTTGTGTCATGCACAACGTAGATGTCCTAACTGACTTGCCAAAACTATAGTTTGTTAACAAAAAATTTGTGGAGTGGTTGTGAAACAAGTTTTAATCACTCCAACCTAAGTGTATGTAAACGTCCGACTTCAAAGGTATCTGCTGCTGCTACTACCAATTCAATCTACTAGGATTTCCTTTCCATCTGTGCAGTACAATTAATGACCATAGCAATAAACGCCAAGAAGCCAAACGTACTAAAGCACAACCTTACTAAAGCACACTGTTTGCTGGCCTACTACTCACAGGGACCCTCTCAGACTCCCTCAACCTTTGCCCTGACTCAGCACGACACTTACTACTCTCACCCTGGAAACTTTAACCTGTCTCACTCGCACGGGACGTTTCTGATCCCCAGCAACATGGCCACCAAGGATATTATAGTTTTGTGATTTAATGTTAGTTTTTAATTCTATACATTTTTTGAATTTTATTTGAAATTCAGTTCATTTTCAGTTAGTTTTCAGACTTGATTTACTAGTTTTTATTTAGTTTCAGTTTGCTAAAAACATTTACATTTTGTTTTAGTGTTAGGGACAGAAAGTAGCCTATGCATGAGAGGCTAGGAGACATTTATGTGTTGTAGGCCTAGTTAGTTTTTTAGGAATGTCACTTCTTGCCACTTGGGGGCAGTAATACATAAGGTGATGGGCCAGGACCATAGACTTGGATAGACATACCATCTCTATATCTGTGTCATGTTGGTGTCTGTGAGAGCATGGGCAGTGCCATTGAGGCCATCTCCATCTTGAAATAGTACATTTGCTTTTTCACAATTACAATTCATTGGCTGATCCCTCCAACGGGGTCATCAGGTCATGCCAACCGGGTCATCAGGAGGGATCAGCCAATGAAGTTGGAAGTCCTCAATGGCGCTGCCCATGTTAACACAGGCTTTTGGCCACTAGAGGACTCCATCCAACTCCATGGTCAGGACATACAGTATGTTTGGTTAGCTTTAAATTATAAATCAATTTTAATGTGATTTGGTTTTAAAGGATAAGCGCCTAGACTGGTGCAATAAATATGGTAGAAGGAAACTCTCTATGTTTACACCAATCCAACGCTTTTTTAAACTTTAGTAGTAGATGTAAGAATAATCAAGTACCTTTACCTTTATCTGACAGACATAGAGAGGGGAAAAACAGCAAATGAAGTTGGGGTGGCAGGTAGCCTAGTGGTTAGAGTGTTGGACTAGTAACTGAAAGGTTGCAAGATTGAATCCCTGAGCTGACAAGGTAAGAATCTGTTGTTCTGCCCTGTTCTTAACTGACTTGCCTAGTTTAAAAAAAGTCATGGCACATTTCTGTAGTATTAATATGTATCACTGACTATGCCCTTTAAATAAGGTCAAAAAAACAATACAACACTTCTTCACAAATCTATCAGTTCACAGCCAGCCAGCTTGTGTGTGTTTCTGTTCAACCAAACAAGAATTTCTGGTTTATTTTCAATAAGACTGCATTCCAGAGAGGTGGTCATCTGGTTTCTCAAGCCTGATGACAGTAGTCCACAAACAGAATATTCTCTCTGCGAACGCTTGGGATGCAGGGGCAGAAACCAGATCAACTGCCACAGGGCACAGCTTTGGATAAACAACCATTGTTGCCTGCCAGAATTGGATGACTCTGTAAACATGCCCCCCTTTACCTCTTTCAGGTTCACACAGGGCACTTAATGCCCTGCCAGGTTTACCCTCCGGCTGGACAGTGACCTCAGACACAATCTTCGATGCGAGGAAGCTATATATTTCTGAAGCACTGTGGTCGAGATGCTTGCTGGATTCATTGTGCTGGCATCTTCCTGGGGTCCTGCTGCTCCATGGCTGTACGCTCTGATTTGTTGAACTAGAAAAGACTCTGCTTCCCTCATCAGACTTGTGTCCATCTCTATTGTGCAAAGTGTCAGAGACACAGAGACACACAAGTTGTCAGTGACTGGCTGTCAGTTTGAAGTTGGTCAGTGTTGGTTGTGAACTCCAGCAACTTCACAAGCTTGGCCCAGTCACGCTCCGTGTGTCACGCCCTGACCTTCGAGATCCCTGTTTATTCTCTATATTTTGGGTGTGCCTAGGGTGGGTACTCTAGTTTTTGTATATCTATGTTTTCTTGTTCTTTGTTGGCCTACTATGGTTCCCCATCAGAGGCAGCTGTCTATCGTTGTCTCTGATTGGGGATCATACTTAGGCAGCAGTTTTTTCCACCTTCAGTTGTGGGATCTTGTCTTTGTTTGGTTGCATGTATTTTGCACGATGAAGCTTTTCATTCGTTGTATTGTTTATTGTTTTTTTTCGCTGGTTCACAGTTAAATAAAGTTTGATGAACCCAAATCACGCTGCGCCTTGGTCTACCCTTAACGACGAACGTTACACCGTGCTCTCCCTCAGATGTCTTCCTTGTTAGCTAGTGATAGTGATGGACAAGCTAGGCCTATTTGAAACATTGACATCTACTGGCAGAATTGACCCGCCAGACAGTTGATTTTTGCCCAAATTTTAGAAGAAACAAATCTAAAACTAAACATCATTTATGATGGTTTTTATTTTATTTTATTTTGCAGTCAAAGATAATAGTTTCAGAATAGTTGTAGTTTCAGCCTACAGTATAGGGACGAGATAAGTGAACTGGCATTGTGGTGCCCGGACAACCTTTCCCTCAACGTCAGCAAAACAAAGGATTTGATTTTTGATTTCAGGAAGCAGAAGAGGGAACATACCGTGATCCACATCAACGGGACTGCAGTAGAGAAAGTCAGCAGTTTTACGTTCATCTGTGTCCACATCACGATGACTTGACATGAACCATTAACACCACCACTCTTGTCAAGAGAGGAACAACAGCATCTCTACTTCCTAAGAAGGCTGAAGTAATTTGGCAAGCAGCCTCTCCAAATACTACCACTGCACCATCGAGAGCATCCTGACCAGTTGCATCACGGCCTGGTGTGGGAATTGCTCCATCCACGACCACAAGGTACTCCAGCGGGTGGTGAAGATGACCCAGTACATCACTGGGGCAGTGTTTCCACCCATGCAGGACATTTACTTGAAACGGTGCCTGTGGAAGTTCTGCATCATCATCATCAGGGACGCCACACTCCCCAGACACGAGCTACTCACTCCTTTACCGTTGGGAAGACGATATCAGAGCATGAGGTCTGATACCACCAACAAGCTCAGAGACAGTTCTATCTACAAGCCATCACACTGCTGAAGACTTGAACTGGACTGACCACCTGCTCCGATTCTCCACACCTTAGCACACATGCACACGCACACACGCAATGCAACCACGCACACACGCCCAAATGCACGCACTCACTCACTCACACACACACAACACACACACAACACACACACACACACACACAGCACACCACAACACATCTCATCACGACAGACACAATCTGCGAGGCATCACAATCAGATCTCACTTGACACACTACATGTACCTCGTGACCCACAACAACACAACTAGCACACACACACACACACTACTACTACGAGTCACGACACCACTACTTCTACTTACACACACTACCACACCACACAGCACACACACACACACACTTCATTACTATACGACTATCACACACTCCTCTAGCGTAGTACTACTGTAACTTTACACTGCAATCAACAAAGCTGACTAAACCCAATTCAATGTAGACCCATGTCGTTACCCATGTCCATCCACCTGACGTTCTAGAAATATACAGATGACCACTAGTACCAAAATTGTGCAATATCGACGACAAAAGACTATGTCTCCTACTCTCATTAGCGAATAATTAGTGATCAGCACAACATTTGTGTTCACTGACTACCCAACCTCAGTTAATGTGTAGCAATAATTCATACAGGGTATTCGCCGAAAGAAAAGATAATCCCAAATCCACTCTAAACAGGGGTCTGTAGTAGCATGAAATCCAAAGAAAGAGTGGAGGCATAAATCACTAAGGCCAGAATTGATCAACCGAAAGTGACACAGAGATCACACTTTGCTCGGGACCGACATAGACAAATGCCACTCTAGAGGATGTGGCGAGTTATTGTCACACACCACAACACCACAGAGTCTCAAGGTTTGAGGAGCGTGCAATTCACTGCTGACGGCAGGAAGTCCACCAGAGAAGCTTTGCCAGAGAATTTAAGCCTTAATTCTCTACACAAAGCAGCTCCTCCCAACGTCATTTTAACACCTTGAACAGGTATGTCCACCGGCCTCACAACTGCAGACCATGTCGTAACCAAGCCCAGGACTTCCACATCTGGCTTCTTCACCTGCCAGGATCTTTGAGGACAGCTACCCGGACAGACTGATGATGAAACTGAGGAGTTTAGTGGTAATTAAACATATTGAAAGAAATTCCATTCAGGTCTATTATTTTGTGCTTTTGGCGAAATGCGTTCTAATGCCTCTAAAGTTCGCGCTGCTGCAAATGCCTGTAACACAACACAGTAGTTCAAAGTAAATGAATGGCTTGGCGCTCTACCATCTATATTACTATAGCCTTTTCACACATAAGCCTTAGTGTACCTATATATACACTAAATTCTAATACAGAGATATTATCGCTCTAGGCCGGAGGCTTATTGGCCCTTAATCACAAGAGACCTAATACACCATCAATCCACAGCTAAGTCGCGGCAATGCATTTTTGCTGTGTACCAGGTAGTTCTAAATAGCCCTTCCCCCGCCCCTATTCTTACCATCTTCGATACAAATAACTTCACGCATCGCGAAGATCTGTTAAAGATGGAGCAACAGCAGAATCGTGTCGCGTCTGTTACCCCTAGGTACTGAAAAAATATCTATAGTCAGACTACTAAGACAAAGCACTCTGTCCTACATGAAGTAACGCCTATGTTTCTGCGTACTAGCACAAAACCACATTAGCGACACTCTTGACGTCAATAAACCAGATACGAATTCATACAAATCAGATCTCGGCGAATAGTTCACCAACTACACTACACTGAAACAGCACACAACATGCACACACACACACACCCTATCACATCTATGCAGCAGGCACCACACATCAATCACACCAACAGATCCTTCACGCGCACACTAAACCAAAACTAGTAGAACATCCCTCTTTGACACACGCTCTTCGAATGTTTGTATATTGTGCCTTGCCGCACCCCGAGTCTGCTGCTGTAGCTACAGAACACAGAGATCAAAACCACCATCTTCTGCTCCCTCTGCGTTCATCTCTTCTCCCTACTGTGCACTATCTTCTGATCCTCCTGTTTCTACTACCTCTCCTCTTCTCTTCATCACTTGAATCCATCAATCCTCGTCCTCCGTCAAACTCTGCTCTCATGTCTCTACTTAATCCTACTCGTGCTCATCCTATCTCTCTTTACGCTCACAATCCCATGACACGTCCAAACTAGCCATTTCTATAGACATGTCCTCTCTATCTCGCCTACTCTGCGTTATCATCTACCTATTCATTAAGTGTACAGGCCCTTCTCTCCACTACACAATGACACACAACTCATGCTCCACAAGAATTAATAAACCAAAGCCTTACTCAATAACTACTGATTAAAGAGTTTCAATTGTGATCATCGCCGATTTGGAAGGGAAAATGGGAGACTTGGCCCCGATCTTCCTTGACGTTAGAAAGTGCGTTCAACGGCATCCCCGATTTCCAATTAGTTTTCTGTAGACTATTACGTCATGACCAAGCCAATGTGTTTGGCAGATATGGGAACAATACCATAATCATGTTTCCAATGAACTTCCCTTATATTTACTGTCACTCAAGTCTATGCACCGGAGATGGCGCTTTGAGGGTGGCATTTTCTGCTAGCAGTTATACTCTATCCTTCTCTCAGGTCCACTACAGCCCAAATCCATAAATCTTCCACTCGAGTCATAATTAATACCTGTTGACGAGCTGGCCTGTCTTTGTGATTGCCATTGAATACTCAGCCATTTTATTCTTTTTGTAAAAACTGCATCTGAAAACATCTACGGGCGCCCGTCTGAAGAACAGGCAGGGGCTAGAGTAGCCCGCTAAAGCAGTCTTCGATCCGCATCTTCTCTACACAAAGAAAATGGCCACATAAGTTTTGGAAGTACGATGCATTGTGATTCTAATAGCACTAGCTCCGATCGGCTTGCGAAAGGCCAAAGCTCGGGGCGAAGAGGGAGAGAAACCCACAAAGGGGCGTCACCGAGAACGCGTTGGAATGAAACTACCTGCCGCCGACTCTGCCCCCAGGTTATCAGACAGATATGCACCTCACTCCTCGGTAATGTTGGTGGGCAACACAACTCAAAGGAAACACTATTCAGCAGTTATCACGATCAAATTAGAATCAAAACATCAATTGATATCGAACAAACATCGGCTGATATAATTTAAACACCTTTTTTCCCTCAGATAGGCAAATTGGGTGTTAGACAGGTGTCGAGCTCCGAATTTTTAAATGTAAAAACTGCTTCGTGAAAAAAGAGACTATATAAATGCAATCAGCCTATATATCATATGTTCTCACAATTAGTCCCGAGAAGTGTGACTGAGAAACAATTCATTGGTAATAATGATGTTATTAAAGCTAAGTAAATCCAGATAATTAGTGGCCTTAGATAGACTAACAGTCCCCTCCAAAACTTCTGCCCTCAAGCCGGGTGCCTCCCTATTAATCTGCTTGTCTTTAGAAACAGGAAGTGTTATTAGTTGTGTAAAGTGCAGTACAGAGGAAGAGGCTGCACAGCTTTAAACATGACTGATGGGCTACGTAGTGGTATGTGTGTGCCGTGCCTGTGCTGTGTTGCATCATCGTGTGCTGTGATACTGGTGTCCGTGCTGTGGGGTAGCAGAAGTGCGTGTGTTGGTAGTTCTGAGTGGGAGTAAAACGCAGGCTGCAGTGCGGCCTGCAATTCGAAGAACATGGTACTGTATTAATTCCGCTACCCGTGAGCCAGCCTAGCAACCCCACCCAGACTGAAAAACCGCGAATCCATCCGACCACCAATCAACCCCAACCCCAACACCGCCGACTCAGAAAGAAGAGTACTCGATTCCTAGGCAACAGATTTATTTGGTGGAGATGATCCGAGACCAAGAATCGCTGCAACACCACCCAAGCCCTATAGATTACAAACACCCAAAATCAAAATCATCTTTTCCTCCAGCCCATCGATCAATCAAAACCAACCCAATTTTCCTCCCCCAGGTAGACGAGGACTCGAAACCCACCCACAGCACCAAGCAGTCTTAAAAATTAATTCTACGCATCCACTGGACCACAGGAGTAGCCTTAAGCGTCATTAACATAGCCCCTTATGCCACCCCACCCACCACAGCCGGATGACCAACCTGCGTCCAGCCCAGTAGTAAGATTCATGCTTTGCTTTGCTCTCTCTACTCTAGCTCTCTCTCTCTCTCTCTCTGCCATCCACTCAATCTCCTCGTCCTCTCTAACTCATCATGACCACAACCCGCCGTGCTTGATCTCTCAATTTCAGTCATCTACACTCTCTACAGCTCCCTCTCTCTCGTCCTCCCTCATCTACAAAGGTCATCTCCTACGTCCTCAATCCTACTCTCGTGCGTCTCTCTCAACCACGCACTCTCTCTCTCTCTCTCTCCATCATCTCTCTCTCTCTCTCACTGGTTCATGACTGATAACCATGGCTAGTGCAGCCACGGAACCCGGATGAGGGACCATACCCTCTTCCGTAATTGTGACCACGTTACGGGGCTCCGCCGTGTAAATACATTCAAGTGAAGAAGCGAAACCCCAATACATCGACGAGGCTACACGAGCCCCCCACCCACAAGCACACCATCGCTCCCATACGACGAAACCCCCGACAAAGCCCTACAACCCCCAAATAAAAAAGAAAAAAAAAACTTCCAATATGTGTATAGCGACCTAATAGTCTGACCTCTATGTGCGGCGAGTACAATTGGCTTTTGCTCGCCGCCCCCCTTCAATTAGCTCCAACTCTCAAAGAAAAAGCATAAACCGTGCGATGTGTGTTTCCAGCGCCAAATGTCAATTTCATGTTTGCGTGTATAAATCCATATATTGTGGTCTCCCTCGGCACATCACCCCCCCTCGGCTTCAAGATCCTCAAACCAATACCTCAAGACAACAAACAGCAGCTACAGCTGAAATGCCTTTAACCGAGAAAGTGTACCTTAAACATACAACAACACAAAATTAAAAACTGCGAACATTGAACACAGCCCAATCGCCCGATCTAACAGAATAGTAGTTAACTTTATCACATGTTGAAACCTCACAATGATTATCACGAACGACAGTGCAAGAAAAACCCAGTTCCCTTTGGAAAACACCAGCAGTAGTGCAAAGACAGAT